>NW_028259189.1:0-600000 GCF_977971745.1 Zootermopsis nevadensis
CAAGGAACTCAAGCATTGAACAAAAAAGACTAAACTCTAACAACATGGTTTGAGCATGGGTGGAGAATGGTCAAGTTCTCCATCACATCAGCTTGAATTTATGTAGTTTCTCCTGTTGGGACATAATAAGTCAACTGAAACGTTATATGTCACTATGATCAGATTTTTTCAGCAGGAAGTAATAAGAAAAATTAACAAAAAAAAATAGGAATACTCATGAAGAACAAAAATTAAGACAGAATCAGAAATCATTAAAACCAAACAAAGAACATAAGCCAGAAACATTGATGATTTGAACACTCAAATTGGCATGATTAGATAATACCTGCTTGTCATTAGTACCCACCCACAGAACATACAGAACCTTAAATAACCTATCATGGCCTGTTGGACTGCCCTGTAACTTGCAAATCTTTTTTGCTGATTGATTGATCTCATAACTAGGTTGGCTGATCGAATTGGTCATACACATCATGTGAGCCAATGTCTTGTGTTTCATTTTCCTGCTGTTAGTTTTGATCTGCAAAATCCTAGCTTTATCCTAACCTGTCCACTGATCTTCATAAATATGTTGGACCAGTTTTGATTATTTGAGATAGTGAGCATGTTTCGAGAATTATACTGCTGTCTACCTGATTCACCAACATATCATCTTTCATATTCATAAGGAATGTTGCAAGTGTAATGTGGCATCTGTCACTTGAGGATGGAAGCAGATCCACCATCTGAAACATTCTCTTTGGAATTCTAGACCATGGAAAAAGTCTGGAAACCCAGTACTAATAGTAACATACCACTACCAGAACTCTTTAGAATTAATTATACTTAAAGTTATAATTTAAAAGTAAGTTACTTCAATACTAGATATTTATACAGACAATAAAATAAAGATCAAATTTAATTCCAAGTTATCTGTATCTTCACCAATCAATCGTGGGCGTCTACTATCCCCAACTTTGTTCAGTGTATACTTGAATGAAATACAACATGTTTGGGAAACAGAAAAAATAAAAGGATTTCCAATCTCAAGAATACAAGCTTAAAAACAATCCTTTTTGCTATTGACCAAGTACTAATCTCAACTTCAGGAAAAGATTTACAAATATCAATTTATAAGATGAATAAGTTAATAAATAAATACAGGGTGACGATCTCAACAGAAAAGACAAAGACAATGGCATTCTGTGGCTGAGAACCAGCAAGAAGTAAAATAGTAATAGACAACAAAATTATTGTACAAATAAACACTTTTAATTACCTTGGTTGTTCCCTATCATATGAAGCAGAAAAAGACATAGATATCAAACTTTCAGAATTCCTGAAAGTTACTGGCCTTATCAGCATGATTTTTAAACCATCAGAAGTCCAAAAACGAACTAGAATAAAAATATATAATACTTTGGCACTACCAACAATTTTATATGGCATTGAAAACTGGACAATGAAAAAGAGGACAAAAACAGAATTACAGCTGCTGACATGAAATTTATGAGATGCACTGCAAAGTACACTTGGATGGCCTATAAAAGAAATGAAGACACACTTAAAGAGTTAAAAACAAAACCCATTTTAGACAAGATTTTGAAATATAAAAACAATTGGCTTCAACATGTTAACAGAATGCAGAGAGACAGACTTCCCAAATTATTAAAAACTACACACACTGTGGACAAAGAAACCCTGGAAGACCACAAAAGAGGCTTTTAGACTATGAGACCAGAACAGGTCAATAAGACCAAACTCCTTGACTGTTTGATGATGATGAAATAGGTTACTTATGCTTAAAATAAAAATAAATATTACAGAATTATTAAAATTGTGATTTTAAGCTAGTTTTATGACCATTCTGTACCACTTTGTATGTGTGGCTCTTTCCTAGACTTGCTTGATCCTCACATAAAAATGAAATAATGTTATAGTAGCTATGGGCTTCATTATCTACACTTTGTGGCAAGGAAACTGTGATAATATTATAACTTATCTCACGTTGAAGGCTGAGCCTGTCGCAGAAGCTGCCTGCAGAAGTATTGACTGTCTTTCTTCTCTTTCAGTACTTGGAGTTATTGGGGTAATGCATATATTTGGCAGAAGAGGGAACCTCTATTACACTGGTGGCATAAATTGCGAGGTGGATCTGTGAAATAACTGTTGATTGTGTAAGGAAATAAATAATTTTGTACATTCAGTGTTCATTTGAAACAAGTAAATTGTGTATTGTGTTGGACGCTGTTATTTCTGAAATAGCTTATTCAGGTTGTTGATATGTAAGCTCCTGTCTGTAAATCTAATTTTAAGAACTGGCTGTATTATTTGAAGGATACATGTAAATAAGCAGTGCTTTGTTTGAATGATGTCATGTACTGGTATGTTTCAGTATTACTATCGTATGCTTGTTGTGTTGTGTTGTGTTTCTCTTTGCTCTAATTGTACATAATCTATTATAAGAAAAATAGTACTTTCAGTTGTTTAGTACTTCAAAATTTTGTTCCTACTCTGCTTGCATCATCAATACATTTGCCAATCTTAAAAAAATGATTACTTTTATTCTGGGAGTCCTAATTTTCTATTTTTTTTATTTATTTATTTACAAGTTCCAAGAATCCAATAGTGGATATAGAACACGTCACAAACTCAAGTATAAAAACATAAAATACATACATTAAAAAATTACATCTAGACAAGCAGCGTACTAAATTCAAGACAATATAATTAGTATTTTTATTACAATAGTTATTCAATTAAGTACTCATCCACAGTGTAAAACGAGTGAGTAATTAAGAAATGCCTTAATGCAACCTTGAACTTTTTAAAATTATTTGAGGTATTCTTAACCTCTGTGGGTAATTTATTAAATATCTTTATACCCACATAGTGAACTCCTTTCTGATAGATAGTTAAATTGGCTTGGGGTAGATACAAATTTTGTCTCTGTCTTGTATCAATAGTATGAGAGTCAATTTTTGATGGAAAAAGAGTTTTGTTTTGTAATACAAACAATAATAAAGAAAATATATATTGTGATGCCAACGGTAAGATATCTAATTTTTTGAATATATTTCTACACGATACTCTATTGCCACATCCCATCATTGTTCTAATTGCCTTTTTCTGAAGGAGAAAAATAGTGTAACTATGAGATGAATTTCCCCAGAAGATGATGCCATAGCTCATTAAGGAATGAAAAAAAGCATAATAAATTGGCTTTAGTACTGAAATAGACATATATGGTTTCATATTTCTAAGTACATAGCAAGCCTTGCTCAATTTTTTAATAAGTAGATCAATATGATTCTTCCAAGTCAATGCACCATCAATCATAATTCCCAAGAATTTAGTACAGAAGATATTATTAATGAATTTATTATTATAACTTATTGTGACAGTATCTGACATTTTTCTCTTAATTTTAAAATTAATATAATGTGTCTTATTAAAGTTTAGTGATAATCTGTTCATTCTAAACCATCTATTTATATTTTCAAATGTTGCATGAATGTGTTTATTAAAGTCGTTTGTATTAGAATGAGAAAATAGGATGCTAGTATCATCAGCAAAAATTATAGGTGTAGCAAGTTTAGTTATTATAGTATGCACTGCTAATGTGTGCTTTCATAAAAACCATTCTCCTACAAAATGTTGTATTGTGCTCATGGAAAAAGAAGTAGGACAACAAATTTCTTCAAAATTATTGTTAGTGTAATAGTGAAATATGTTTAAGTCCATTATCATGGCAATGTTCACTATCACCAGTTATTCTTCTGGAAAGGTAAAAACTCCCCACAGAACCAGTCGGTAAATTATTAAGTTTATTTTATATTTTAATTTACACCACAATGCTTTTACCCTGTCCAGTGGGTGTGGTGTGTCCACTACAATTACCATAGTATGATGTTTGTAGATTCAACAAATATAATGATTTTCAGCTGTGTAAACACACATGCCATGTTCATTGGCCCTTTGTTTTAGTTTTTAATATTATAAAGTGGTTTGTGTAGTCCTGACTTCAAGCCCTACCTGGCCAAAATCATGGTGAAACCTAATAAAAAGGTTGTGATTAGATGATGAAATATGTGGTGAACAGAGATTAATTTAGTGTTTATTCAGAGAGTGAATTGAGTGATAGTGACTGTGAAGTGATATGGTTGTGAAATTTTTGTTTGCTAGTAAACAGAGTGACACCATGAGAAAAAACAAGGAAGGCAAAATTAAGGAAAGGAGATAATGTGGCAGTATGCAAGGACAGATTGGTGATCATGAAGGGGAAGGACAAGAGTATCACTCATGATGAAAAATTGATCCATGTTAGGGTTTGAGACCGAGATGTCAAGAAGCCTAAAGTAGTTATTTAATATAATTCAGTGATAGGAGGAATGAATATGAGTTATGCTTACCTGATAAGCTCCTGCAGCACTATGAACAGGCTGAAGAAGTTCTGTCAGAAACACTTTCATCATTTTATTGACATCTATTGCACCATTTCTTACTTCCTGTAAAAAAAAAGAAAAAGCAAGGCAAAATTACTAGGTTGGAATTCCAGTACAGACTTGTAGAGAACTTGATTTCAAAGCACCACAAAATTGAAATAAGGCCCTCAGACTGCCTCACCAACTGCTATATATGCAGCTAGGATACATTGCTGCTACAGATTCCAAGCAGGACCTATATGGGTGGTGCAAATATTTCAAGGACCAATTACTTGGTATTATCAGTAAATCACAGAACAGGACATTGTGATATTTTGATCTGAGCATATTCCACATTTATGTTCACTCAACTTCTGTGTAGTGATCCATCTCTTTAACATCTGCTATCTGTAAGCTGTGTTCAGCTGAACTTCCACCAACTTTGTCACAGGTGTATGTTTAGTGTTTCAAATCTGAACATTTGCCAATAGGGTTGCATAATGTATTGTGTATGTCAGAAATGAAGTATTTACAATCTTATTTCAGCTAGATTCCTTGTCAGTGGCATAATGATTAATAATAATGATAACGTTCTCAGTATTTCTAAAAATGTAAACATAAATGTCATGTAAGGGCCACATTTCTTGAAATAAGCATGCTGTGTGCTGTCTGACAGTTCATCTTTCAATCATCGTTTGTTTGGTAATTTTATATTTAAAAATGGCCCAGATATTGAATTTGAAAGAGTAAATAACTTAAGGTTAAGCCATCTTTTGTTCGTGTATCTGGAACTCTTTCGTATCCTTATCGTGTTAAGTGTGGAGTGCCTCAGGGTTCCACCCTAGGCCCCTTAATTTTTAATATATTCAGTAATGACATCTGCGACTCCATACATAATTCACAGTGCCTTTTATTTGATGATGACTTAAAGATGTATCGGAGTATCAGCGATGTTGATGACTGCAAACTGTTGCAGGACGACATCCATTCAGTGCAAAATTGGTGTCTTGTGAATGGAATGCAACTTAATTTAAGTAAAACGACTGTTATATCATTCACCCGGAAAACAAACAGTATTTATTTTAATTACAAATTGTGTAAGAACCTGGTGGCACGCTCCCATTGTGTTAAAGATCTCGGTGTTCTACTGGACTGTAAGCTCTATTTTCACCAGCATATCAACTATATATTATCACAGAGCTTGAAAATGCTAGGTTTGATTCGGTACATTACTTCTTCCTTCTCCACTGTTGAAAGCCTTTTGGTCTTGTACAGTACATTAGTCCGTTCCAAAATTGAGTATGCATCCGTTGTTTGGAACTCTATTACTAATACAGATTCCTTTAAATTGGAAAGGATTCAAAGGAAATTTGTAGCTCTATGTTACGCTAGATTCTTTAATGGCGTTTGTGCCTATAATTATGACGATATATTAGTTAGATTAAATTTCTTATCGTAACATTTAAGGAGGAGGCTTTCGGATGCTCTTTTCCTCGTGAATGTTTTTAAAGGCAAAATTAGTTGCTCATCTGTTGTTGATACAGTTAGTCTCTGCATACCTACTAGGTCTATCAGAGACTATTCTACCTTTGTAAGACTTGAGGTTCTCACAGCGGTGAGTATGAAGATATCCATCTTCTGGGTTATTGCGCTGTGTAGTCTGGTCGATGTTAACCAACGTTTCAGAGGTCATATGACGGAGGCAGTATGACCTCTGAAACGTTGGTTAACATCGACCAGACTACACAGCGCAAAAACCCAGAAGAAGGATATCTTCTTATTCTACCTTTACTGTACAACGTAATTTCAAGGCCAGTCTCTCTGCCAGATGTGTTTCTGCTGCCAATGCAGTCTGTAGGAGCATCGACATCTTTAACAAAGATTGCATTTTGCTTGCTGAGGTCAGTCAGCTTTTTGAACAATAATCATGGTTTTTTATTGTTTACTTAGTATGACATTTTATTGTGTATGTTTTTTGTTCAATATTAAACTGTTTCTAGTATAATTATTATTTTATTTATCTATAACATTTAGTTATGACTTATTTTGCAATAAATCAATATTGTACAGTTATGTTTTCAGTTCTTTGTTTGTTTGCTTTTGTATTGTAATGTCTGCTCACTGCTGTGAGAACCTCATATATGCAATTAATTCACTCCTTCACACTTTTATAAGCTCCTGTACTTAATCCTCCATTAGCATATGAATGCCCAAGTACTGAATCAATTGCACTCAAGCCGTGAGAACCTAAGATTTCATCAGTCATGATGTATATACTACCAAAGGTAATAGCATTTTACAGTCCGTGAAATGGTGTCTATCATCCCGAGGTTGGTACGTCTCTGTGGTTGGTATTAGTAATTGCATCATAACGGAAAAACAGTTGAATTCGAGTTTTATAAAGCTTCTGCTTTGATTTAACGTCTTCCTACCTTGACTCCTTTGAAGTTCTTGTTTTAAGAAGGGTTTTATGAATGTTATGTGTAGAGTAGATTTTTATATTTAAAAGCAACGTTTTTATGTGAAGGACGCGGCAATTTCGAAACAAAAATTTTGTGATACTGCTAATTGTGAAGAAATGTATTACGGTGTAAATATACCTAGTGACACTGTCTTGGAATCTGATGGTAAGTAGTAAAATATAAACATAAATGAATATGCATTCGAAAGTTAGTTTTAAGATTTTGAATTGTAGATATAGTTTATTTACATTCTACGGATAATAATATAAGTACAGAACTTATATATGAACTTATGAATTTTAAATACAATAACTAAACTACATAGCACAACAACCCAGAAGACAGAAATCTTCATTCTCACCGCTGTGAAACCTCAAATCTTGCAACGAAACCTTATTTACATATAGATATACCTAAAGGTTAAGAATTGTCAACAGAGGTAAAATCATCTACAGAGTAGGAGTGAGTTAAGAGGTAATGCAGACTTGATTACTTTTATATCATGATTTAAACTCTTAATTGTATGTGGAAGATTATTGAATGACTTGATACCTGTATAATATACTCCTTCTTGATATGTAGTGAGGTTAGGATTTGGCATTTGAAGGTCATATTTACATATTATGTTTAAATTATGTGCATATTTATTTCTTTGAAATTTGTCCAAGTTTTTCACCATAAATGATAGTAAGGAGAGTATTTATTCACTTGCAAATGAAAGTGTAGAAAATTTTCTAACTAATTTTCTACAAGAGCCTCTGCTTTTAAAACCTGTCATTATTTTAATTATTTTCTTTTGGATGTAAAATAGGTAATTACTGTCTGTTGAATTTCCATTGACAGATTTATGCATCATTTGTATATATAAACATTTTTGCTTCATTTTTCAGACACTCTGCATGTCTATAATGACAAATCAGAAGCACTGAAAATTGTGAAAAAATACAAGGAAGCGAGGTTTAATTCCTTTAAGACAAGACAGGAGGCTGTGGAATTTGCAGTTCAAGCTCCTGAAATTGTAGTTCCAAATTTAGAAACCAGCAGTCCTGTAATAGGTGAAAAACCAAGTCCTTTCAAAGCACCTAAATCCCAGGATTTGGTTTGGCTGAGGAAAGTGATAGAATGTGGTGACACTCTTACATTCACAAATACCATCTGGTGTAATCCTCGTTACCTAGTGAGTAGTGGAGATACTCCAGCCATTCTTCAGGTATGCAGGTTGCATTCTTATAAGTAGTTTTGAAATGTATGTGTTAGTATTCTACATAGAATTCCTAACTCGGTCATCACTGATTTTAATGCTCTTTTCATACACAAAAAATAAATCAGACTGCCCTACCAAAACATTCTGTGCAATAAAATGGTTTCACAACATTAAGAGTGAGCATCAGAAGCAGGGATTTTGAAGTTAGGTGTTTCTTTTATTTTTATATGTGTAGTTGGGAGCCATCTATGAATGACTAAATGAAATCCAGGCTCTTGTATGGGCGATTATATACAGAAACCATGCTTGTTAAAAAAATTTAAGTCCATGGGTTAAGATAGGGTTATGAAAACTGGCATGAGTAATGTTTTTGTTTTTTTTCCCTCTGTTATTTGTGTGTTCAAGATACAGGCTTGTTATTTTGTATTTGGATAATTATGTAAAAAACCAATTTAGCTTATGTATATATCTCAGAGAACTTAAACAAAAATTATCTGGTGTTGATATTTCCCCAAGGTTTCGTTAATACATTCAAAGGAATGTGTTAGAATTGCATAAGAAAATAAAGAGAAGAGAAACTTGATTATACTATTGCAAGATTAGAGCATTTGTCAAGAAATCACTGGTATATCTAGTCTAGCAATAGGATGTTTCAGTCTTCTTGGCAAGAACTGCTATAAAGTTAATGAAACTTCACCTTTTTCTGTAACAACCACGAGACCCAGCTATAATAATACATTTTTGCAACTGGTTTATCCAGACAATGAATGAAGATTCACTGACCCACAAGTATTGTTTTTTACTGACAAAGCCTGGTTTTTCTTAATTGGACATATGAACACACAAAATAACTGATTCTGGTGCTCAAAATACCCTGGAGTCCTTCATTATATTCTGCTTCAAAATCGAGAAGTTGGTGTTTGGTGTGGAATCAGTGTATGGTGAATAATTGTCTCAGTTTTTCTTTTATGGATAGTCTTCACTCAGGAAGTTATGTTAATTAGATTTTGAAAAGGATTTTCCTTAAGTTCATTAAAAAAAGGAAAGTGTATGGTTACTTTCAGCAGGATTCAGTAAAGGGAACACAACCGGTAACTCTGTGGCCACAGTAACTGACATGTTTGTTGAAAAATGTATTAATGAAAGTTTATGACCAACTTGTTTCCCAGACCTCACACTGTGTGATTTTTATTTATGGGGTAGCTTGAAAGACAAAATGCATAAAATAAATCAAAGAGAATATTGAGGAAGCAATATTCAAGATTTTCCCAGCAAGCAGCAGTGTGTGAACTGGAGTGTGCTTTGCTGTGCATTTTTATTAAAATAAAAGTCAATGTTGTTCTTTGACATTTATCTTGAGATCCAAATGTAAAACAGAGAAGAACATCCATGTTCTTCTTTGATTTCAACTCTTATGGGGATTTACCATTTTTTCTGGGTATTTTCAACCTTAATTCCACTGGGAACTACACTAAGATGTATCACAGTCTTTAATTTATATGTTATTTATTTATTTTCCGTTAGCTGTAATTTACTCTATAAACTTATAAATCATTATGCTTTGTTCTGCCTGACGGTAAAAGTGAATAATCTATTCATTATCAATAATGACCTGCAACTATAGAATATCGCTAACAGAGAATTGTACATAATTGTCAGTTATTATTCATAAGTGATATTTAATCACTATTACTGCACATTTACATGACAGATGATCAAATTTAAATAATTTATTTACTGTTTCTTTGTCTTTTCCGGGTTTAGGAAGGCTCACGGTATAACGCAATGCATGTAGCAGCCAAGGCTTGTGACGCACAAATATGTGATCTAATTCTACAGACAGTGAGCAATGTTGCATTTATTCAGTTGCTGTATGGAGATGATGATGCTGCCAACTGTGAGGACCGAGCTCGTATCTTGTTGGATCTTTACCTGAATACTCCTGATAAGGCCCTCAATGAGACTCCGATACATTTTGCAGTTAAATTGGGAGCTCTTTCAGTTGTAGATGTATTGGTGTCTTATCCACAATGTGATAGACATTCGAGGAATAAATATGGACAAACACCAAGAGATGCAAGTAACATGTATTTTCATTATCATATATACATCACAGTATTCTTCAGGAGTGAGTACTTGGTATAAAATATTTATGTTATTGTCTGTGCTTCAACTAAGAAGAATGTGATTGGTTGGTAATGTAGTATGATGGGAGAATCAAGAAATATGTACAAAGTTTTGTTTGGGAAACCGTAAGACAAGAGGTCAAGGCATAGTTGGAAGTTGGTCAAAAGTATTATTTGAAAAAGTGATGGCGCATCAAATTCCACGAAATGAGGGAATTTTTTTGACTATTTGAATGACAGAAATTTTTAAGGAAAATTCCTCTACCTTGGAGTTAGTTGGTCCAAAATATTTCTCAGTTTGTTAAAAAAGTGATAATATAACCCAGAAATTTATTTCACACTCAGTGTTATTGATTTTCATAAAAAATTAAATTAAGTATATCATAAAGTATTTAGCACATTGACATTTTAAAATATTGTTTGTAAGAATTTGTGAAGGCCTTTCTTTTAGAGTTTTACCAAGGATCTCATTTACGTACTTATAAACCTTTTTTTCTCTACACTTTGCATAAAGTGTTTAGAGATGTCAGTGATAATGAAATTATTATATATATATATACAGTATATGATTCCATTTTAAAGTTTAGAAATTTGATATAATTGAATGTGATGTGACGATAATTATGAATTGTGAATAGATAAGAGTCTGTCATGGCTTATGTCAGTTCCATGAAATTGCCTGGAGAGACTCACAAACAGAAAAATGACAATCCAGATAGTCATTAGACTGGTCAAGATTCAAACTAGCTAACCTCCCTAATACAAATGTGGAGTGCTGCCAGAGGACCAGTCTGCTTGCTGAGATGTAGGATTTTACATAGCTGAAACAATTAAAATAGTGTGGCTACTTCCTGTAACCCGTTATATGTACATAACGTTATTTCTATCTTACTTACCATACTCATGATTTCTCCTTCTTCTTTTTTTCCAGGTTATCTGCAGTCGTGTTTCCTCTCCAGATGAAAGTCTAAGGCAAAAACTGTCAAATTTACTGGATGACATGTTTTATGTTCCTGTACTTAGATCAGAGGATAATTCTGTACAGCCTACTGTTGGTGATCCATTCTCTCCTGCTTGCCCTCTGGTTGGTAATAAATTGTTTTTACACATGTATTCACTATGCAGGGTCCTGTCGAGAAATTTAAATTAGTCAGAGAATTCTCTCATATCAGAGCACGTAGTTTTCAAAGTGAAGCTGAGACAATTCAGGGTGTTCACAGGATGTCTGGAGATTCATTTCTAGCAGGAATGTTGACAGTTACTTCTGTTACCATGTTTAGACCCCACACACTGCTTATTTGATGGATGCAAGGAGGTTTATATGTTCTGTCTCATGTATTGTGTGTGTACTTCATATGTAACCAAAACTATCAAATATAACAGTTTGTAAAATCTTTTACTTAACGTGAAATGTTTTGTCACAATTTTTTTTTCGTCATCATATTGCCTCGCATTGAAGAGTACAGATTAAATGTGTTCCTCTCATAACACCTTGATTAAAGCTTTTTTGAATTTTTTTGTAGATGTTCTGTTTTTATGTGGTTAATAGCTGTTTTCCATTATTTAATTGTATCTTGACTTTATTATATTTTGAATGCCTTCTGAATTTATTTGTCTTTGTGTTTCAGTTTTCAGTTCTATAGGAAATAATCTAGGGACTGTGTCCTTTTAGGTAGGGTGATCGCCATACACCACCTACTGTTGTCCCCTTGGTCCATTCTTGATCAAGGAGACTGGGCTCCATGAGCTGACAGTGCATATATATCTATACTACACCCACCCAATCACCAATGAAATCAACCTGTCAGTCTCTGGTGTTGGAGGCAGACACAGTCTGTGAAATGCAGAAAATTAACTTCATACAAACATGGTTCATCATCAGAGGAGACGTCATTCTATTAATTTACTGTTTGTTCTAAAATGTTTATTCATCAGGTATTAAAAGCTGATCCACTTAATGGAAGGATGGAAATCCGGGCTTATGCAGGACCAATGAATCATGAAAAAGCAATCGTGTTCCGGAAGAAGTGGAAGACTCCTCCTCGGATGCCTCGGACTCCAAAGCAGAATGCCTGCAGACAGGCATATACAGGAAGTCTGAGTTGTCATGCATTTAGACTGCTGGATGTGGAGAAAGGATTAGAAAGAGTTGGCAGGTGGGAGATACGGACGACTTCAAGCTTATGTTTCTTTCACTTTGCTTTAGTGAGACACTGTTTGCCCAAATCTAAGTGGTTCTTGAAGTCAGAGCTTCAAATATAGAAATTTTACTCAACAAACAGTTATTTTCTTATGTATTATAAGATAAATGCACCATGACCTGAGAAAGGGCAAGTGTATTTGGTGCCCCATGTGAACCTTTAGCCTTGCACGTCCCAGTTAACCTCTAAAACCGAATATTGTGCATATGTAATTTCAAATGAAGTTTAGATTATGAAGCAAAATGATATGTTACTGTTACTGAATGTATAGATTTTAAAATTTAGAACCTCACGAGGCAGTCTGTTTGACAGGAAAATGCTGACTCCACTACTCACACATCAGCCAATCATAAGTAATATCAAGCATTGTTGATGGTAAATTACAAGGCCATTTATTCTTTCCTTCCATTTTATCTTTCTGTATTTAGATGCGTGTTTTATTCTACTTGATGCTGTTTCTCTGCCTCTTATTATTCATTCAGTTTTGTTGACAGTGTTCCTCAGTTTTTCCATATAAAAATAATGGGATGCAAGAAATTTTCACATGAAATAATATTAGTATATTTGTTTTAGTAGTAGAATGGTGTCCTGCTCAAACAGTTTCAGTTAGTAGCTTGATGTTATTGGCCAAAGAAACTGTTGACCATGAAGCATAATGCAAAGGAAGAAAATATCTGCTTTACTTTGCTTGAAAGTATAATATATTTTGTGCCTGTGATTTCTTACAGGGACCTGGCTGAGGAATTCAGGGTTGGTTGGAATGAATATTGGCCATTTCTTGATACATTTACAAATTTGGCCTCTGAGGATGGGCTTCAGAAACTTGAGGCTTATCTGAAGAACAGATTTGAGGAGGCTGCACAGAAACCATATTCAACCAAGGAGTGTTATGATAGTTCAGAATGTGTAGTGAGTGGTTGTGTATCATCTTTAACAGAGTATAGTGAAAATCAGTCAGTTGATGATGAGATTAGTCCAGTGTCAAATCTGTGCCTTGCTTTTAAAGCGTGCAGTCTGTCTGACACCAGTCCAGTTAAACCACTAGTAGAGAATGCGTTTAAGACCAAATCAAATGTGTACAGTCATCGAAAAGTGGATGCAAATGCTGGCATGGAAGATGAAACTCTGTTGAATCCAGGTGTTAGCCCATTCTTATGTGTAGAAAAATCTTGTTGTGTGTTCGCTAAACGAATGTTTGATGGACTCGCGGTTGTTGGTCGTAGTGTACAGGTTAGTGATTCAGTGCCTGACATGCTTGATCCAGAAATTAGGCATCTCCAAGATCTTGTCAGCAGTTTTAAAGATGACGCCAGATTCGCATCTGTCGATTTTAATCTCGTTCACTCTCGAATCGCCGTAATTGTAGCAGCAAAGCTTATTGAGCTTACTAGTGATGAACTGGAATTTGTCGTGTCTGGTCTTCAATCTACGGTTTCCCCATTGTCATGTTCTTATTCAGATGAAGAGGATGATGTGAGCTTATGTTACCGTGATGCACATGCATATGCTGAACACCAAAGAAAAACCAATTGTGAACGTAATCAGGTAAAATGTATTGCCGAGTATATTCTTTGCGCCTTAGAAATACAAGGAAATGGTAAAGACACAGACAAAACCAGTGGTGCTAAGAAAGATATTCATGTCCGAACAGAAGAAGAATGTATGAGGATTTGGTCTGATGCTTCACAGTGCTTATGCTTCAGACAAAATCATAATTTTATGAGAAATGCTAGGAAAGGTTGGTCCTTCAAGAGAAATCATGTGCGGTCTACATCTGACAAAGCTAACACACAATCTTCATCAGATGGAATTACAAGACGACTTACATTTGTAGAAGATAATGGTGAGTGCATATTTGTTACGTTGTTTGCATAAAATAAATGTAGAATTTAATTTTATTTATTATTTGTAGAAATTATATTAGTTTATGTAAGGTACCTTTATTCCACCTTAAAAATGTAGTGATACTCGGGGATTAACAAAGCACTGAAAATAAATATATATCCATCACCATTTCAGTTCCATCTAGTGATAATTCTTCATTATTTGAACCCCTGAACTAAAGTAAGTAAATGCTGAATGTGACTAAAAATTGTTTATGTATGTATTTATTTATTTGTGGTTTATTTAATGATACTGTCAGTAGTTGAGATTACTTAGCATCAAATGATGAGATGAGTAATGAATAATGAATTTGAAAGGATATGGAAGAAGGTGGACATGGTCTGATCCCAGAATTTGCAGGGAAGTCCTGAGTAAAACCATGAAAAACCTTAGGATAACTAGTCTCCAGGCTAAGATTTAAATCATATGCCCCAAATAAGAAGCAGGAGAATTACAGATTTTTTGTTGGAATCAGTTCGTGTGATGTAGGTTGAAGTCTTTGACACTCCCAAATGTAACTGAGCGACCTTTGTAACAAATCAAATTTTTACCCATTCACGCCTATACTCGCTGCATATACTGGTCTCTTTCTTGAAAACATAAGTCCTCCAAGTGTTAGGGTTTCCAGTGAGTGGAGTTTGTAGAATCAATTTGTTCTTGAAAAATCATACAAGTTTAGAATGTCTAAAAAGAGATTTTTAGCAGTACCAATATTTTACTTCTGTAGATGGTGCTGTGAATGCTGTAAATACCATTGCATTCTATTCTTCTTCTGTGACACTCAGGGGATTTTAGACAATATAGTTACTGTTACAATTGATCTCCTTCCTCATATTCATTATTGTTGATCCTATTAGCATATTGTACATTATAATAAATAATGAAGCTAATTAATTATGTACTTTCCACTAGATTCTGACCAGCAGTGTGATAGTACAAGAATTAGTGAGATGGAAGGTTCCATTCATGAAACACACTGTAATCTGAAAGTGAGCAGCTTTAAAAAGAGACAGACATATAATTCAGAAACTAATAAGTTACATAAAATGACATACATATCATCAGGTGGTGAGTTTTCAGAAGGTAAGATTTCTGATGCGTGTTTTTATGTACATGTCTTTTTAAAATGTGAATTTATGCTAATATAAGTGCTGGAGACTGAATATTGTATGGTGCAGCGTTTCTCAACCTGTGGTACACGTACCACTGGTGGTATGCGAACTAAGTAAGAAAAGCAGAAGATAATATTAACATAAATAATATTTCCCTGAACGAATTTGGTTAGTGGTACTTTTAGTGTGTTAAATTAGAATTAGTGGTATGCCGGCGAAAAAGGGTAAGAACCCCTGGTTTAGTGGAATACAGGGCTAGTCTAAGTGATGTTCACGATATGAAAGAAATAATACGTTCAATGAAATTCAGATGCACAAAATTGGTACCAATGGAAAGAGAAACTCTCCAAGTTTTGTTTCAGTACATCACAGGTGTTCAATGCGAGCCCCCTTGGTAACTCGGCACACATCCAGCCTGTAGTCGAGTTCCTCCCAGATACGTTGCAGCATATCATGATCGATTGCTGTAATGGCTTCTGGCAAGGTCTGTGGTGAGGGTGGCACGAAGAATATCTTTGATGAACTCCTACAGAAAAAAATCACAGGGCGTCAGGTCCGGTGAATGTGGAAATCCAGGACACAAAAGGCTCCTCTGCCTTCGTTGGCAGTAATTTTCTGTCATATCGCCCCTGGCGGCGAACAGTGTTACTATGCGGCCGCGAAGTATACCAACATAATCTTGGAGAGTTTGTCTTTCCATCGGTACCAATTTTGTGCATCTGAATTTCATTAAACGTGAGTAACATGTGTTTCAAATCGGGAACATCATTTAGATTAGCCCTGTATAAAGACCTGAAGGGACTAGTTGTAATTTACAGAATGTAGGGGTTCTGACCATATAATTTTATGAAATGTATAGATGGTAGCCTCTAACAGATCATGTCTTATGCATGTGAGTTTTATTTATATTCCAGATGATGATGATGATGAATATTTCACACCACCATCAACACCTGAAAAACTCAGCAGAAATGAAGTACATTCATACTGCGATGATGATGATGATGATGATGATGGCGATGACGCTGAAATGTTAACACCAGTCGAATGGCCAGATGTTTTTATACAAGGGTAAATACTGAATGTCACATAAAGCAAAGAGTAGAATAATTTTTCTACCCACTACTGCTGCTACATTTATTTAACCAAAATGTTGGGGAAAGTTTTTTTGCCCGCTGCATAGAATTCATATTTGCCTTGTCAGCAGTTCGTCATTCATGAAATCTTTATCTGACAGTGAAGTACCCAAACACACTAATTGTTACCTAATTTTTGTAGACAGTAAAATTTTAATCACTTAAAGTGCTAGAAGCTGTATTTTGTTGTTTCCTCATCTTGTAATTTTCAAACGCCTGTGCTGCCATGTAGTCTTATATGTGGTTAGCAACATTTAGATCTAATGATGAAAAATCTGTAACCACCTTAAAGAGTGCCCAGAATACTAAGTATATGAGCACAAAATAGTCTTATTGAAATATAATTTTTTTTTCTAGTGACTCACCTACCAAGTTGGATGCCACTGTAATGCAGGCATTGGATGGCTTAAATATAGACCCTATAGAATATCCTAACATTTATAGATGGCGACATTTGGTTTTGCTGTACTCTGAAAGTGTGAGAGCCATGTAAGTAATGTGTCTAATGTAAATAAAATTAGTCAGTAATAAATCAAAATGACATTTACGATAATTCCAACTTTTATGGTTCCCAGAAAATTTAACATTCAATTTTTGTATGTACTGCATTTTCCATGGACAATCCATAGTACTCTATGTTGTATGAAGTGTACAAGTTCAATTTGTTGTCCATTGTTTGTATTTGTATTATCTTTGTACACAATATTAATTAAATTAAAAAAGAATTATGAACATGTTCCTAGCCATCCATAGTATTTCATCTGTTTTCACTTTCAAACTAAATAGTAAATATCTTGTTTGGAATGTTCATGTGGAAATGGATTGTTAAATTGTGTAATTATGCTTACAAGATCATGGTTTCAGCTTTAATAATATTTCTGTTATGTTCCACTTTGAAGTTTCTGATTGTTAAATTGATGTAATATTTTTCTTGTATTTCGATAAACACAGAAAGTTTTTTAAAATTCCTTTTTGTCAGAGTAGAGTTTCTCGTATGTGCATATGGATAATAACAAGAAGACATGTATAAAGTGAAGCTTTCATGATAGACTCTCAGGTTACAAGCCATGTCAGGTGGCTGAATGGTGAATGAACCATATTTTCTGCCAACATTGTGAGAGAAATCTCTGTTGTCATCCTCAGGGCTCAGATTTGTTACGCAGCAGCCTTGAGGATGAGAGCAGGGGTTGTTTTCGAAACGTTGGCAGAAGATATGGTCTATTCACCATTCAGCCACCTGACGCGGCTTGTAACCCGAGTCTTTCATCAACAAGAAGACATGTTTTTCAAATTTTAAATAAATGTCTATGGAAAATAAAGTTGAATTACAAAGAAGTGGAAATGGTGGACAGAATTTGTCAATGGACATTAAGAAGGTAAAACATTTTAATTATATGTCTTGTAACTTTCAGATGGTCCAGTCCTCTTCCTTCGAGGCCTAAAGAAAGAACTAGAATGCTTCAGACACCTGTCGCAGATTCTTCACAATACCAAAAAGGTATGCAGTCTTCCACTCCTCCACAGGCATGGCACAAAATTACAGGATCATATTCACCATTAAGTCATCAGGGGTTGAAAAGAAAAATACTTATGAAATTCTAATAGCCTATATTTTATAATTAGAAATATGTTTATCTATATCTAGATGTAGTAAATTCTGATGTTTGTACTTATAAAGAATGGGATTGTTAAATTTGTATTATCAGATATTAGAACATTTTAATGCAATGGATAGTTTATTATGTAGGAAGCACATGTGGGATATTTTCACATGATCTTAAAATTTTATGCAGGTAAGGAATAAAAGATTCTTAAAAGAAGAATTGATCAGTAAAGGAAGTCAGCAATAAGAGTATTTCTTAAAAAAAATTTCTCAAATAGAGATAATTCCATATGTTCACAAATTAAACTTTAGGCTTCTTGGACGTAGGACCCAGTGATTCATTCACCTTTTTTGTCTCAGTTTACTGTATAATTTTTCTTGTCATTATATTATTATCAATAATGACCTGCAATTATAGAATATCGCTAGCAGAGAATTGTACATGATTGTCAGTTATTATTCATAAGTGATATTTAATCACTATTACTGCACATTTACATGACAAATGATCAAATTTAAATAATTTATTTACTCATTTACGTGCATATAAACCTTTTTTTCTCTACACTTTGCATAAAGTGTTTAGAGAGGTCAGTGATAATGAAATTATAAATACTGTACAGTATATGGTTCCATTTTAAAGTTTAGAAATTTTATATAATTAGGCATACGTGGAAGTTGGTCAAAAGTATTATATGAAAAAGTGATGGCCCATGAAATGAGGGAATTTTTTGACTACCAGAATCAGTTATTTTGTGTGTTCATATGTCCAATTAAGTAAAACCAGGCTTTGTCAGTAAAGAACAATACTTGTGGGTCAGTGAATCTTCATTCATTGTCTGGATAAACCAGTTGCATAAATGTTTTATTATAGCTGGGTCTCGTGGTGAAGTTTCATTAATTTTATAGCAGTTCTTGCCAAGAAGACTGAAACATCTTATTGCTAGACTAGATAGAATGCTAAATTTAATTAGGTACTACTTCTACTTTAGATAGCTTATTGGTTTTTATACAATAGTCTTGTTTGGTCTAAATTGGAGTATGGATCTGTTACTTGGAATTCTATTACTTCCAGTGATTCTACCAAAGTTGAAAGAATTCAAAGGAAATTTGCTGCTTTATGTCACGCCAGATTTTTTAATGGCCTAAGTGACTATAATTATGAAGACGTTTCAGTGAGGATAAATTTTCTTTGACTGCACCTGCGGAGGAGCCATCTTGATGCTCTCTTTCTCATTAATATATTTAAAGGTAAAATTTGCTGCCCATCCGTTTTGGATTCAGTTTCTTTGTGCGTACCCTCCGATCCATTAGGGACTACTTCTCGTTTCTTTGTTTATCGTAGTCTTAAAGCTAGTTCCTTGTTTAGGTGTGCTTCTGCTGCGAATGCAGTCTGTCAGCGCATCAACATTTTTAACAAGGAGAATATTTTTCTTGGGCATTTTATTTAGCCAATTTCCTTTTCTTTTCTTTTTTCTTTTACTAAAGTTTCATTTTGTATGTATTATTTATATTTAACTGTTTTTAATTTAATTATTATACCTAGGCATATTATTCAGCTCATTTGCTTGTTGATTATTTTGTAACAAATTAATGAATTGATATATTATCATTATTATATTGTACATCTATATATTTAGTTTATTGTTTGTTTGTTTTTGTATTGTTATGTTTATGTTTATTGTTAGTGCTTGGCTGTTATTGGCCTCTTTTGGATGTTGCCAAGCACTCTAATAAATGAAATGAATTATTATTATTATTACATTACTCCTACTTTGCACACTTTCGTAAATTAGTTAAGGCTACCATAAAGTCTGGTGGTTAAAATCTGTTGATGACAGTCTTAAAACTCACCCTCAGCATTTTTGGAAACACGTTTCAAATTTCAGAAGAAAAGATAACTCCCTCATTCAGCTAAAAATTTGTGATCAGTTTGTCAGTGACCCGAAACACATTGCTGATGAATTTGCTACGCATTTTGAATCAATTTTTAACACTTCTTGCCAGTCCGTCACTCCTACCGATACTTTTACTTCTGATTTTTTGCCCGCCGCTCCTATCTCTCGTGCTGAAGTTAGCAAGGCGATCAAGCGCCTCAGACCCTCAAAGTGTGTGGGGTTAGATGGAATTCCTTCGTTAGTAATTAAGGGTTGTTCTGATATTTTCACTCCCTTATTAACCTATATTTTTAATTTAAGTGTAACTAGTGCCACCTTTCCGTCCCTGTGGAAAGAAACAGCTGTTGTTCCTGTGCTTAAAAAAGGCAACAGTTCCATTGTTAGTAATTATAGACCCATCTCTATTCTTAATAACTTTTCAAAAATATTTGAATTTATTGTCTATGATCATTTGCAAAAAAATTTTAAGTACAGATTAAATCCCTCAAAGCATGGTTTTCGTAAATTTAATTCCACAGCAACAAATTTGGTTACTTACCTTAATTCCGTTTTACCTTCAGTTAGTACTCAAGGACAAACAGATTCGGTATACTTTGATCTTACTAAAGCATTTGACTTAGTCCCTCATAGTATTCTTCTTGGGAAACTTAGAAACTTTGGACTATCACCCAGTTATGTTGATTGGTTCCATAGTTATCTTTCTGACAGGCAATCTTTTGTTCGTGTATCTGGAACTCTTACGTATCCTTATCGTGTTAAGTGTGGAGTGCCTCAGGGTTCCACCCTAGGCCCCTTACTTTTTAATATATTAAGTAATGACATCTGCGACTCCATACATAATTCACAGTGCCTTTTATTTGCTGATGACTTAAAGATGTATCGGAGTATCAGCGATGTTGATGACTGCAAACTGTTGCAGGACGACATCCATTCAGTGCAAAATTGGTGTCTTGTGAATGGGATGCAACTTAATTTAAGTAAAACGACTGTTATATCATTCACCCGGAAGACAAACAGTATTTATTTTAATTACAAATTGTGTAAGAACCTGGTGGCACGCTCCCATTGTGTTAAAGATCTCGGTGTTCTACTGGACTGTAAGCTCTATTTTCACCAGCATATCAACTATATATTATCACAGAGCTTGAAAATGCTAGGTTTGATTCGGTACATTACTTCTTCCTTCTCCACTGTTGATAGCCTTTTGGTCTTGTACAGTACCTTAGTCCGTTCCAAAATTGAGTATGCTTCTGTTGTTTGGAACTCTATTACTAATACTGATTCCTTTAAATTGGAAAGGATTCAAAGGAAATTTGTAGCTCTATGTTACGCTAGATTCTTTAATGGCGTTTGTGCCTATAATTATGATGAAATATTAGTTAGATTAAATTTCTTATCTTTACATTTAAGGAGGAGGCTTTTGGATGCGCTTTTCCTCGTGAATATTTTTAAAGGCAAAATTAATTGCTCATCTGTTTTTGATACAGTTAGTCTCTGCGTACCCACTAGGTCTACTCTACCTTTACTGTACAACGTAATTTCAAGGCCAGTCTCTCTGCCAGATGTGTTTCTGCTGCCAATGCAGTCTGTAGGAGCATCGACATCTTTAACAAAGATTGCATTTTGCTTACTGAGGTCAGTCAGCTTTTTAAACAATAATCATGGTTTTTTATTGTTTACTTAGTATGACATTTTATTGTGTATGTTGTTTGTCCAATATTAAACTGTTTTTAGTTTAATTATTACTTTACTTGTCTATAACATTTAGTTTTTTACTTATTAGTTATTTTGCAATAAATCAATATTGTACATTTATGTTTTCAGTTCATTGTTTGTTTGCTTTTGTATTGTAATGTCTGTATTGTTGTTAGTGCTTGGCTGTTATTGGCCTTTTTGGCTGTTGTCAAGCACTTTAATAAATGAATTGAATTGAAATATACAATATGTGAACTTTAACTGTTTAAATAAAACAAAGTAACTACTTAACTAAAGGAATGTATCTATTTAAGTAAACCTATTTAACCTTTTAATTACAAACTATGTAACTAAAGGGGCAGATTCATTATTTCTTCAATGAAGGACGCAAATTCAATGTCGGCCATTTCTGGATTCTGCAAAGGAAATAAACATTTGGATCAGAATAGGAACTGGAATTATGGGTAACAAGTATGGAAACACGTACAGCGAATATCTCGTGGTAGGCGATCTCTAAGGATGCAGGTTTTGAAGGAATTTGTAACGAAGCTCATGGTGAAAGACACTGAACTTATTCTAGTTGTGTGGACTTCTATGTAAATTACAGGCTTCAACCTGATTCAGCATTTCTTGGGGTGACTTCTGTTTGACCCACTGTTTCATCTACCTGTCATAACCTGACCTGGTGTTGTAAATTTTATGCCGTGTGATTTTCATCTGCACGGAATTTACGAGTCGGAGGGAGGGCTGGAAATAGGTCAAATGCAAGAACATAAAAATTACAAAGAGAACTTCAGGCTCATAGTATGCCTTCGTGGCCTATATATCATGTGTTCAGTTTATAATAAGGTAAATATAGATTTATGTAATCAATCAATTAATCATTATCCGTTAATTTCAACCGCCTGTGTAACCACTTACAGTTATGCCGACAAGCACAGTTGCAATACTTATGGTTTCAACAGTCTCAGATCATATTTTTGTTCTCGTCTTAGTATCGGTTACTGAATTTAGTGACTCAAAACACAAGGATTGTGCCGTCATGCGCCATGCGCTGGAATGACAGAGAAGAATGGACTGTTTATTTCTCAGTGCTCTGAGTTTTTACCCAGCAATGATATTTTGTGTGATGTCTGCTTAATTTTTTGGTTTGCCCCATTCAGTGCTATGGCTTATTTTCAACAATATCAGTAGCTCAGACTACTGTTAGTGTCAAGGTTTTCATGAAGAATAGAATGTAAAAAATACACGGGCAGTTTTTGTGTATGCTGTTCAGGAAAGGCAGCCTTAAAGTTATGTATGTAAACTTTCTCACTTATGTAGTAGCAGTAATTTTGTAGAAAAGTTTTCTGTACTTCTCTTCTGCAGAATTTTCTGTGTCAGGATTTGCCTTCTTCATTTCCCTGGTTTTTGTTAGAAAATTGAGAAGTGTGTCATGTTCATTTTGCACGTGACTTTGAATTTCTCTTATTTTGTGAATAAAATCTATACCCAGACCTGTCTGTAATGTATGAACCAAAATGTAAGAATTTGCGAACACAGAGAGAAAGGGTTTGAGCAGAAAGACCTGTTACTATCATGAATGTACCTCATGACAAAATGAAAATCAGAAGTTTCATCCAATATTAGGCGGTTCCTGAATTTGTCTTGAAATGTCAACTAGCAACACTTCATGGAGGGCTTTTAACAAATTATTTTCAATGGCCAGAGATGTGCCTTAGCAAAAGGTCATTCAGCAGAGGATCATAATGTTCAAAATATTCTTTACAATTACTTCTGTCAAGGGGCAACTCAGATAATTCATGACCTCTAAATGGTAGTTCTTGAACTGGCAGCAGACAAGTCATGTCACCCATTTCAATATTTATAATTTGTATAAACTCCTTTATTATATTCTGAACTACTAAATGTAAGTTGGATCTCCAGAAGCTCATAGTTTCTTTGGAGACTTAAATAAAGAATGACCTGCGTGCACTGTACATGTTTTGCAGAAGATTCGTGTTTTTCTTTTCTTTTCGTGAAGCATGTAAGTCATAAGTTTGTTAAAGGCCCCCGAAATCCAAAACATTTCAACATTTTTGGAAGATCAATTATGGCCAGCAAATCAGTTTCTCTCAGATTGTTGCAAGCTGTTAACCATGGGTAAAAATGATTTTGCAAAACAAAAGTTCCCAGTGTACATATTGTGTTCCTTATATTCATTCGCTCTCAGGGTTTTATATAGGTTGGTAATGTCTGCCATGATTTAATGTTTTTAGTTTCTCCATGAATTTTCTTCTTGACAATAGTTTTTCTAAAAAACATTGAATAACATTTTTATCTAGTTTCCACAAACTTCAAATGGTCTTCCACCGTCACTGCAGTTGTGTTTATGAAAATTGCAGTTTGTGGGTGATTTTGGTACAATTCACTTCTTCTTCAGTTCATGTTGAGGTCAACCATTTTTTTATTTAAAAGAATGGTAAAGACCTTTCTTTTTCTTATACGTTTCTTATATTCACAATTTTTTAATATTTTCATTTGCATTTTTCTCGTGCGATTGTTTTGTAGCCACATCAGCATCAATAAGATACTCAATTTTTATAGCTTAAAGTCGCCTAAATAATATTTGAACATTCAGTGGTAAATCAAAGAAGACAACTCAGCCATTACAAGGGTTAATGTTTTTGAAGTAAATAATCGCTGTTTACACTGTAGAACTCTGAATTCTTTATTTTTAAAGCAGATTGTGTTTGTGGGTGTCACTAGGTCTGTTCCGTTTATGTGTTAGAGAGTTGCGTAATGATACTTCAATTAACAAAGTTAACGTGCTTTGTGTGTGTTACCTACTCAGCTATGAGTATATGTTCTTCGATACTGGGAGTACCGTGAATAAAACACGTTAAATAAATCTCTATCAAACATTGGATGCGTCTTTTAAATGAGGTGACTATTATGCAGTCTTAATTTGATTTTGCGTATTCAAATAACTTGTGTCTTTGATGTCAGCACGGAATAATTAGTCTGTAGTACCATGATGATGCTGTAAGTGAAAGTGAAATATTTATTAGTGTTGTGAGTTTAGATCTTGTGATTCAAAGTGGCAAGCCAGATAATCATTATTTTATTACGGTCATTAATTAGGACTAATTGTTTATATTTATAAACATGCAAGCCGACTCCAGTGAGAAGTTAGCAGAACAGAGCTAGGTTTTCGTACCTGTATGATAAAATAAAAAGTAAAAATTGCTTGCATCGTCATAACCTCAAAACCTACATAGAACGAAATATGACTGGTAATAAGACAGATGCAGAGGAGTGCGTTGTTAAACTGTGGGCCAAATTAAGCATGTCTTACATAAGCGAAAAGTGATTAAAATTTTGTGCCTTTTGGGTTGTTTTGGATCTCCAACAAGAGCATGTATTCAGAGTTTCAGTCATGTAGCGCAAGTAGCAGCGATCATCTGTTATCTTGAGAATGTTGGAATAAAAAATGTTCCCCCACACCAGAATATTATTGCTAAATGTTTCAGTACACACACTCGTGTATTTGCGATACCAAGTTAAAGTATTCTGTCTTTTTTTATTTACATTTATTCAGCATGCCCCATTACAAGATTGCACTATTACATGCATTAATATAAAACACTTCAATAGAGTATACTACTCTAATATCATGATCCATTGCCACCGTTTGCACCTATGTTCCTATGCAAAACTGTATTATAATCAATGGATTTAATGAATTTATTAAAATGACCTAAACATTTCTGAACAATTACTTCATGCAACACTGGCCACGTGCCACCATTCTTGACTATTGCATCTATTAAGTTCCGCCTTGGTTGTTGTAGTTTTTCGCAGTCATAGATGAGGTGATCCACTGTTTGTGCTGCTTTCAGGCATGAGCATCTTGGGTCGTCAATGATTCCAAACCTGTGTAGATATGATTTGTTTTTGCCATGTCCAGTCGTCATTGCTGCCAGTTCAGGAATTATTTCAATATTTAGCTTCATTCTTTGTCACACTGACGGGAAGAATTTCTTGCACGCTGCTCCTTTATTGGTGGCGCTCCACTCATTTTGCCATTTTATAATCCCTTCCTCCTTTGTTTCTTTAATAATTGTACTTTTAGGCTTCTTTGCATGTACTACATTTCCACCATCTTCTGCTGCTGCCTTCGCTAATCTGTCCGCTATTTCATTACCGAAAATTCCGATGTGTGCTTTGATCCACCCAAAATGAATAGTCCAATTTTGATCTTTGAGATTCCTTAATCTATTTCTTATCTCAGATATTACAAAGCCATGTTTGAAGTTGTTTTTTAGTAGATCGAGAGAAACTGGACTATCTGTGTACACCGCTACTATTCTTTCCTCAATGCTGATTTCCCTTAAAGTTGTTACTGCATCCAAGGCCTCTAGAATTCCGATCTGCTCAGCTTGATTGTTTGAGCAATGATCGGGTAACTTGGTTTTTAAGCTATGAATTAGTTCTCCATTTTTGAAGATAACAGCGGCAGCACTCACCTTTCCCTGGTGTTTACTTCCATCTATATAGATTTCCACAGTGTATTTATTGAAGTCTTTCACTTCATCAAGAGTTATTCTTTCCGCTGGATGAGACCATTCCTTCTTGTTTAATGGTGCTTCGTACTCGGTAGAGTCATCTTTCAGTCCGTGTATAGTTTTATATATCTGCACTGCTTCTTCGATAGTAATGCAGATAGGATATTCTGTCTTCCTGGTCTTTTCGAAGTGTGCATTTGTCAGTAGTGAGCGACCAGCCCACTGCCTCTGCACAATTTCTACTCAATCCTTATCTTTGTCTGCTATAGCCATCTAATAGGAATCAGGAGAGACTTGTGTGAGAAATGGCCAGGGAGTTTTGCTTAGGAAACATCTCGTTCATTGTTTTTTGTGCCATAAATCTACGGCATGGGACCGCCGGCTTTAGTTCCCTTCCGAAGGAAGTTGTTCTATGGATTTTTATCACCCTTTAAAATTCCATCAACCTCAGCAGTGTTTGAACTCGCGTACCTTGGGTCCAGTGGCGACGACATTAACCACTAGTGCAATGAGGGCGACAAGTTCGTTGAAATATTACTTTGCTAAAATAATAACAGGAAAGTTTATGAACATGTTTTTTATTTAATATTCTTAAATATATTAATTAGAAACAATTCAGAAAACATTAAATAATTTAACTATTTAACAAAACATAAACAATTGAACTATTTTACAAAGAACTAAACTATTTTACTATTTAAATACTGAAGTATTTAACAAAAAAACTAAATAATTTATTTATTTAAAAAATCTCATCTAACGTCCATTCCTTGGAGCCCAGTTGCTTTGCTTCAGGTCGATGACGTAGTCGATCTTAAACTTTATTCTGCTAGAGAGCATCGCCTTCTTATTTGTTAGTTCCTTCATTGTATGAAGGAACTCAGACAGATCCTGCAAGAAAACAAAAATTTAAAGTCACATTTCATGGGCATAATTAACTTCTTACGCTTATAAGCCTACACATAAAACTAGAAAATTCTGCCACTACTCATGTAGTTCACATAGAACTTGCTGTGTGGGAAGGCGCGTGTAAATTTAAATTGAGAGCTGAAGGTTGCTGTCTCGAACAAAACGTAAGTATGTGTCTCATCTAAACAAAGGCATAAACCGAGATTTTTGGTGGCTGAGCCTAGACATGACCCTTCGATCAGATTCCTGCTTTGTCCTGTCAGGACTGAGTGAATTCTGACATGATTCAGCAGAGGTGATGAGAGGAAACGTAAAAGTGTAAGAAAATACTGAGGAAGATTCCCGTCGCACTAGACGGGGACAAGTTGAAGTCACGGCATGAGGCGTCTTTATATGAAACGTGTTAGAGTGTAGAAGAGTATGAAGAATTTCAGAAGAACATGTCACGGTGATCATTTATCACACAGAAACACTATTCAGAATATTGTCAGCGAGCTCAGAAAGTTATTTCATATCAGAATAGATGCAACATCCTCACGCGTTCTTTACAATGTGCACTTTCAACCATCGAATCCACCTTCTGTGACAGTTCCCAATTTGGCCACCAGATTGCAGCACCTGACTTTCTACCTAGGAGGATATTCAAAATAGGATTATGCGAGGTCGTGCAGAATACCACAAACTCCATATCAAATTTCATCCTAGTCTGTCCATTGGTTCTCGAATTGAATGGACTGGAAAGACAGATGGACGAGAAGGTGCGACCAGCCCATAATGCCTTCTCGCTATGATTTTGTGCAAAGAATGTATAACAATTAAGAAGACTTGCATGTTACAAAATGGAAGCCAGAAAGTCAGTGAGATCAAAGGGACACACTTACTGCTTTTTGCATTGTACTTTCCGTATAAACCTGTGGTCATCATAGAGCCCAAAGGAAGGCAATAAATTACACGGTAGGAGAACTGCAAATTAAAACTAAAAGTATTAAAAAATGAAAACAAACATACTTGGCTCTTGCTCTCCAAATCCTTGCCGACCGTCATCAGAAGAGTGCAGAGGCACTCCAAGGAATGTTCGTCTTCTTTGGTAAGGAGACGTTTAATGCAATGCTGCATGGTGCTTGTGGCGAGCATATCTGCTTTATGCAGCTCGCCAATAAACCTGTAACATAGTGAAGAATATATCACTTGGGTTGAGTTAAGACAATAGTAAAAGTCCAAAGAACAGAAGAGAAACGAGGTTCTTTGCCTCTACAAGGTACAGAAAGATTTGTGCCTTAAAATAATGAGAACTTTTGTTTAAATAGATGGAATTTAATCAGTGTCTTGTGTGTGATATATATTTTTGAGGTGAAATATAATATTTCTGTACGTGGTCCTGTAAAAATCTGTATCTGTTTATAAATATAAAACAGCTGAGACAGAATATTGAAAATTTCAAATTAAATAATTATTTTTATGTAATTTGCATTTGATTCTGTGTGGAGGTAAGCCATCAGTGCCATTTCACGATGCAAATACCAAGAAGAAGAAATACCGAGGAAGTGGAGACTTTATGATAGTGTGTGATCATGTAAGCAGCAGCATTATGAAGCACATTTAGAAATTAGTCCTGGATTTTGTGGAACACTTGCATACTGGAGGGCAAGAACCCATTAACATTTCAAATTTCCTCTCAGTGTCTTGTCCTAATTCACAACTCTTAAGTTCACTACTTTCAGAGTCACTGATGAATCAAATGTAGAGCTTCAAAATCACAAAGAAAAATGTAAGTTACCTGATGTTTCCTATTGATTTCATTCGTATCCTTCGCAGTTCCTGCTGTAGTTCGGTTTTCTTTGCCTGCAGAAAAAATAAGTAGAAAAGATTAGAAATCGCCTTTTTTGATGGTATCTTGTAAGAGCCCTTCTTTAATGCACAGCTTTCAACATATGTAAGTTTGCATTTTAAAGTTTGTGTCCACGATACTCAGCCGGTCAAGAAGCCCCCTGCCTTTACGCCCCCAAAAAACGTCATGAGCTAATGAGAAATGTCAAGTGCAGCAGGAGTCCATTATTATGAGAGTTTACAACATTTGGAAAAAAAATGAGTACATTAAGTGCTCATTATAGGAAGTTAAACTAACCTAAGAAGTTAGGAAAATGTTTTTTCATCTTGAGGTACCATTTATATCATAATAATTTAAATTAAGTTTATGTGCATTCTACATTCAGTCTTTATCAATTATGTCTCTTTCTTGTCTTTCAAGAAGTCTTAAAACCTGAACAACATATTGAATAATAATTTTTCAAATGATAGATATTCATCTTCAAGCAAAAAGGGAGGAGACATCTATTCCATTCGATCAAGCAGACGGAGCTATTCCCAATCTGTGGACAGAAGCGTAGTAACATATGACCGTAGACAAAGACATTAGAGAAGCACTTACTGGGTCTGCTGTTTCCTCAATCTCTTTCTGTCTGGCTTCTCGATTTATTTCTGCTTCAGGATTCTTTTCAAATTCTGCCCGGCATCGACCTAGCAGCAACTTCCTGAAGGTGACCTCTGGTTCGCCATTGTTCCCACGCTCTGCCGGAACTTTCATGCTGGAGAGAACCTTGCACATTCGTGCATAAATCTCTGTGAACTTTGGTTCATCAACAGCCTGCACATAAAAACACACAACATTATCACTTTGCTCTCATGTTATATTTATGAAAAACAACTCTGTTGAGCATACGTTACATAAACTAAATTTATGAAATGATGGCCACCTAAATGAAGCTTCAACAAAAGTAAATCTTAATCCCTTAAACCTGAGAAATTCAAAATATCAGTCAGATGCAAGACACATTTCATGACAGCCTTAATTTTCTTGCATAAGATAAACATTTTTAGATGAGAGCAGATAAATTCTAAGCTTGGAGGTGAATTTAAAGAGAGAACAATCAGCGTACTGCTTTTTAAGATTATTATTATCATAGTGAACAGTAACAATTATAATTTTCACTTGCCCCTAGCGTCTCCAATACTACACTGAGGATAACTTCAATATTTAAGAAATTGAGCTGCAAAGTTACAAAAGAAGGGAATTTCTATCAATATGACGTCTCTGTCTGAATGTATCAGCTGCTAAAGACCGGTGCCTCACCTTTTCAAATATGAGGTCGATGACGCCCTTCAGGCGATCGCTGCTGTCAATTGGCAGAGCCTGGACCTGGGAAACAAGTTTGTCAAACTTGTCAGGCGTGAGTTTGTTGAGCAAACTGCGAGCCTTCTTTAACAGCTCCTGCAACATCAAGTTCCCTCTCATCATCTGACAGAACGCAAACACAGAAATAACGTGAAACATGTTTTACTTCCTTAAAGCCTTCTTAGAGATGATTAAAACCTAGAGCCAGTTGCTCTGCATGCGCCGTCCAGCCGCGTTTTGTCTACACCGAAGAAGAAGTCTGTTGTCATGAGAAGCCAATGTCTATTGAGAAATATAATTACAATGCATACTCATTATATGCAATTAAACACTTGGAAAGGTAAACATTGCTTCTAAAATCAAAGAGTAAGCAAAAAGAAAGTTTATTTTTTAGTGTGGCAAAGTTCCAATAAGAAGTGATGAGGAAATTAGGAGGAGACGAATTCCGGAAATGCTTGCAGCTTCTCAGATCGAAATGTCTGATCTTTAAGAGCATCAAGATTAAAATATAGACCTATAATTTTGCCTGTTCCTTAATTTGGTGATGAACCTTCAGTTTCAATAAGCCACCTAGTTAGTTAGAGTGAACGTGTTTCTTAGCGCAGGACTGTTCCTTTCAGCCATCTTGCATTGGGGCAGATACAGCATTATTGACTGTTTCCAGGATCCTGTCCTTAAATGAATGCGAGGAACATACCTGAGTCTGGGCAGCCTGCTCGTTTGTCGCCGGCTTCCTTCGCCCAGGTCGCCAGGCGTTTTCACATCTCGCCAGTTTCACCTCATTGAGTTTTATTTCAATGACCGGCCTGGTGCTCATGGTGTTTGTAGTTTCAGTGGCTGGCCTTGCTGCAGGCTGCTGTGAATGACACCAAAGCAACACAACATTAACCAAAAGTGTTCACTCTTAAATGTTGTTTTGATCACAGTATTACGTACAATTTTTCCATTTTCTGGCTTTAATCATGCATTTAATACATTACTCGATGCTTCCTACAGCTCAGATAATAAGAGACCTGTATGTATAAAGCCCTAAACAGTACATGACTGAAATTAGGCTCCAGGTGTTGTGTTCATCACCTCTCACAAAAAATACAACATTTCTTCTGCTGCAGTTGACGTAGAACTGTTCACTTTATTATTTTCTATCACAGTTTATATGTTCACAACTGCATCATCAGTGAAAGATGATACACCCAAATTATGCTATTTCATCCGTAAAAGCCTTGGGTACCCTCTCTTTTGACAGGGAATACTCGTGTCCGACCCCATCGACATCGCGAGTCACCGAGTAACTGCCTTAAGCTATACTTCGTCCTACAAACTACACTCTGACAGCTACAGATGAAATCCTTCTCCTCCTCTTCAACAAATAATTCAGTCCGAAATGGATTTGACTTCTCACTTTTATTTACACGCCTTAGAAAGCACTTACCTCTTCATTTTTCCAATATCTGACAATTTTCAGTTACTGTTTAGTATTTACGATTTCAAGGAATCGTTCATTAATGCACAGAATAACTCAGAGCCATGCCCCACAATGCAACAGAAAGTTTAAACGTACCTGATTTTTGTCATCCTTCATTGCCTTCAGCTTCTCAATTAGCTGTGTTGCAGCAAAGTCTGTAACAATCGATAATTATTTTAGATAGTAAAATTCCTCTTTTGACTATATGTTAACAAACAAGAAAGTTTGTCTTTCGAAACTGTTACGAATGTAAAGATGGAAAAAGACGAGAGGGTTTTCCGAAGACCAGAAACCCATGTCTCTAGCAGCCTTAGGTGTAAAGAGTGGCAGCTGATAATGTTGAAAATTATCCCACATTTCGACTAACAATGGAGTTGCCTTCTTCAGGTCAGAGATTGCAACCGAAATGTTTTGTGAAATGGATAATTTCAAACTTTAATGCCTTTCACCTCCTAAGGCTCGAGGTCAAAATATGAGAGCAAACTCTCTTCTTCTTTGGGTACATAAATTAGTCTGCAACTCAGGGCGAAGGTAACTAGAACAAAATGCCTAGGAGAATATCTCGATATCTCATGAGACATGCAGGAACATGGTAATGAACAGAATTTCATACTGAGGCAATTTGCAGCCTGTAATCTTTGACTTAGTACTTAAATAGAATGAGAGCAAACATACTTTCTGCTTGCAGCTCCTTGATCTGCTCAGCCTGCAGATTTCTTTCCTTCCTCAGTTTCTCCTTCTCCTCTCTGACGGCTCGGAGACTGACTTTGTGTTTCTCCCCTTGCCGGCGCTCAAACAAGATTTGGTTTTTGAGTTCCGTGTCTGTAACAATTCACGACTGCATCAAATGGTCTGTTAAATTCCTCATGTGACGTTATTTCAAGAAACAGCTTCAGGAGTTAAGTATTACTACGTAAAGAAAAGAGTTAGTTTAGTTAAAAAAAATGAACTGTAATAAGAGTTTGTAATTTTGAAATTGCATTTTTCTTGCCCGTGATCAAATTCCAAATTCAGTTTAGGAGTCACTTCCAGTTGGAAAAACCAGTGTCTCTTACGCAATGCATTACTGATTGCTATTTGCAGTGTTTAAAACTGGGATTTGCATGCTGGTCACCGGAAAACATTCTTCTTAACGAAGACGTCGTTAAACAGCCTGGCTCTCATCGAGTCTTCCCGAAAGAGGGATGGGTGTCTACCCTGGGGGACCATCAGACAGACCTCATCCTCGTCACTTGTGACTGAGGCGCAAGGTACACGTGGACACAAAATTAATCTTGGTCTCAACTCTCAGAGAGCAAAGTAAACGTACATAATTCACTAGAAAACGATTCTTTGAAGTCCAGCAAATTTAAAATGTCTGAGAATGACTATTAAAAAAGCAAAATTGCAATGCATTTAACATTTTTTGGTTTTCCTTCTGACAAAATCACTTAAAATAATGAAGAGTTGCTGCAAGTCTGGGGGGCATATCTGGACATCTAGAAAGACGTACATAAACATCACACTGACGAGGTTTACGGACTGTACTCCACAACTTACTGCATGCACGGAATTAAACCACACTTACTCTCTGCTGCCAGCATCCTAATCCTGTTCATCAAGAAGCAAGTGATCCTCGTGTCTTCAGTTTCAGCAGGGTTTACCTGAGGACAGACAAAAAATGAGTCATTTTATAGTCCAAGAATTCTCTGCAACTTCATGAGGTTAATATTTATTATGAAATTGTTGTCCCAGTCACACACAAATCGCATGTGCCTTGGCTGTTTGTGCTGCACTGCTATCGATTTTCGTTTCTGCCAGAAAATATTAAGAAGACCTCACTTATAGAAAGAGAAATTAAGGCTGTGTCAGATAACGAGGCCTTCCTTGTAATCAATGATTTACCTTTAAAATTAGCATGTTAGGAAACGTTTCAAAGCTTTAATTGCAATATACAAGTCAGTTTATGATTAATCTGTAATACAAAACAACGATCCTGAGAAATTAAGCTGTTCACTCAACAACAACTTTCCTCTAGAAAAAATTAAGACTGAAAACAACCTTTAACAATGTCTGAATGTGACAAGTGACCCAGTCATAGGTCCCTATCAGCTGTTTAGCTTAGCCGGAATTCAAGTAACTTTGTTGATGATGGCCGACGTGTGTTGCTGCTAGCATTTGAATTCTTAAGAATGACATAAAATCCCTCAAGATAACGAAATAATAATATTAATAATAAGTAGGCTCACCCATTGTGAAGAGCTGGAGACCTCCATGTCGCAGGCAGCAAGATTTGAATAACAAATTAAACACGTTGCAGGAAAGATTTTCACTATATAGAGAATTATCTTGTTCTAGAAGCTGCTCACACCACCATTCGTTTCACACTGAGGAGGGTCAACCAACCACTGAGTAGAGTAGTGGGGGGTGTGGACTGGTATTTATACCTACATAACCTGTGACGCAACAGTCAGTAGAGGGAGTGCAATACGGTTCATTCTGGCGTGCATAAGAAATGAGAAATGAACCTTATGGCATGCCGGCCGAGATTGTTGCACGTGAACATCGCAGATATGCTGTACAAATTCCAATCTTTCGCGCAGCTGTTAGTATTTTATATGAGCACCTGCGTTTCATATTTACACATTCTTTGTAGTTCAAGAAATACAAATTGAATTACTCAAAGTTATAATTTTTTGACATTCCATCATAAATGTAAGAAGTCAATTATTAATATTAAATATTTAAATGTTTCCTTCCTTCGAATCCCGATTATTCATTTTGACCAATAAGAGAACGCAGGAAGGCAAGAACTCTGGAAGAAGTGTCCTGAGTTCGATTTCCTTCAAGGGCGGTTCCTTTGGCTCCGAAACTAAGCGAGACAGAAGAAGGGATCAGAGTTTTTTGCTTCGAAGAGGAGATTTCGGAAACGAAGGCCTCGACACCGAGTTCGAGACCCGACAAAGATGGTTTCTGTTGACGGGAAAGCACCCACGAGAAGAAATCGACGCCAAGGCAAAATTCTTTCGTTTCGGAGAGGAAATTACGGGGTCTAAGGTCACGGACACGAATACACAGTCCTCGGTTCGAGTCTCTGTTAGGATGTTGGTTTCTGCGGTCATTACATTCGGGAGTATATTCTGTGCCTGCTTTAAAGTAACTGAGAAGAACCAGGAAGCTGGGGTTAGCCGGTGCCAACATGTTAGTCTACTGCGATTGGATGAAGCCGATATTTTGGGCGTGTTTTAAGAGGGGACAGGAATTGGATCTATTTTTTTTTAGATTATGGTGCCACAGAATTTCAATAATCTCACAGGCGGCTTCGAATGGCGGATGCAAAGTTTGTTATGAATTGTGAATGGATTTGAGGAACTGCTGAGGAATTTGCCTTCGACAAGGTGGGGATTGGCTCGTACGAGATTCGAACTGAATATCGCTTGGATAACCTGTCTTGAGTACTTCGTGGTTTAACTTTCGTTAAGTTAGAGAATTTTCTGGCGTTGACTCCGATTCTGCGTCAGATAATTCGTTGATGCGATGATTGTTCCTGTGCTCAAGCGTCATCTTCACGCTTCGGCCTGCTTTACCCTCGGTGGTCAGGGAATACGAGGCTAGCTGAGCCCCAGAAACAGACTGGCCGCAGAGAGGGCGGGAACTTCGCCCCGTAGTCCACACAAAACCAGGATCACGATTGATTATGGCCGCCAGATACGGAGTTTTCGAATAAGAATTCGCGGACAGCCGACAAGGGGTGATTCTCCGACCTTTGGGTCGTCGCGGGGCTAACAATTCCAGGCCGTGAGAATGAGAAATTGTTCCGAAATGTTGGGCGTGGCCTCTGACTGGGACGGAATATTTGCAACGACCTAAGCTGGACTAAGCGCACTCAAAGATAAAAGACAAATGACTTGTTCTTACGCTCATTTGTTCTTTAACGCGATGCATGCAAAATAAGCATATGTCTATGTTGGCCAATATGATAGGTGGGTATTATATTTTTCATACATGCCTACAATTTGGACTTGACAATTTTATAGTTGTATTTTGTGGCTTATATTAATCCACAGTTCGTTCCAGAATCTCCTTTTTTGGCAATTTTAATAAAGAACATTGTGAATTAGGACGCCGAATTCCGCTGGACTGACACAAATCTAATTACTTTTTAAAAAGGCTTCCAGTGCACTCTGTTCACGCCAGATTTAATGAAGAAATGTTGGCTGATTTGGTTACTGGATCAGAGGGACAAGTCCGTATGCAGCTCGTAAAAGTAATGGGTAAAATAAATTTCGCTGCCTCATTTCATTCGTGATCTTAAAATCTGTGTTCCATAGAGCGTTCTTTCACGCAGGCGAAATCTGTCCAACTAAAATCAATATTATTGTGCGGCAGCGGATGCACTCTATTGCGTAGTCTTGGTACTATGAGCGTTGATTGTCGAGGAGAGCGGGGTTAATACTCGCTGAGCCATCTCTCGGGGCAATAAAGAAGTTCAGCCGGTTTTGGTAGCTCTATCAATAAAGTGAATTAGCATTATTACCTACTTTACTCCCAGTTTACGAAATTTGACATTTTAGACTCCCAGATTCCTGTGGCCGTGTAATTAGTACAAGTTATGCCTAGAATTAGGATGTTTAATCTTGAACAGTATTTAGGTATAGAATGTGCACGCTGATACTCCAGAGACCAAAGCAAGTTGCTTGTGCTTCTAAATGTCGTACAAGGGAATGGTCCAGTTGGTCAGGTCAAAAGGCACTTGTAAGGCTGTGAAAGATTTGATAAATCGCACACCCGATATATATATTAAATTTGAACCAAGAAGCATAAGACACAGATCAACGTAACAAGACAAGCTTGGTATTGATGTTTCTAATTTCTGTGACAGTTATCGTGCACAGATTTGTAGATAGTTTTATCAGATGCGTTTTGTGAGCTGTTTGATTTCTGATATATTTATGAGCTTGTGTGTGTGCGTTAGACATTTCTGAAGTCTTTCACATTCTTACCAGCACCTGGCCCACAGACTTCTTTGGAAATACTGCAGTGCTGGTGTCATGTGTGTGAATTTGAACTGCACATTCCAATTTTGGACACATTTTGTGCACCCTTGTATAGTGTATTGGCAGCTCATATTTACCCATCAAACTACGTGTATCTCAGCCCTCGTGGCTAATGTCCGCCAACACCTCAAAACAGTGAAGGAAGCCTTGGGGGTAAAAATAAAAAATCATGGAAACCAACAACCTAATAGAGACTCGAACCGAGGACTGTGTATCCGTGTCTGTGACCTTAGACCCCGAAATTTCCTCTCCGAAACTAAAGAACTTTTCATTGACGTCATTCTTTTATTGCGGTTGCGTTCCAGTGAACAGAAACCATCCTGTCGGGACTCGAACTCAGTGTCGAGGCCTTCCTTTCCGAAATCTCCTCTTCGAAGCAAAAAACTCTGATCCTGGCGCCCTTCTTCTGTCTCGCTTAGTTTCCGAGCTACAGGAACCGCCCTTGAAGGAAATCGAACCCAGGACACTTTTCCCCAGAGTTCTGACCTTCCTGTGATCTCTCATTGGTCAAAATGAATAATCGGGATTCGAAGCAAGGAAACACTTTTCCTCGCCCAGGGGCGATGGGTACAACAGTGCCCGGGCCCCTCAAAAATCGTCTTTAAAATTAAACAAGTACGAGTATAATAAAATACGACGATTATTTTAAACAAGGGCAAATTAAATTACAAAATTTACTTCAAGCCTCTTTTCATCACCTTTAAATTTATTTCCTTTTACACAGAAAGTATTTAATATTAATTATTGACTTTGTATATTTAGGATGGAATGTAACCAAATTATAACTTTGAGTAATTGAAATTTGAATTTCTTTAACTACAAATAATGTGTAAATACGAAACGCAGTCGTTCTTATAAAATACGAAAACCTGCGCGAGAAAGATTGGAATTCGTAAAGCACACCTGTGACACAGACGTGCAACAGTCTCGATTGGCAGGCCATAAGGTTCATTTTTCATTTCTTATGCACGCCTGAATGAACCGAATTGAGCGCCTTTTCTCACTGTTGCGCAATACGTGACGTCACGCGTTGTATGGGTATAAATAGCAGTTGCCAACCGCCAACTGCAGTGAGAACTGGGACGAGGACTGCAGTGAGAACTGGAACGAGGACTGCAGTGAGAAATGGGACGAGGACTGCAGTGAGGACTGGTACAAACACTGCAGTGGGGTCTGGGCGAGGACTGCAGTGAGGACTGGTACAAACACTGCAGTGAGGTCTGGGCGAGGACTGCAGTGAGAACTGGGACGAGGACTGCAGTGAGAAATGGGACGAAGACTGCAGTGAGAACTGGAACGAGGACTGCAGTGAGAACTGGAACGAGGACTGCAGTGAGAACTGGAACGAGGACTGCAGTGAGAAATGGGACGAGGACTGCAGTGAGGACTGGTACAAACACTGCAGTGGGGTCTGGGCGAGGACTGCAGTGAGGACTGGTACAAACACTGCAGTGGGGTCTGGGCGAGGACTGCAGTGAGAACTGGGACGAGGACTGAAGTGAGAAATGGGACGAAGACTGCAGTGAGAACTGGAACGAGGACTGCAGTGAGAACTGGAACGAGGACTGCAGTGAGAACTGGAACGAGGACTGCAGTGAGAAATGGGACGAGGACTGCAGTGAGAACTGGAACGAGGACTGCAGTGAGAAATGGGACGAGGACTGCAGTGAGGACTGGTACAAACACTGCAGTGGGGTCTGGGCGAGGACTGCAGTGAGGACTGGTACAAACACTGCAGTGGGGTCTGGGCGAGGACTGCAGTGAGAACTGGGACGAGGACTGCAGTGAGAAATGGGACGAAGACTGCAGTGAGAACTGGAACGAGGACTGCAGTGAGAACTGGAACGAGGACTGCAGTGAGAACTGGAACGAGGACTGCAGTGAGAAATGGTACAAACACTGCAGTGGGGTCTGGGCGAGGACTGCAGTGAGGACTGGTACAAACACTGCAGTGGGGTCTGGGCGAGGACTGCAGTGAGAACTGGGACGAGGACTGAAGTGAGAAATGGGACGAAGACTGCAGTGAGAACTGGAACGAGGACTGCAGTGAGAACTGGAACGAGGACTGCAGTGAGAACTGGAACGAGGACTGCAGTGAGAAATGGGACGAGGACTGCAGTGAGAACTGGAACGAGGACTGCAGTGAGAAATGGGACGAGGACTGCAGTGAGGACTGGTACAAACACTGCAGTGGGGTCTGGGCGAGGACTGCAGTGAGTACTGGTACAAACACTGCAGTGGGGTCTGGGCGAGTACTGCAGTGAGAACTGGGACGAGCACTGCAGTGAGAACTGGGACGAGCACTGCAGTGAGAAATGGGACGAGGACTGCAGTGAGAAATGGGACGAGCACTGCAGTGGGGTCTGGGACGAGGACTGCAGTGAGAACTGGGACGAGCACTGCAGTGAGAAATGGGACGAGGACTGCAGTGAGAAATGGGACGAGCACTGCAGTGGGGTCTGGGACGAGCACTGCAGTGAGAAATGGGACGAGGACTGCAGTGAGTACTGGTACAAACACTGCAGTGGGGTCTGGGCGAGGACTGCAGTGAGAACTGGGACGAGCACTGCAGTGAGAAATGGGACGAGGACTGCAGTGAGAAATGGGACGAGCACTGCAGTGGGGTCTGGGACGAGGACTGCAGTGAGAACTGGAACGAGGACTGCAGTGAGAAATGGGACGAGGACTGCAGTGAGTACTGGTACAAACACTGCAGTGGGGTCTGGGCGAGGACTGCAGTGAGAACTGGGACGAGCACTGCAGTGAGAAATGGGACGAGGACTGCAGTGAGAAATGGGACGAGGACTGGGACGAGGACTGCAGTGAGAAATGGGACGAGGACTGCAGTGAGGACTGGGATGAGGACTGCAGTGAGAAATGGGACGAGCACTGCAGTGAGAACTGGGATGAGGACTGCAGTGAGTACTGGTACAAACACTGCAGTGGGGTCTGGGCGAGGACTGCAGTGAGAACTGGGACGAGCACTGCAGTGAGAAATGGGACGAGGACTGCAGTGAGAAATGGGACGAGGACTGGGACGAGGACTGCAGTGAGAAATGGGACGAGGACTGCAGTGAGAAATGGGACGAGGACTGCAGTGAGGACTGGGATGAGGACTGCAGTGAGGACTGGGATGAGGACTGCAGTTAGGACTGGGATGAGGACTGCAGTGAGGACTGGGACGAGGACTGCAGTGAGGACTGGGATGAGGACTGCAGTGAGAAATGGGACGAGCACTGCAGTGAGAACTGGGATGAGGACTGCAGTGAGTACTGGTACAAACACTGCAGTGGGGTCTGGGCGAGGACTGCAGTGAGAAATGGGACAGGACTGGGACGAGGACTGCAGTGAGAAATGGGACGAGGACTGCAGTGAGAACTGGAACGAGGACTGCAGTGAGAAATGGGACGAGGACTGCAGTGAGAAATGGGACGAGGACTGCAGTGAGGACTGGGACGAGGACTGCAGTGAGAAATGGGACGAGGACTGGGACGAGGACTGCAGTGAGAAATGGGACGAGGACTGCAGTGAGAACTGGAACGAGGACTGCAGTGAGAACTGGGACGAGCACTGCAGTGAGAAATGGGACGAGGACTGCAGTGAGAAATGGGACGAGGACTGGGACGAGGACTGCAGTGAGAAATGGGACGAGGACTGCAGTGAGAAATGGGACGAGGACTGCAGTGAGAAATGGGACGAGGACTGCAGTGAGTACTGGTACAAACACTGCAGTGGGGTCTGGGCGAGGACTGCAGTGAGAACTGGGACGAGGACTGCAGTGAGAAATGGGACGAGGACTGCAGTGAGGACTGGGACGAGGACTGCAGTGAGTACTGGTACAAACACTGCAGTGGGGTCTGGGACGAGGACTGCAGTGAGAAATGGGACGAGCACTGCAGTGAGAACTGTGTTATTATTATATTGTAGTATACAAAGTGTTATTTTATATAGAATTTATTGGAAAGTGTTGTTATTAATGTTTTCTAAAGTACGCAACACTGTAACAAGTGTGGTACATAATATGACATCAGTACTGCAGTATAAGGCAGACATCAGAAAAAGAATATGAGTCCAGCTAGAACATTATCAGAAATGTACTTACATAGGAAAAGTTAATAAAAGTAGTTTCTGATAAATTCTATATAAAAACACTTAAAGTACAACATACTGTTAACAATAAAGAGGTTTCACCTGTTTGAAATAAATTAAACAGTGACGTATTACAGATTTTAATAGTTTTAATGGCTATAAAAATTAATACTAAGAATAGAAAGATGTCACATGTTGCAATTATATTTTAATTTCTAACAAATGGGCATACAGAAAAGAACACATTCCATTATATGTGTGAAAATAAATATGTACAATTATTGGTTGAACATGGAAAATTTGATTATACATGGTTTGCCAAACATGTAATATCATACAAAAAATTCCACTGCTGTTTAAAATACAAAACATGGTTTAGCTTTTGTTTATGTGTTGGAGGCTGGAACTGTAAGGACTGCTACCCAGTTGGACAGTAATTGTAAAAGTTTCTGTATAATAGTGGTTTTATTTAATAATAAAGAACTTTCAGTTTTAAACATCTTCATGTTGATAGCCTCTAATCCCCTTTTCCAACATATTCTGTCCTATATAGTTCTCTGAGGAATTGTGTTAGTCATCCCTCAGTTCGCTGCATATACCTATTTTCTACTACCGAATTGTAATTTCAAACAGATGTTGCAAGAAAACAAAGAAGTCTCCTCACAGACTTGTCTCTTTTATAAAATTTCACACTCAGTGAGAAGGTGCAGCATGTAGCATGACCACACAGTGACGTCATGACATTGGAAAACATGCACTGAGATAGAAGGTGACAGTGCTAACAAATTATAAGAGTTACCTGCACAGTAAAGCAGTGCAAACATTTTGTAGAGAACCAGATGTCTTCATTTGAATTTCCTGACTCCATACTGAAATGTGCAAGGACTTACTCTAATATACAGGTCTGACCATTACATTATTATAATCACTATCTATGCTAAATCTTGAATGAATATTCTCATTAATTGATTTCTTATTATAGTGGCGACTGAAGTCTGCAACTGGTACAAAATCTTCACTCATTGGATAACGTTCTGCACCAAGCTCCAGTACATTCATGCGCTGGTATTTATGAAAATTCAGTTTGCCTTCTTCATAGTGACCCATCTTATGCACCAGCTCAAGTTCCTTCACAGTCTGTATGAAGCTCAGGACACAGAACCACTGGTAGAAGAGAAATACTGCAAACAAATGAAGTAACATGTACTGTGGGCACATTATTTCCCAATTGGACAATGCATTGTCACTTCGGCTCTGAATATGGAGACAGTATGCTTCTCCGAAACACTGGTATCTATCAGCCAGTCCACATGGCACCAGAACCAAAAAGAACATCATCCTCGCCACAATGTGAAAACTTCAAATCTCACTTAGAAAAAACTGTCTGTGAGTCTGGACACTGTTACATCATAATAACTAGGCATCTGCTTGAACATGAAAATGTTACTGTCTAAATTAGCTACTTCTTATAGTTACTTTCTGCCAAAATAATTCAAATTAGAAGGGGGTAGAAGGACAAGAGATTAATTTAATTTTAGTGTTCATTTTGTGAATATATCTTAAATTAGAGAAGGAAAGGAGAACAGGATTGAATTAAACAAAACAGAAGATTTCCACCTTAAGATTGCATCGAAGTTTGGGGGAAGATAAGACGAAGGAAATTCTTTCTTTATGCCCTTTTCATTCCTATGTTGAGCATAGGGGCCTCCTTTCAGATGTTTTTTGATTTATTTAGACATTTGATAGAACTCCTTGGATGAGTGATCAGTCCACCTGTACACAGAACAGAACATCACAGAAAGACATGGACAAACATCTACGCCTTGAGTGGGATTCGAACCCATGGTCCCAGTGTCTGAGAGCACGAAGCCCACGCCCCAGACTGTGTGGCCACTGTAACCGGCAAGAAGGAAATTAGTAGATAATTAACATTTTATTTAATTCCATATTTTATTGCCAGGAAACCGTAAGTCCCAAAAAATGTAATATTCCTAATTTCAAGGCTTTGAAAGGAGTAATGTCTTTCTGTACATAGCAGACTGACCTGAATATCTGAAAACAAGATATTAGGCAAGATCTGCAGGTAAAAACTTAGTAACATTGTGAAAAGAATTAGTGAAGTGAAATGGAGTATAATGTGGTGGAAATGTACATTATGCACAGATGACAGCAGCATTCTTTGAAAGCACAAAAAAGTAAGACTGTGAATACATGACTGGTGTGAAAACAAACTGATGAAATTATACAGTAAGAGAAATGAAAACGTTTTTATGAAAGAACATGGAAGAATGGAGAATACTTTATCATACGATAATTGAACCACGTGGAAATGTCAATGAATGATGATAATTTGACAATACCTCCACATATAGGTTTCACTTCCAACTGTTTTCAGTATGCCAAAGTGGCTTATTTAGATCTGGACTGAGTGCAAGTTTTAATGCAAGAATAATAAAGATTGTAGGATTTGAGGTTTTCGCTGCAGTAAGTCTGAAGATGATTGTTAACCATTTTCTTGGTATACTGGGTCTTTACATCATAGCTTTAAGTGAGAGGCATATCAAAGAATATAAGATAGATTTTTTTATAAATAGAAATGAAATGTAGATAAAATATTTAAAGGACTCTGATACCTATTTATTTTTGATTTAAACTTTTTGTAATTAAAACACTGAACTAAAAATTATGAGCAATATCAACATCATAAGGAGCACATCACATTAACCTATTATAAAAAACTGTACAACCACACTATATTGCATGAAATTCTTGTACGATAGATTTCTAGAACTTACATAAGACAAAGCCTCCTAAACAGCAGCCGCCAATAAGTAAACCAAGGTATGCAATGTTCTCCTTTACCAGTAACATGGCAATAACAAAGCTGGTGGTCAAGATGACTAGCCGAGCAATTTCCAGCACAAGAAATGGGTACACACATCACAGGGACACCTGAGTGTTAGAATAAGGACATTTTTTATAACACATGTATACTGATACAAGCACACACACATGAGGCAAAGTATCTACCATTCAGCGCTCTAGTTTCATTGAATAAAAAATTGTTTGTTTCAATATAAAATAAAATGCTCTCACTTGTGGGCATATAATTTGACAGTCTGTTTATCATTTAATTCTCTATTTAAAATTGTCACCCCATTATTAGGTAACTTTATAATAATGTCATATCACATGATTCATGACCATATCTTTTAACCTATATGTATGTGCCAGACCACTCACATGCTGTTATTTTACATTCCTGCACTGGTACTCAGGTAAGGGAGCTTCAAGTTTTTCATCAATATATGCTATTATTATGTATTCTTCTGTTTTATGGGAAAGGAGGTATGAGTATGGTATACTGTTGCATACCATACTGACAGGAAAAGAACCCTGCCTCTAAATAATGTTTGAAAACAAAAAATGAACAGTAATTTGACTCAGCATTTGACTCCAGTCAGTTAACTTACACAGTTCTCTGACAGTGCCAGCCCATCTCTGAGGACCATGTCCCACAGAAATTTCATGCATTGCTGTAAAAAAATGAGTTTGATTCATTTCTAATTTGTCTGCAATTAGTATAGCAGGAAAAGGTTTTTCAGATTTGGTGGTTAAGTTTCAAAATGTTCATGAATGAATTGTAGCTTTAATGCAGTTCTGCACTTATTATGGTATTCAGTAAATGTGCTTTGTAGTCTGTTCTGTTCTTGGATCTAACAAGATGCCTGTTCCTCCCTGATTTGTTTGAATCCTCCTTCCCAATTAGTATAAATTGTTCAGCTTTTGAATTCATAAAGAATGGCTGTATCACAGTTTCCATAAGTTGATGTGACTGTTGCAGTTATATTTGTGTTATGGTTGAAAGTTCATTAAGAACCTTGATTTTGCATATTAGGCAATCAAAAAAAGTTACACTTTAGGAACCCAATACTTTTCATCCTTAAGCCAACAAGACAAGAATTAACATTTTTTAAACAGTAGTGTGAAAAACCTGTCATTGATAATGCATGAAGAAACAAGTATACTTTTGTTTCTTTCCTTGTGTATTTTCTGATAGTGAATTTGTATGAACTAAAATTAATGTACAGGCTTTAAAATTATCAGAACAACAAAGAACATGCTTTTCCACAACAAGATTACTGTGAACTTAAAAATAATTCACACAAAAACGAACAGTGTATACAGCCTCCGTCTAGGAACACTCACGCGACTTACATTTACGCAAACGAATCTGCAGAAACAATCAATATTTTAGACGTCAGTTACAAGAGTTACTCCATTCTGACATTTGCTAATATGAACAAGTGTTGTAGGATCATAACCTCTTTAAACCCAGAGCGAAGTCTTGATTAATAATGTTCCATAAAGTTTACCAGAGAATGTTTGTTTCTTCAAGATGTTTGCAAATAGCTCGGAATTTTGTTCTGACGAGCCTAAGGAAATCAAAATTTTCTGTGAATGATACCTTTCTCTTTCTGATGACCGATGATTGACATTGTTCTTGAATGTTATCTGCGAAATTTTGTTAGTGGAAATCGAGCCCCTACTAAAGGTAAAGGGCCAGAGGAGGGAACCCATATTCAGAACTGACCTGCTTCTTCCTTTGATGTAAATGATATTTTAATTTTCTGTTGTGATAACGCTCTACTAAAATATTTCACGATCACCGTTGATAAATGACTAAAACATGGCGATACTTATTGTACCTTTTTCTTTTACATTATCAAGCTGAAAATTAGAAATTACTAAAAATGCTGTAGACCGTACGCTCTTGAACAACATTTCTTTATGGTTGATTATTGATTAAACAGCATTCATTGAAGGACTGCGAGAATTAACTTGTGTTTTCAAGTTGCAAATTAATCAGATTGTTGCATGGAATTGGTGTGACTGGGTCAGTGACCCTCCAAAGGAGATTCAAAGCATAAACATTATAGGAGTATGTGTTTAACAAAAATAATTCTGATTATATACATGCTTATACTTGTACTTATACATTACACTCTGTCATGATTGCAAGGAACTCAAGCATTGAACAAAAAAGACTAAACTCTAACAACATGGTTTGAGCATGGGTGGAGAATGGTCAAGTTCTCCATCACATCAGCTTGAATTTATGTAGTTTCTCCTGTTGGGACATAATAAGTCAACTGAAACGTTATATGTCACTATGATCAGATTTTTTCAGCAGGAAGTAATAAGAAAAATTAACAAAAAAAAATAGGAATACTCATGAAGAACAAAAATTAAGACAGAATCAGAAATTAAAACCAAACAAAGAACATAAGCCAGAAACATTGATGATTTGAACACTCAAATTGGCATGATTAGATAATACCTGCTTGTCATTAGTACCCACCCACAGAACATACAGAACCTTAAATAACCTATCATGGCCTGTTGGACTGCCCTGTAACTTGCAAATCTTTTTTGCTGATTGATTGATCTCATAACTAGGTTGGCTGATCGAATTGGTCATACACATCATGTGAGCCAATGTCTTGTGTTTCATTTTCCTGCTGTTAGTTTTGATCTGCAAAATCCTAGCTTTATCCTAACCTGTCCACTGATCTTCATAAATATGTTGGACCAGTTTTGATTATTTGAGATAGTGAGCATGTTTCGAGAATTATACTGCTGTCTACCTGATTCACCAACATATCATCTTTCATATTCATAAGGAATGTTGCAAGTGTAATGTGGCATCTGTCACTTGAGGATGGAAGCAGATCCACCATCTGAAACATTCTCTTTGGAATTCTAGACCATGGAAAAAGTCTGGAAACCCAGTACTAATAGTAACATACCACTACCAGAACTCTTTAGAATTAATTATACTTAAAGTTATAATTTAAAAGTAAGTTACTTCAATACTAGATATTTATACAGACAATAAAATAAAGATCAAATTTAATTCCAAGTTATCTGTATCTTCACCAATCAATCGTGGGCGTCCACTATCCCCAACTTTGTTCAGTGTATACTTGAATGAAATACAACATGTTTGGGAAACAGAAAAAATAAAAGGATTTCCAATCTCAAGAATACAAGCTTAAAAACAATCCTTTTTGCTATTGACCAAGTACTAATCTCAACTTCAGGAAAAGATTTACAAATATCAATTTATAAGATGAATAAGTTAATAAATAAATACAGGGTGACGATCTCAACAGAAAAGACAAAGACAATGGCATTCTGTGGCTGAGAACCAGCAAGAAGTAAAATAGTAATAGACAACAAAATTATTGTACAAATAAACACTTTTAATTACCTTGGTTGTTCCCTATCATATGAAGCAGAAAAAGACATAGATATCAAACTTTCAGAATTCCTGAAAGTTACTGGCCTTATCAGCATGATTTTTAAACCATCAGAAGTCCAAAAACGAACTAGAATAAAAATATATAATACTTTGGCACTACCAACAATTTTATATGGCATTGAAAACTGGACAATGAAAAAGAGGACAAAAACAGAATTACAGCTGCTGACATGAAATTTATGAGATGCACTGCAAAGTACACTTGGATGGCCTATAAAAGAAATGAAGACACACTTAAAGAGTTAAAAACAAAACCCATTTTAGACAAGATTTTGAAATATAAAAACAATTGGCTTCAACATGTTAACAGAATGCAGAGAGACAGACTTCCCAAATTATTAAAAACTACACACACTGTGGACAAAGAAACCCTGGAAGACCACAAAAGAGGCTTTTAGACTATGAGACCAGAACAGGTCAATAAGACCAAACTCCTTGACTGTTTGATGATGATGAAATAGGTTACTTATGCTTAAAATAAAAATAAATATTACAGAATTATTAAAATTGTGATTTTAAGCTAGTTTTATGACCATTCTGTACCACTTTGTATGTGTGGCTCTTTCCTAGACTTGCTTGATCCTCACATAAAAATGAAATAATGTTATAGTAGCTATGGGCTTCATTATCTACACTTTGTGGCAAGGAAACTGTGATAATATTATAACTTATCTCACGTTGAAGGCTGAGCCTGTCGCAGAAGCTGCCTGCAGAAGTATTGACTGTCTTTCTTCTCTTTCAGTACTTGGAGTTATTGGGGTAATGCATATATTTGGCAGAAGAGGGAACCTCTATTACACTGGTGGCATAAATTGCGAGGTGGATCTGTGAAATAACTGTTGATTGTGTAAGGAAATAAATAATTTTGTACATTCAGTGTTCATTTGAAACAAGTAAATTGTGTATTGTGTTGGACGCTGTTATTTCTGAAATAGCTTATTCAGGTTGTTGATATGTAAGCTCCTGTCTGTAAATCTAATTTTAAGAACTGGCTGTATTATTTGAAGGATACATGTAAATAAGCAGTGCTTTGTTTGAATGATGTCATGTACTGGTATGTTTCAGTATTACTATCGTATGCTTGTTGTGTTGTGTTGTGTTTCTCTTTGCTCTAATTGTACATAATCTATTATAAGAAAAATAGTACTTTCAGTTGTTTAGTACTTCAAAATTTTGTTCCTACTCTGCTTGCATCATCAATACATTTGCCAATCTTAAAAAAATGATTACTTTTATTCTGGGAGTCCTAATTTTCTATTTTTTTTATTTATTTATTTACAAGTTCCAAGAATCCAATAGTGGATATAGAACACGTCACAAACTCAAGTATAAAAACATAAAATACATACATTAAAAAATTACATCTAGACAAGCAGCGTACTAAATTCAAGACAATATAATTAGTATTTTTATTACAATAGTTATTCAATTAAGTACTCATCCACAGTGTAAAACGAGTGAGTAATTAAGAAATGCCTTAATGCAACCTTGAACTTTTTAAAATTATTTGAGGTATTCTTAACCTCTGTGGGTAATTTATTAAATATCTTTATACCCACATAGTGAACTCCTTTCTGATAGATAGTTAAATTGGCTTGGGGTAGATACAAATTTTGTCTCTGTCTTGTATCAATAGTATGAGAGTCAATTTTTGATGGAAAAAGAGTTTTGTTTTGTAATACAAACAATAATAAAGAAAATATATATTGTGATGCCAACGGTAAGATATCTAATTCTTTGAATATATTTCTACACGATACTCTATTGCCACATCCCATCATTGTTCTAATTGCCTTTTTCTGAAGGAGAAAAATAGTGTAACTATGAGATGAATTTCCCCAGAAGATGATGCCATAGCTCATTAAGGAATGAAAAAAAGCATAATAAATTGGCTTTAGTACTGAAATAGACATATATGGTTTCATATTTCTAAGTACATAGCAAGCCTTGCTCAATTTTTTAATAAGTAGATCAATATGATTCTTCCAAGTCAATGCACCATCAATCATAATTCCCAAGAATTTAGTACAGAAGATATTATTAATGAATTTATTATTATAACTTATTGTGACAGTATCTGACATTTTTCTCTTAATTTTAAAATTAATATAATGTGTCTTATTAAACTTTAGTGATAATCTGTTCATTCTAAACCATCTATTTATATTTTCAAATGTTGCATGAATGTGTTTATTAAAGTCGTTTGTATTAGAATGAGAAAATAGGATGCTAGTATCATCAGCAAAAATTATAGGTGTAGCAAGTTTAGTTATTATAGTATGCACTGCTAATGTGTGCTTTCATAAAAACCATTCTCCTACAAAATGTTGTATTGTGCTCATGGAAAAAGAAGTAGGACAACAAATTTCTTCAAAATTATTGTTAGTGTAATAGTGAAATATGTTTAAGTCCATTATCATGGCAATGTTCACTATCACCAGTTATTCTTCTGGAAAGGTAAAAACTCCCCACAGAACCAGTCGGTAAATTATTAAGTTTATTTTATATTTTAATTTACACCACAATGCTTTTACCCTGTCCAGTGGGTGTGGTGTGTCCACTACAATTACCATAGTATGATGTTTGTAGATTCAACAAATATAATGATTTTCAGCTGTGTAAACACACATGCCATGTTCATTGGCCCTTTGTTTTAGTTTTTAATATTATAAAGTGGTTTGTGTAGTCCTGACTTCAAGCCCTACCTGGCCAAAATCATGGTGAAACCTAATAAAAAGGTTGTGATTAGATGATGAAATATGTGGTGAACAGAGATTAATTTAGTGTTTATTCAGAGAGTGAATTGAGTGATAGTGACTGTGAAGTGATATGGTTGTGAAATTTTTGTTTGCTAGTAAACAGAGTGACACCATGAGAAAAAACAAGGAAGGCAAAATTAAGGAAAGGAGATAATGTGGCAGTATGCAAGGACAGATTGGTGATCATGAAGGGGAAGGACAAGAGTATCACTCATGATGAAAAATTGTCCATGTTAGGGTTTGAGACCGAGATGTCAAGAAGCCTAAAGTAGTTATTTAATATAATTCAGTGATAGGAGGAATGAATATGAGTTATGCTTACCTGATAAGCTCCTGCAGCACTATGAACAGGCTGAAGAAGTTCTGTCAGAAACACTTTCATCATTTTATTGACATCTATTGCACCATTTCTTACTTCCTGTAAAAAAAAAAGAAAAAGCAAGGCAAAATTACTAGGTTGGAATTCCAGTACAGACTTGTAGAGAACTTGATTTCAAAGCACCACAAAATTGAAATAAGGCCCTCAGACTGCCTCACCAACTGCTATATATGAAGCTAGGATACATTGCTGCTACAGATTCCAAGCAGGACCTATATGGGTGGTGCAAATATTTCAAGGACCAATTACTTGGTATTATCAGTAAATCACATAACAGGACATTGTGATATTTTGATCTGAGCATATTCCACATTTATGTTCACTCAACTTCTGTGTAGTGATCCATCTCTTTAACATCTGCTATCTGTAAGCTGTGTTCAGCTGAACTTCCACCAACTTTGTCACAGGTGTATGTTTAGTGTTTCAAATCTGAACATTTGCCAATAGGGTTGCATAATGTATTGTGTATGTCAGAAATGAAGTATTTACAACCTTATTTCAGCTAGATTCCTTGTCAGTGGCATAATGATTAATAATAATGATAACGTTCTCAGTATTTCTAAAAATGTAAACATAAATGTCATGTAAGGGCCACATTTCTTGAAATAAGCATGCTGTGTGCTGTCTGACAGTTCATCTTTCAATCATCGTTTGTTTGGTAATTTTATATTTAAAAATGGCCCAGATATTGAATTTGAAAGAGTAAATAACTTAAGGTTAAGCCATCTTTTGTTCGTGTATCTGGAACTCTTTCGTATCCTTATCGTGTTAAGTGTGGAGTGCCTCAGGGTTCCACCCTAGGCCCCTTAATTTTTAATATATTCAGTAATGACATCTGCGACTCCATACATAATTCACAGTGCCTTTTATTTGATGATGACTTAAAGATGTATCGGAGTATCAGCGATGTTGATGACTGCAAACTGTTGCAGGACGACATCCATTCAGTGCAAAATTGGTGTCTTGTGAATGGGATGCAACTTAATTTAAGTAAAACGACTGTTATATCATTCACCCGGAAAACAAACAGTATTTATTTTAATTACAAATTGTGTAAGAACCTGGTGGCACGCTCCCATTGTGTTAAAGATCTCGGTGTTCTACTGGACTGTAAGCTCTATTTTCACCAGCATATCAACTATATATTATCACAGAGCTTGAAAATGCTAGGTTTGATTCGGTACATTACTTCTTCCTTCTCCACTGTTGAAAGCCTTTTGGTCTTGTACAGTACATTAGTCCGTTCCAAAATTGAGTATGCATCCGTTGTTTGGAACTCTATTACTAATACAGATTCCTTTAAATTGGAAAGGATTCAAAGGAAATTTGTAGCTCTATGTTACGCTAGATTCTTTAATGGCGTTTGTGCCTATAATTATGACGATATATTAGTTAGATTAAATTTCTTATCGTAACATTTAAGGAGGAGGCTTTCGGATGCTCTTTTCCTCGTGAATGTTTTTAAAGGCAAAATTAGTTGCTCATCTGTTGTTGATACAGTTAGTCTCTGCATACCTACTAGGTCTATCAGAGACTATTCTACCTTTGTAAGACTTGAGGTTCTCACAGCGGTGAGTATGAAGATATCCATCTTCTGGGTTATTGCGCTGTGTAGTCTGGTCGATGTTAACCAACGTTTCAGAGGTCATATGACGGAGGCAGTATGACCTCTGAAACGTTGGTTAACATCGACCAGACTACACAGCGCAAAAACCCAGAAGAAGGATATCTTCTTATTCTACCTTTACTGTACAACGTAATTTCAAGGCCAGTCTCTCTGCCAGATGTGTTTCTGCTGCCAATGCAGTCTGTAGGAGCATCGACATCTTTAACAAAGATTGCATTTTGCTTGCTGAGGTCAGTCAGCTTTTTGAACAATAATCATGGTTTTTTATTGTTTACTTAGTATGACATTTTATTGTGTATGTTTTTTGTTCAATATTAAACTGTTTCTAGTATAATTATTATTTTATTTATCTATAACATTTAGTTATGACTTATTTTGCAATAAATCAATATTGTACAGTTATGTTTTCAGTTCTTTGTTTGTTTGCTTTTGTATTGTAATGTCTGCTCACTGCTGTGAGAACCTCATATATGCAATTAATTCACTCCTTCACACTTTTATAAGCTCCTGTACTTAATCCTCCATTAGCATATGAATGCCCAAGTACTGAATCAATTGCACTCAAGCCGTGAGAACCTAAGATTTCATCAGTCATGATGTATATACTACCAAAGGTAATAGCATTTTACAGTCCGTGAAATGGTGTCTATCATCCCGAGGTTGGTACGTCTCTGTGGTTGGTATTAGTAATTGCATCATAACGGAAAAACAGTTGAATTCGAGTTTTATAAAGCTTCTGCTTTGATTTAACGTCTTCCTACCTTGACTCCTTTGAAGTTCTTGTTTTAAGAAGGGTTTTATGAATGTTATGTGTAGAGTAGATTTTTATATTTAAAAGCAACGTTTTTATGTGAAGGACGCGGCAATTTCGAAACAAAAATTTTGTGATACTGCTAATTGTGAAGAAATGTATTACGGTGTAAATATACCTAGTGACACTGTCTTGGAATCTGATGGTAAGTAGTAAAATATAAACATAAATGAATATGCATTCGAAAGTTAGTTTTAAGATTTTGAATTGTAGATATAGTTTATTTACATTCTACGGATAATAATATAAGTACAGAACTTATATATGAACTTATGAATTTTAAATACAATAACTAAACTACATAGCACAACAACCCAGAAGACAGAAATCTTCATTCTCACCGCTGTGAAACCTCAAATCTTGCAACGAAACCTTATTTACATATAGATATACCTAAAGGTTAAGAATTGTCAACAGAGGTAAAATCATCTACAGAGTAGGAGTGAGTTAAGAGGTAATGCAGACTTGATTACTTTTATATCATGATTTAAACTCTTAATTGTATGTGGAAGATTATTGAATGACTTGATACCTGTATAATATACTCCTTCTTGATATGTAGTGAGGTTAGGATTTGGCATTTGAAGGTCATATTTACATATTATGTTTAAATTATGTGCATATTTATTTCTTTGAAATTTGTCCAAGTTTTTCACCATAAATGATAGTAAGGAGAGTATTTATTCACTTGCAAATGAAAGTGTAGAAAATTTTCTAACTAATTTTCTACAAGAGCCTCTGCTTTTAAAACCTGTCATTATTTTAATTATTTTCTTTTGGATGTAAAATAGGTAATTACTGTCTGTTGAATTTCCATTGACAGATTTATGCATCATTTGTATATATAAACATTTTTGCTTCATTTTTCAGACACTCTGCATGTCTATAATGACAAATCAGAAGCACTGAAAATTGTGAAAAAATACAAGGAAGCGAGGTTTAATTCCTTTAAGACAAGACAGGAGGCTGTGGAATTTGCAGTTCAAGCTCCTGAAATTGTAGTTCCAAATTTAGAAACCAGCAGTCCTGTAATAGGTGAAAAACCAAGTCCTTTCAAAGCACCTAAATCCCAGGATTTGGTTTGGCTGAGGAAAGTGATAGAATGTGGTGACACTCTTACATTCACAAATACCATCTGGTGTAATCCTCGTTACCTAGTGAGTAGTGGAGATACTCCAGCCATTCTTCAGGTATGCAGGTTGCATTCTTATAAGTAGTTTTGAAATGTATGTGTTAGTATTCTACATAGAATTCCTAACTCGGTCATCACTGATTTTAATGCTCTTTTCATACACAAAAAATAAATCAGACTGCCCTACCAAAACATTCTGTGCAATAAAATGGTTTCACAACATTAAGAGTGAGCATCAGAAGCAGGGATTTTGAAGTTAGGTGTTTCTTTTATTTTTATATGTGTAGTTGGGAGCCATCTATGAATGACTAAATGAAATCCAGGCTCTTGTATGGGCGATTATATACAGAAACCATGCTTGTTAAAAAAATTTTAAGTCCATGGGTTAAGATAGGGTTATGAAAACTGGCATGAGTAATGTTTTTGTTTTTTTTCCCTCTGTTATTTGTGTGTTCAAGATACAGGCTTGTTATTTTGTATTTGGATAATTATGTAAAAAACCAATTTAGCTTATGTATATATCTCAGAGAACTTAAACAAAAATTATCTGGTGTTGATATTTCCCCAAGGTTTCGTTAATACATTCAAAGGAATGTGTTAGAATTGCATAAGAAAATAAAGAGAAGAGAAACTTGATTATACTATTGCAAGATTAGAGCATTTGTCAAGAAATCACTGGTATATCTAGTCTAGCAATAGGATGTTTCAGTCTTCTTGGCAAGAACTGCTATAAAGTTAATGAAACTTCACCTTTTTCTGTAACAACCACGAGACCCAGCTATAATAATACATTTTTGCAACTGGTTTATCCAGACAATGAATGAAGATTCACTGACCCACAAGTATTGTTTTTTACTGACAAAGCCTGGTTTTTCTTAATTGGACATATGAACACACAAAATAACTGATTCTGGTGCTCAAAATACCCTGGAGTCCTTCATTATATTCTGCTTCAAAATCGAGAAGTTGGTGTTTGGTGTGGAATCAGTGTATGGTGAATAATTGTCTCAGTTTTTCTTTTATGGATAGTCTTCACTCAGGAAGTTATGTTAATTAGATTTTGAAAAGGATTTTCCTTAAGTTCATTAAAAAAAGGAAAGTGTATGGTTACTTTCAGCAGGATTCAGTAAAGGGAACACAACCGGTAACTCTGTGGCCACAGTAACTGACATGTTTGTTGAAAAATGTATTAATGAAAGTTTATGACCAACTTGTTTCCCAGACCTCACACTGTGTGATTTTTATTTATGGGGTAGCTTGAAAGACAAAATGCATAAAATAAATCAAAGAGAATATTGAGGAAGCAATATTCAAGATTTTCCCAGCAAGCAGCAGTGTGTGAACTGGAGTGTGCTTTGCTGTGCATTTTTATTAAAATAAAAGTCAATGTTGTTCTTTGACATTTATCTTGAGATCCAAATGTAAAACAGAGAAGAACATCCATGTTCTTCTTTGATTTCAACTCTTATGGGGATTTACCATTTTTTCTGGGTATTTTCAACCTTAATTCCACTGGGAACTACACTAAGATGTGTCACAGTCTTTAATTTATATGTTATTTATTTATTTTACGTTAGCTGTAATTTACTCTATAAACTTATAAATCATTATGCTTTGTTCTGCCTGACGGTAAAAGTGAATAATCTATTCATTATCAATAATGACCTGCAACTATAGAATATCGCTAACAGAGAATTGTACATAATTGTCAGTTATTATTCATAAGTGATATTTAATCACTATTACTGCACATTTACATGACAGATGATCAAATTTAAATAATTTATTTACTGTTTCTTTGTCTTTTCCGGGTTTAGGAAGGCTCACGGTATAACGCAATGCATGTAGCAGCCAAGGCTTGTGACGCACAAATATGTGATCTAATTCTACAGACAGTGAGCAATGTTGCATTTATTCAGTTGCTGTATGGAGATGATGATGCTGCCAACTGTGAGGACCGAGCTCGTATCTTGTTGGATCTTTACCTGAATACTCCTGATAAGGCCCTCAATGAGACTCCGATACATTTTGCAGTTAAATTGGGAGCTCTTTCAGTTGTAGATGTATTGGTGTCTTATCCACAATGTGATAGACATTCGAGGAATAAATATGGACAAACACCAAGAGATGCAAGTAACATGTATTTTCATTATCATATATACATCACAGTATTCTTCAGGAGTGAGTACTTGGTATAAAATATTTATGTTATTGTCTGTGCTTCAACTAAGAAGAATGTGATTGGTTGGTAATGTAGTATGATGGGAGAATCAAGAAATATGTACAAAGTTTTGTTTGGGAAACCGTAAGACAAGAGGTCAAGGCATAGTTGGAAGTTGGTCAAAAGTATTATTTGAAAAAGTGATGGCGCATCAAATTCCATGAAATGAGGGAATTTTTTTGACTATTTGATTGACAGAAATTTTTAAGGAAAATTCCTCTACCTTGGAGTTAGTTGGTCCAAAATATTTCTCAGTTTGTTAAAAAAGTGATAATATAACCCAGAAATTTATTTCACACTCAGTGTTATTGATTTTCATAAAAAATTAAATTAAGTATATCATAAAGTATTTAGCACATTGACATTTTAAAATATTGTTTGTAAGAATTTGTGAAGGCCTTTCTTTTAGAGTTTTACCAAGGATCTCATTTACGTACTTATAAACCTTTTTTTCTCTACACTTTGCATAAAGTGTTTAGAGATGTCAGTGATAATGAAATTATTATATATATATATACAGTATATGATTCCATTTTAAAGTTTAGAAATTTGATATAATTGAATGTGATGTGACGATAATTATGAATTGTGAATAGATAAGAGTCTGTCATGGCTTATGTCAGTTCCATGAAATTGCCTGGAGAGACTCACAAACAGAAAAATGACAATCCAGATAGTCATTAGACTGGTCAAGATTCAAACTAGCTAACCTCCCTAATACAAATGTGGAGTGCTGCCAGAGGACCAGTCTGCTTGCTGAGATGTAGGATTTTACATAGCTGAAACAATTAAAATAGTGTGGCTACTTCCTGTAACCCGTTATATGTACATAACGTTATTTCTATCTTACTTACCATACTCATGATTTCTCCTTCTTCTTTTTTTCCAGGTTATCTGCAGTCGTGTTTCCTCTCCAGATGAAAGTCTAAGGCAAAAACTGTCAAATTTACTGGATGACATGTTTTATGTTCCTGTACTTAGATCAGAGGATAATTCTGTACAGCCTACTGTTGGTGATCCATTCTCTCCTGCTTGCCCTCTGGTTGGTAATAAATTGTTTTTACACATGTATTCACTATGCAGGGTCCTGTCGAGAAATTTAAATTAGTCAGAGAATTCTCTCATATCAGAGCACGTAGTTTTCAAAGTGAAGCTGAGACAATTCAGGGTGTTCACAGGATGTCTGGAGATTCATTTCTAGCAGGAATGTTGACAGTTACTTCTGTTACCATGTTTAGACCCCACACACTGCTTATTTGATGGATGCAAGGAGGTTTATATGTTCTGTCTCATGTATTGTGTGTGTACTTCATATGTAACCAAAACTATCAAATATAACAGTTTGTAAAATCTTTTACTTAACGTGAAATGTTTTGTCACAATTTTTTTTTCGTCATCATATTGCCTCGCATTGAAGAGTACAGATTAAATGTGTTCCTCTCATAACACCTTGATTAAAGCTTTTTTGAATTTTTTTGTAGATGTTCTGTTTTTATGTGGTTAATAGCTGTTTTCCATTATTTAATTGTATCTTGACTTTATTATATTTTGAATGCCTTCTGAATTTATTCGTCTTTGTGTTTCAGTTTTCAGTTCTATAGGAAATAATCTAGGGACTGTGTCCTTTTAGGTAGGGTGATCGCCATACACCACCTACTGTTGTCCCCTTGGTCCATTCTTGATCAAGGAGACTGGGCTCCATGAGCTGACAGTGCATATATATCTATACTACACCCACCCAATCACCAATGAAATCAACCTGTCAGTCTCTGGTGTTGGAGGCAGACACAGTCTGTGAAATGCAGAAAATTAACTTCATACAAACATGGTTCATCATCAGAGGAGACGTCATTCTATTAATTTACTGTTTGTTCTAAAATGTTTATTCATCAGGTATTAAAAGCTGATCCACTTAATGGAAGGATGGAAATCCGGGCTTATGCAGGACCAATGAATCATGAAAAAGCAATCGTGTTCCGGAAGAAGTGGAAGACTCCTCCTCGGATGCCTCGGACTCCAAAGCAGAATGCCTGCAGACAGGCATATACAGGAAGTCTGAGTTGTCATGCATTTAGACTGCTGGATGTGGAGAAAGGATTAGAAAGAGTTGGCAGGTGGGAGATACGGACGACTTCAAGCTTATGTTTCTTTCACTTTGCTTTAGTGAGACACTGTTTGCCCAAATCTAAGTGGTTCTTGAAGTCAGAGCTTCAAATATAGAAATTTTACTCAACAAACAGTTATTTTCTTATGTATTATAAGATAAATGCACCATGACCTGAGAAAGGGCAAGTGTATTTGGTGCCCCATGTGAACCTTTAGCCTTGCACGTCCCAGTTAACCTCTAAAACCGAATATTGTGCATATGTAATTTCAAATGAAGTTTAGATTATGAAGCAAAATGATATGTTACTGTTGCTGAATGTATAGATTTTAAAATTTAGAACCTCACGAGGCAGTCTGTTTGACAGGAAAATGCTGACTCCACTACTCACACATCAGCCAATCATAAGTAATATCAAGCATTGTTGATGGTAAATTACAAGGCCATTTATTCTTTCCTTCCATTTTATCTTTCTGTATTTAGATGCGTGTTTTATTCTACTTGATGCTGTTTCTCTGCCTCTTATTATTCATTCAGTTTTGTTGACAGTGTTCCTCAGTTTTTCCATATAAAAATAATGGGATGCAAGAAATTTTCACATGAAATAATATTAGTATATTTGTTTTAGTAGTAGAATGGTGTCCTGCTCAAACAGTTTCAGTTAGTAGCTTGATGTTATTGGCCAAAGAAACTGTTGACCATGAAGCATAATGCAAAGGAAGAAAATATCTGCTTTACTTTGCTTGAAAGTATAATATATTTTGTGCCTGTGATTTCTTACAGGGACCTGGCTGAGGAATTCAGGGTTGGTTGGAATGAATATTGGCCATTTCTTGATACATTTACAAATTTGGCCTCTGAGGATGGGCTTCAGAAACTTGAGGCTTATCTGAAGAACAGATTTGAGGAGGCTGCACAGAAACCATATTCAACCAAGGAGTGTTATGATAGTTCAGAATGTGTAGTGAGTGGTTGTGTATCATCTTTAACAGAGTATAGTGAAAATCAGTCAGTTGATGATGAGATTAGTCCAGTGTCAAATCTGTGCCTTGCTTTTAAAGCGTGCAGTCTGTCTGACACCAGTCCAGTTAAACCACTAGTAGAGAATGCGTTTAAGACCAAATCAAATGTGTACAGTCATCGAAAAGTGGATGCAAATGCTGGCATGGAAGATGAAACTCTGTTGAATCCAGGTGTTAGCCCATTCTTATGTGTAGAAAAATCTTGTTGTGTGTTCGCTAAACGAATGTTTGATGGACTCGCGGTTGTTGGTCGTAGTGTACAGGTTAGTGATTCAGTGCCTGACATGCTTGATCCAGAAATTAGGCATCTCCAAGATCTTGTCAGCAGTTTTAAAGATGACGCCAGATTCGCATCTGTCGATTTTAATCTCGTTCACTCTCGAATCGCCGTAATTGTAGCAGCAAAGCTTATTGAGCTTACTAGTGATGAACTGGAATTTGTCGTGTCTGGTCTTCAATCTACGGTTTCCCCATTGTCATGTTCTTATTCAGATGAAGAGGATGATGTGAGCTTATGTTACCGTGATGCACATGCATATGCTGAACACCAAAGAAAAACCAATTGTGAACGTAATCAGGTAAAATGTATTGCCGAGTATATTCTTTGCGCCTTAGAAATACAAGGAAATGGTAAAGACACAGACAAAACCAGTGGTGCTAAGAAAGATATTCATGTCCGAACAGAAGAAGAATGTATGAGGATTTGGTCTGATGCTTCACAGTGCTTATGCTTCAGACAAAATCATAATTTTATGAGAAATGCTAGGAAAGGTTGGTCCTTCAAGAGAAATCATGTGCGGTCTACATCTGACAAAGCTAACACACAATCTTCATCAGATGGAATTACAAGACGACTTACATTTGTAGAAGATAATGGTGAGTGCATATTTGTTACGTTGTTTGCATAAAATAAATGTAGAATTTAATTTTATTTATTATTTGTAGAAATTATATTAGTTTATGTAAGGTACCTTTATTCCACCTTAAAAATGTAGTGATACTCGGGGATTAACAAAGCACTGAAAATAAATATATATCCATCACCATTTCAGTTCCATCTAGTGATAATTCTTCATTATTTGAACCCCTGAACTAAAGTAAGTAAATGCTGAATGTGACTAAAAATTGTTTATGTATGTATTTATTTATTTGTGGTTTATTTAATGATACTGTCAGTAGTTGAGATTACTTAGCATCAAATGATGAGATGAGTAATGAATAATGAATTTGAAAGGATATGGAAGAAGGTGGACATGGTCTGATCCCAGAATTTGCAGGGAAGTCCTGAGTAAAACCATGAAAAACCTTAGGATAACTAGTCTCCAGGCTAAGATTTAAATCATATGCCCCAAATAAGAAGCAGGAGAATTACAGATTTTTTGTTGGAATCAGTTCGTGTGATGTAGGTTGAAGTCTTTGACACTCCCAAATGTAACTGAGCGACCTTTGTAACAAATCAAATTTTTACCCATTCACGCCTATACTCGCTGCATATACTGGTCTCTTTCTTGAAAACATAAGTCCTCCAAGTGTTAGGGTTTCCAGTGAGTGGAGTTTGTAGAATCAATTTGTTCTTGAAAAATCATACAAGTTTAGAATGTCTAAAAAGAGATTTTTAGCAGTACCAATATTTTACTTCTGTAGATGGTGCTGTGAATGCTGTAAATACCATTGCATTCTATTCTTCTTCTGTGACACTCAGGGGATTTTAGACAATATAGTTACTGTTACAATTGATCTCCTTCCTCATATTCATTATTGTTGATCCTATTAGCATATTGTACATTATAATAAATAATGAAGCTAATTAATTATGTACTTTCCACTAGATTCTGACCAGCAGTGTGATAGTACAAGAATTAGTGAGATGGAAGGTTCCATTCATGAAACACACTGTAATCTGAAAGTGAGCAGCTTTAAAAAGAGACAGACATATAATTCAGAAACTAATAAGTTACATAAAATGACATACATATCATCAGGTGGTGAGTTTTCAGAAGGTAAGATTTCTGATGCGTGTTTTTATGTACATGTCTTTTTAAAATGTGAATTTATGCTAATATAAGTGCTGGAGACTGAATATTGTATGGTGCAGCGTTTCTCAACCTGTGGTACACGTACCACTGGTGGTATGCGAACTAAGTAAGAAAAGCAGAAGATAATATTAACATAAATAAGATTTCCCTGAACGAATTTGGTTAGTGGTACTTTTAGTGTGTTAAATTAGAATTAGTGGTATGGCGGCGAAAAAGGGTAAGAACCCCTGGTTTAGTGGAATACAGGGCTAGTCTAAGTGATGTTCACGATATGAAAGAAATAATACGTTCAATGAAATTCAGATGAACAAAATTGGTACCAATGGAAAGAGAAACTCTCCAAGTTTTGTTTCAGTACATCACAGGTGTTCAATGCGAGCCCCCTTGGTAACTCGGCACACATCCAGCCTGTAGTCGAGTTCCTCCCAGACACGTTGCAGCATATCATGATCGATTGCTATAATGGCTTCTGGCAAGGTCTGTGGTGAGGGTGGCACGAAGAATATCTTTGATGAACTCCTACAGAAAAAAATCACAGGGCGTCAGGTCCGGTGAATGTGGAAATCCAGGACACAAAAGGCTCCTCTGCCTTCGTTGGCAGTAATTTTCTGTCATATCGCCCCTGGCGGCGAACAGTGTTACTATGCGGCCGCGAAGTATACCAACATAAACTTGGAGAGTTTCTCTTTCCATCGGTACCAATTTTGTGCATCTGAATTTCATTAAACGTGAGTAACGTGTTTCAAATCGGGAACATCATTTAGATTAGCCCTGTATAAAGACCTGAAGGGACTAGTTGTAATTTACAGAATGTAGGGGTTCTGACCATATAATTTTATGAAATGTATAGATGTTAGCCTCTAACAGATCATGTCTTATGCATGTGAGTTTTATTTGTATTCCAGATGATGATGATGATGAATATTTCACACCACCATCAACACCTGCAAAACTCAGCAGAAATGAAGTACATTCATACTGTGATGATGATGATGACGATGACGCTGAAATGTTAACACCAGTCGAATGGCCAGATGTTTTTATACAAGGGTAAATACTGAATGTCACATAAAGCAAAGAGTAGAATAATTTGTCTACCCACTACTGCTGCTACATTTATTTAACCAAAATGTTGGGGAAAGTTTTTTTGCCAGCTGCATAGAATTCATATTTGCCTGGTCAGCAGTTCGTCAATCATAAAATCTTTATCTGACAGTGAAGTACCCAAACACACTAATTGTTACCTAATTTTTGTAGACAGTAAAATTTTAATCACTTAAAGTGCTAGAAGCTGTGTTTTGTTGTTTCCTCATCTTGTAATTTTCAAACGCCTGTGCTGCCATGTAGTCTTATATGTGGTTAGCAACATTTAGATCTAATGATGAAAAATCTGTAACCACCTTAAAGAGTGCCCAGAATACTAAGTATATGAGCACAAAATAGTCTTATTGAAATATAATTTTTTTTTCTAGTGACTCACCTACCAAGTTGGATGCCACTGTAATGCAGGCATTGGATGGCTTAAATATAGACCCTATAGAATATCCTAACATTTATAGATGGCGACATTTGGTTTTGCTGTACTCTGAAAGTGTGAGAGCCATGTAAGTAATGTGTCTAATGTAAATAAAATTAGTCAGTAATAAATCAAAATGACTTACGATAATTCCAACTTTTATGGTTCCCAGAAAATTTAACATTAAATTTTTGTATGTACTGCATTTTCCATGGACAATCCATAGTACTCTATGTTGTATGAAGTGTACAAGTTCAATTTGTTGTCCATTGTTTGTATTTGTATTATCTTTGTACACAATATTAATTAAATTAAAAAAGAATTATGAACATGTTCCTAGCCATCCATAGTATTTCATCTGTTTTCACTTTCAAACTAAATAGTAAATATCTTGTTTGGAATGTTCATGTGGAAATGGATTGTTAAATTGTGTAATTATGCTTACAAGATCATGGTTTCAGCTTTAATAATATTTCTGTTATGTTCCGCTTTGAAGTTTCTGATTGTTAAATTGATTTAATATTTTTCTTGTATTTCGATAAACACAGAAAGTTTTTTAAAACTCCTTTTTGTCAGAGTAGAGTTTCTCGTATGTGCATATGGATAATAACAAGAAGACATGTATAAAGTGAAGCTTTCATGATAGACTCTCAGGTTACAAGCCATGTCAGGTGGCTGAATGGTGTATGAACCATATTTTCTGCCAACATTGTGAGAGAAATCTGTGTTCTCATCCTCAGGGCTCAGATTTGTTACGCAGCAGCCTTGAGGATGAGAGCAGGGGTTGTTTTCGAAACGTTGGCAGAAGATATGGTCTATTCACCATTCAGCCACCTGACGCGGCTTGTAACCCGAGTCTTTCATCAACAAGAAGACATGTTTTTCAAATTTTAAACTAAATGTCTATGGAAAATAAAGTTGAATTACAAAGAAGTGGAAATGGTGGACAGAATTTGTCAATGGACATTAAGAAGGTAAAACATTTTAATTATATGTCTTGTAACTTTCAGATGGTCCAGTCCTCTTCCTTCGAGGCCTAAAGCAAGAACTAGAATGCTTCAGACACCTGTCGCAGATTCTTCACAATACCAAAAAGGTATGCAGTCTTCCACTCCTCCACAGGCATGGCACAAAATTACAGGATCATATTCACCATTAAGTCATCAGGGGTTGAAAAGAAAAATACTTATGAAATTCTAATAGCCTATATTTTATAATTAGAAATATGTTTATCTATATCTAGATGTAGTAAATTCTGATGTTTGTTAAATTTGTATTATCAGATATTAGAACATTTTAATGCAATGGATAGTTTATTATGTAGGAAGCACATGTGGGATATTTTCACATGATCTTAAAATTTTATGCAGGTAAGGAATAAAAGATTCTTAAAAGAATAAGAAGAAGAAGAAGAATTGATCAGTAAAGGAAGTCAGCAATAAGAGTATTTCTTAAAAAAAATTTCTCAAATAGAGATAATTCCATATGTTCACAAATTAAACTTTAGGCTTCTTGGACGTAGGACCCAGTGATTCATTCACCTTTTTTGTCTCAGTTTACTGTATAATTTTTCTTGTCATTATATTATTATCAATAATGACCTGCAATTATAGAATATCGCTAGCAGAGAATTGTACATGATTGTCAGTTATTATTCATAAGTGATATTTAATCACTATTACTGCACATTTACATGACAAATGATCAAATTTAAATAATTTATTTACTCATTTACGTGCATATAAACCTTTTTTTCTCTACACTTTGCATAAAGTGTTTAGAGAGGTCAGTGATAATGAAATTATAAATACTGTACAGTATATGGTTCCATTTTAAAGTTTAGAAATTTTATATAATTAGGCATACGTGGAAGTTGGTCAAAAGTATTATATGAAAAAGTGATGGCCCATGAAATGAGGGAATTTTTTGACTACCAGAATCAGTTATTTTGTGTGTTCATATGTCCAATTAAGTAAAACCAGGCTTTGTCAGTAAAGAACAATACTTGTGGGTCAGTGAATCTTCATTCATTGTCTGGATAAACCAGTTGCATAAATGTTTTATTATAGCTGGGTCTCGTGGTAAAGTTTCATTAATTTTATTGCAGTTCTTGCCAAGAAGACTGAAACATCTTATTGCTAGACTAGATAGAATGCTAAATTTAATTAGGTACTACTTCTACTTTAGATAGCTTATTGGTTTTTATACAATAGTCTTGTTTGGTCTAAATTGGAGTATGGATCTGTTACTTGGAATTCTATTACTTCCACTGATTCTACCAAAGTTGAAAGAATTCAAAGGAAATTTGCTGCTTTATGTCACGCCAGATTTTTTAATGGCCTAAGTGACTATAATTATGAAGACGTTTCAGTGAGGATAAATTTTCTTTGACTGCACCTGCTGAGGAGCCATCTTGATGCTCTCTTTCTCATTAATATATTTAAAGGTAAAATTTGCTGCCCATCCGTTTTTGATTCAGTTTCTTTGTGCGTACCCTCCGATCCATTAGGGACTACTTCTCGTTTCTTTGTTTATCGTAGTCTTAAAGCTAGTTCCTTGTTTAGGTGTGCTTCTGCTGCGAATGCAGTCTGTCAGCGCATCAACATTTTTAACAAGGAGAATATTTTTCTTGGGCATTTTATTTAGCCAATTTCCTTTTCTTTTCTTTTCTTTTTTTTTACTAAAGTTTCATTTTGTATGTATTATTTATATTTAACTGTTTTTAATTTAATTATTATATACCTAGGCATATTATTCAGCTCATTTGCTTGTTGATTATTTTGTAACAAATTAATGAATTGATATATTATCATTATTATATTGTACATCTATATATTTAGTTTATTGTTTGTTTGTTTTTGTATTGTTATGTTTATGTTTATTGTTAGTGCTTGGCTGTTATTGGCCTCTTTTGGATGTTGCCAAGCACTCTAATAAATGAAATGAAATGAATTATTATTATTATTATTATTACATTACTCCAACTTTGCACACTTTCGTAAATTAGTTAAGGCTACCATCAAGTCTGATAGGCGGCGGTGGTTAAAGTCTGTTGATGACAGTCTTAAAACTCACCCTCAGCATTTTTGGAAACACGTTTCAAATTTCAAAAGAAAAGATAACTCCTTGATTCAGCTAAAAATTGGTGATCAGTTTGTCAGTGACCCGAAACACATTGCTGATGAATTTGCTACGCATTTTGAATCAATTTTTAACACTTGTTGCCAGTCCGTCACTCCTACCGATACTTTTACTTCTGATTTTTTGCCCGCCGCTCCTATCTCTCCTGCTGAAGTTAGCAAGGCGATCAAGCGCCTCAGACCCTCAAAGTGTGTGGGGTTAGATGGAATTCCTTCGTTAGTAATTAAGGGTTATTTTCACTCCCTTATTAACCTATATTTTTAATTTAAGTGTAACTAGTGCCACCTTTGCGTCCCTGTGGAAAGAAACAGCTGTTGTTCCTGTGTTTAAAAAAGGCAACAGTTCCATTGTTAGTAATTATAGACCCATCTCTATTCTTAATAACTTTTCAAAAATATTTGAATTTATTGTCTATGATCATTTGCAAAAAAATTTTAAGTACAGATTAAATCCCTCAAAGCATGGTTTTCGTAAATTTAATTCCACAGCAACAAATTTGGTTACTTACCTTAATTCCGTTTTACCTTCAGTTAGTACTCAAGGACAAACAGATTCGGTATACTTTGATCTTACTAAAGCATTTGACTTAGTCCCTCATAATATTCTTCTTGGGAAACTTAGAAACTTTGGACTATCACCCAGTTATGTTGATTGGTTCCATAGTTATCTTTCTGACAGGCAATCTTTTGTTCGTGTATCTGGAACTCTTTCGTATCCTTATCGTGTTAAGTGTGGAGTGCCTCAGGGTTCCACCCTAGGCCCCTTACTGTTTAATATATTCATTAATGACATCTGCGACTCCATACATAATTCACAGTGCCTTTTATTTGCTGATGACTTAAAGATGTATCGGAGTATCAGCAATGTTGATGACTGCAAACTGTTGCAGCACGACATCCATTGAGTGCAAAATTGGTGTCTTGTGAATGGGATGCAACTTAATTTAAGTAAAACGACTGTTATATCATTCACCCGGAAGACAAACAGTATTTATTTTAATTACAAATTGTGTAACAACCTGGTGGCACGCTCCCATTGTGTTAAAGATCTCGGTGTTCTACTGGACTGTAAGCTCTATTTTCACCAGCATATCAACTATATATTATCACAGAGCTTGAAAATGCTAGGTTTGATTCGGTACATTACTTCTTCCTTCTCCACTGTTGATAGCCTTTTGGTCTTGTACAGTACCTTAGTCCGTTCCAAAATTGAGTATGCTTCTGTTGTTTGGAACTCTATTACTAATACAGATTCCTTTAAATTGGAAAGGATTCAAAGGAAATTTGTAGCTCTGTGTTACGCGAGATTCTTTAATGGCGTTTGTGCCTATAATTATGACGATATATTAGTTAGATTAAATTTCTTATCGTTACATTTAAGGAGGAGGCTTTTGGATACTCTATTCCTCGTGAATATTTTTAAAGGCAAAATTAGTTGCTCATCTGTTGTTGATACAGTTAGTCTCTGCATACCTACTAGGTCTATCAGAGACTATTCTACCTTTACTGTACAACGTAATTTCAAGGCCAGTCCCTCTGCCAGAAGTGTTTCTGCTGCCAATGCAGTCTGTAGGACCATCGACATCTTTAACAAAGATTGCATTTTGCTTGCTGAGGTCAGTCAGCTTTTTAAACAATAATCATGGTTTTTTATTGTTTACTTAGTATGACATTTTATTGTGTATGTTGTTTGTCCAAAATTAAACTGTTTTTAGTTTAATTATTACTTTACTTGTCTATAACATTTAGTTTTTTACTTATTAGTTATTATGCAATAAATCAATATTGTACATTTATGTTTTCAGTTCATTGTTTGTTTGCTTTTGTATTGTAATGTCTGTATTGTTGTTAGTGCTTGGCTGTTATTGGCCTTTTTGGCTGTTGTCAAGCACTTTAATAAATGAATTGAAATATACAATATGTGAACTTTAACTGTTTAAATAAAACAAAGTAACTACTTAACTAAAGGAATGTATCTATTTAAGTAAACCTATTTAACCTTTTAATTACAAACTACGTAACTGAACGGGCAGATTCATTATTTCTTCAATGAAGGACGCAAATTCAATGTCGGCCATTTCTGGATTCTGCAAAGGAAATAAACATTTGGATCAGAATAGGAACTGGAATTATGGGTAACAAGTATGGAAACACGTACAGCGAATATCTCGTGGTAGGCGATCTCTAAGGATGCAGGTTTTGAAGGAATTTGTAACGAAGCTCATGGTGAAAGACACTGAACTTATTCTAGTTACGTGGACTTTTATGTAAATTACAGGCTTCAACCTGATTCAGCATTTTTTGGGGTGACTTCTGTTTTACCCTCTGTTTCATCTACCTGTCATAACCTGACCTGGTGTTGTAACTTTTATGTCGTGTGATTTTCATCTGCACGGAATTTACAAGTCGGAGGGAGGGCTGGAAATAGGTCAAATGCAAGAATATAAAAATTACAAAGAGAACTTCAGGCTCATAGTATGCCTTCGTGGCCTATATATCATGTCTTCAGTTTATAATAAGGTAAATATAGATTTATGTAATCAATCAATTAATCATTATCCGTTAATTTCAACCGCCTGTGTAACCACTTACAGTTATGCCGACAAACACAGTTGCAATACTTATGGTTTCAACAGTCTCAGATCATATTTTTGTTCTCGTCTGAGTATCGGTTACTGAATTTAGTGACTTAAAACACAAGGATTGTGCCGTCATGCACCATTCGCTGGAATGACAGAGAAGAATGGACTGTTTATTTCTCAGTGCTCTGAGTTTTTACCCAGCAATGATATTTTGTGTGATGTCTGCTTAATTTGTTGGTTTGTCCCGTTCAGTGCTATGGCTTATTTTCAACAATATCAGTAGCTCGGACTACTGTTGGTTTCAAGGTTTTCATGAAGAATAGAATGTAAAAAATACACGGGCACTTTTTGTGTATGCTGTTCAGGAAAGGCAGCCTTAAAGTTATGTATGTAAAATTTCTCACTTATGTAGTAGCAGTAATTTTGTAGAAAAGTTTTCTGTACTTCTCTTCTGCAGAATTTTCTGTGTCAGGATTTGCCTTCTTCATTTCCCTGGTTTTTGTTAGAAAATTGAGAAGTGTGTCATGTTCATTTTGCACGTGACTTTGAATTTCTCTTATTTTGTGAATAAAATCTATACCCAGACCTGTCTGTAATGTATGAACCAAAATGTAAGAATTTGCGAACACAGAAAGAAATGGTTTGAGCAGAAAGACCTGTTACTATCATGAATGTACCTCATGACAAAATGGAAATGAGAAGTTTCATCCAATATTAGGTGGTTCCTGAATTTGTCTTGAAATGTCAACTAGCAACACTTCATGGAGGGCTTTTAACAAATTATTTTCAATGGCCAGAGATGTGCCTTAGCAAAAGGTCATTCAGCAGAGGTTCATAATGTTCAAAATATTCTTTACAAATACTTCTGTCAAGGGGCAACTCAGATAATTCATGACCTCTAAATGGTAGTTCTTGAACTGGCAGCAGACAAGTCATGTCACCCATTTCAATATTTCTTAATTTTTATAAATTCCTTTATTATATTCTGAACTACTAAATGCAAGTTGGATCTCCAGAAGCTCATAATTTCTTTGGAGACTTAAATAAAGAATGACCTGCATGTACTGTACATGTTTGGCGTAAGATTCGTGTTTTTCTTTTCTTTTCGTGAAGCATGTAAGTCATAAGTTTGTTAAAGGCCCCCGAAATCCAAAACATTTAAACATTTTTGGAAGATCAATTATGACCAGCAAATCAGTTTCTCTCAGATTGTTGCAAGCTGTTAACCACGGGTAAAAATGATATTGCAAAACAAAAGTTCCCAGTGTACATATTGTGTTCCTTATATTCATTCGCTCTTAGGGTTTTATATAGGTTGGTAATGTCTCCCATGTTTTAATGTTTTTAGTTTCTCCATGAATTTTCTTCTTGACAATAGTTTTTCTAAAAGACATTGAATAACATTTTTATCTATTTTCCACAAACTTCAAATGGTCTTCCAGTGTTTATAAACACGTAAACTTACATCACTGCAATTGTGTTTATGATAATTCCAGTTTGTGAGTGATTTTGGTACAGTTCACCTCTTCTTCAGTTCATGTTGAGGTCAACCTTTGTTGTGTTTAAGAGAATGGTAAAGACCTTTCTTTTTCTTATATTCACAATTTTTTAATATTTTTATTTGCATTATGCAATGCCAGAGCGTGTTAATTTGATTTTGCGTATTCAAATAACTTGTGTCTTTGATGTCAGCACGGAATAATTAGTTTGTAGTACCATGATGATGCTGTAAGTGTTGTGAATTTAGATCTTGCGTTTCAAAGTGGCAAGCCAGAAAATCATTATTTTATATTACGGTCATTAAATAGGACTAATTGTTTATATTTATACACAATCAAGCTGACTCCAGAGAGATGTTGGCAGAACACTGAGCTAGGTTTTGATACTTGTATGATAAAATAAAAAGTAAAAATTGCTTGCATCATCACAACCTCAAATCCTACATAGAACGAAATATGTCTGGTAATAAGACAAATGCAGAGGAGTGCGTTGTTAAACTGTGGGCCAAATTAAGCATGTCTTACATAAGCGAAAAGTGATTAAAATTTTGAGCCTTCTGGGTTGTTTTGGATCTCCTACAAGAACATGCATTCAGAGCCCGAAGTTTCAGTCATGTAGTGTAAGTAGCAGCGATGATTTGTTACCTTGAGAATGTTGGAATAAAAAATGTTCCCCCACATCAGAATATTGTTACTAATTGTTTCAGTACACATACTCGTGTTTTGTGGTACCAAGTTAAAGTATTCTGTCTTCCTGGTCTTTTCGAAGTGTGCATTTGCCAGTAGTGAGTGACCAGCCCACTGCCTCCACACAATTTCTAATCAGTCCTTATTTTTGTCTGCTAGAGCCATCTAGTAGGAATCAGGAGATATGTGGCCAGCGAGTTTTGCTTACGAAACATCTCGTTCATGCTTTTTCGTGCCCTAAATCTAAGGCATGGGACCGCCGGCTTTAATTCCCCTCCGAAGGAAGTTGTGCTATGGATTTTTATCACCCTTTAAAAATCCACCGACCTTGGCCGGATTTGAACCCGCGTATCTTGGGTCCAGTGGTGACCACATTAACCACTAGTGCAATGAGGGCGACAAGTTCGTTGAAATATTACTTTGCCAAAATAACAACAGAGAATTTTATGAACATGTTTTTTATTTAATATCCTTAAATATATAATTCATATTTAATTAGAAACTATTTAATAATTTAAGTGTTTAACAAAATCTAAAGAATTTAACTATTTAATAACAACTGTTTTACAAAAAATTAATAATTTAACTATTTAACAAAAACTGAACAATTTAACTACTTAAAAACAACTATTTTACAAAAAATTAATAATTTAACTATTTAACAAAAACTGAACAATTTAACTATTTAAAAAGAACTATTTTACAAAAAATTAATAATTGAACTATTTAACAAAAACTGAACAATTTAACTATTTAAAAACAACTATTTTACAAAAAATTAATAATTGAACTATTTAACAAAAACGATTAAACTATTTAACTAAAACGATTTAACTATTTAACTAAAACGATTTAACAAAAAAACTTTGTAACATATTTTCTAAAAAGAATCAAAGTATTTAAATACTAAAATCTTCTGAATTCAGAATATTCAGGATATCTTCCCAAATGGGGGCATATTGCTCATTGTCCATTTCTGGGATCTGGAAAGGAAATGAACATTTGTATCAGAATAGCAACTGAAACAATGGGTAACAAGTATAGAAACACATCTCTAAGGGTGCAACTTGTGAAGGAATTTGTGACGAAGCTCACGGTGAAAGACACTGGGCTTATTCTAGTTGCGTGGACTTTTATATAAATTACAGGCTTCAACCTGATTCAGCAGTTTTTGGGGTAACTTCTGGAGGGCTATGAGCCGGGATAGCTCAGTCAGTATAGTGACTAGCTGCCGGGGTTCGATCCCCGACAGGGGCAGAGGATTTTTCCTCTAGCCTCTGCGTCCAGACTGGCTCTGGGGCCCACCAAGCCTCCTCTACAATGGGTACCGGGGTCCTTTCCCGGGGGTAAAGCCCCCCATCTAGTGCCGAGGTCAAGGAAGAGAGGAGCTATACCTCCTCTCACCCCAAGCGCCTACATGGCGCATAGCGGGACAAACTTTACTTTACTTTCTGGAGGGCTGGAAATAGGTCAAATGCTTCCACGAATCAGTGTTCGGCCCACGTAATTGTTGTAATCCAAAGGAGAGTTGACACTAACCTCATCATTAATGAACTGCTGAAGGTCGGCGTCCAGTAACCCTTCGTGAAATGGCAGTTCATATTCGCTGCTTCTATTTTGTCCCTGAAATTCAGAAAGTGGTGGATTAGTGGGCTGCAACCAATGAAACAAAGTATTGATACGACATGCAATATAATAGTACGATGGAAATTAATGTGGATATTTTGCAGATGCACGCTTTCCAAATGGGATCTGGTAAAAATGTGACAGAGGATTTTGATGTAAACCCAACAGAAATGGCTAACAGGAATAAAAGTTTAATTACAGGAGATTTCAGTGCTCAAGTAGGAAATGACGTAATATTCGTAGGTCAAGAAAAATGGTGAGTGTGCATAATTAATGTCCTTATAAATATAAACTTTTTGTAACATATATTTCCTGTCCACAGCCAGTTTATTTTTAAAGAAACAGAAAACAGATAAATTAATGTTTAAAACGTAGAGCAGAGTTTCAGGGATTTAAATAGTGGAATCTCCTAAATAAAATCCACTGCAATGCGCTCTTACAAACAGCGGCAATCGGGAGTTTACTCTGATCATCTTTCGCCTCTGACATTCCACACTTGTTCGTTTTCCATGTGAAAGCGACAGATGGCAGGCGAGTGAGTTCGTCCAAATAGTAATGACGACGACTTACCTCTGACGAAGCGACGCCTTGTGTGGCTGGGAATCCAAGATAGTTGTTGGGTGGGCAATATTCAGGAGACAAATTAAGCTCTTTCAGAATTTCTTGAAATGCCATGTCACTAATTGCACTTGGATTTATTGTTGCGTCAGAAATCTGGAAAGGAAGTAAACATTTGGATCAGAACTGCAATTGGAATTATGGGTAACAAGTATGGAAACACGTACAGCGAATATCTCGTGGCACGCGATCTCTTAGGATGCAGGTTGTGAAGGAATTTGTGACGAAGCTCAAGGTGAAAGACACTGGACTTATTCTAGTTGTGTGGACTTTTATATAAATTACAGGCTTCAACCTGACGGCAGATGGCAGGCGAGTGAGTTCGTCCAAATAGTAATGACGACGACGACTCACCTCTGATGATAGGACGTCTTGTGTGGCTGGGAATCCTCCCCATTGATGTTCCTGGATAGGGAGGGGAAGGGCGCTGCTGTTCTGCGCGGTGGTGGAGCGTCGCTTCCCTGACTGGCGTCTCAACTTCCTATCACGGGTCTCCTCCCGGAGGCGCTTTTGTTTGCGGACCTCATTTGGGATGTAGATGTAACCTGAAATCGGAAAGAATGACATTCAGGTCACAGCATTCCGTTAACGGTCGCTTGTGATCTCGTGATTTGACATCAGAGAAGGAAAATCAGCGACATTCATAAATCATATATTACAGAAAGACAGGAACAGAACAATGCATCTTTCTTCGAAACGTTGGCATCGAATTAGTCGCCGTGAAAGCTCCTGATAATACAAAATTAATATTTCTATTGCGATTGTTAAAACGAAGCAAAAATTAATGACACTGAAGTGGCATCAAAGGGAGGTCTTCCGGGTAAAGTACTGCCTCAGTGTCGAAGTTGAAGTCACTTTAAGACTTTGATGGGTTTTCGCGGTGGTGAGGCTGAGGATGATAATTAAATTCTGGATTTTGATACAGTGTAGACTTGGGAGGAAATGAACTCGAAATATAAGGAAAAAAATACGCCTTCTGTGCTTTTGTTGACTTTTGCCACTCCAGCTCTGATCGACTCAAATCTTAAAATATGTTGCTAAAAGTAAAGTCTCTTGAAAAGTTCTCTTACTTAAAATCGCTAGCAGTCAATCCCAAATAAATCTGAATCTGTGATTTTCCTCGTAATTCTCGGGTACATTTTTTGGAAGCTTCTTGCTGCTTTTTGAGGTTAAAAGAGAATTAATTACTTACCGGGATATTTCTTCTTATGCTCCGCGGCCGCCTGTCGCGCGCGGTCAAAATAATCGTCCTGCACACCTTTTAGTGCCTTCCACATACATCCAAGTCTGCAAATAGAAAAGCAGAAGTTGTAAGAACACAGGCAGTTTGTAGGACGCACCGGAGGACCATCATCCAAGGGCTGCAGCTGGGTAAAGGCAAAGGCAGTGGCGTATGACGGCGTGCAAAATGTTTCACCTGTTCTCGACGATCAGAACATTTTCAGCAAAGGGAAATAATATATCCAATTCGAATTCACCTCATGCTTTCTCTGTCAATTTTGGATCTTTGCACTTTTACAGTAAAAGAATAGTTCCGGGCGGACTTATAAATTCTACTTCTCTACTGCCCTAAATATCCTGTGTTCATTTTATAATAAGGTAAATATAAATTTATAATCCAGCAATGGAAAGCAAATTAGCCTTCAGCTTAAAGTGCTGACTTTGTGAATCGAATCTTGCAAGAGCCAATATTTTTTTAATTATTAGGTCTCATAGTTTATCAACACCGCAATTATCAGTGTCGTCACGAAATATCCCCCCCCCCTCTTTTAGAAGTACAAATTTCTAAGTGCGCGTTCTGAACACGAGAAATTTCTCACATATAATTTTACAGGTTCGCACCGTCGCCATGTTTATCATCATTCACGTACGTTCAATGATCATACATGTCCGCTGAATTCAAATATCTTTGAAGACAATCTGTCATTCACGAATGCTCTGCACATTAAATTATTAACACGTAATTGTCCTGAAGTACATTTTGTATTACAACTTACCTCACGCTGATCTGATTGTTGCTGTCTGCAGGGTACAGGGCAGCCAGTTCTTTTCTCCATTCATTTGAGAAGATCATGAAGGCGTTAGGCGGCCTCTTTATCTTTGCGCACTTTGGTGTTTTTTGGCACCTTTTCGCCTTCCTCTTCCCTTCGATCTTCTCTGGCTGCCCTGTAACTTGCAGCTGCTGATGTTCCTGAGTTTTTCCTGAAAGAATGATGGAATCCATGTATAAAAACTATAATAATCAGAATATGGCCAACATTATATAAAGAAACATGGCTATCTCCAGTGTACTTGACGCTTTTTTTACTGAATAGTTACAGACATATGAAGCGTAAGTAATAAAATGCGCTGTTGACGTATCTGAATGTGGTTGTGTGTAAAGAAGGAGCGAGGTTTCAGTAACATCAGTATAACAGAGAATATGTGAATTGTGAATAAGAGACGCACAGTTTTGTGTTTTCATCTCAACGAGGACGTCGTTAAACAGGCTGGCTCTGATTGAGTCTTGCCGAAAGAGGGAATTGTGTCTACCCTGGGGGACCCATCAGACAGAGCTCTTCCTCGTCACTAGAGACTGAGGCCCAAGAAATAAGATGGCTTCTGACACGTGGACACAAAATTAAGTATTCTTGGTCTAAACTCTCAGAGAGCAAAGTAAAAGTACATAATTCACTAGAAAATGATTCTTTCAAGTCCAGCAAATTTAAAATGTCTGACAGTGACTATAATAAACCAAAATTGATTTCATGTGGAGAATTCTTATTACAGTCTATTTAACACTTTTTGTTTTCCCTTTGCTAACATCACTTAAAATAATGAAATAATGATATTATGGGGAGAATATCTGGACATCTAGAAAGATGCATAAGCATCATAATTGACAGAACATCATGCTGATGAGGTTTACAGACTATACTCCACAATTTACTGTATGCACAGAATTAAACGACACTTACTGTCTGCTGCCAGCCATCCAATGTTATTTTGAAGGCTCTTCAGCTCCCTCATATGCATTTCAGTAGGATTTACCTGAGGACAGACACAAAATGAGTTATTTTATAGTCCAAGAATTCTCTGCAACTTGATGAGGTTAATATTTATTATGAAATTGTTGTCCCAGTCACACACAAATCGCATGTGCCTTGGCTGTTTGTGCTGCACTGCAATTGATTTTCGTTTCTGCCAGAAAATATTAAGAAGACCTCACTTATAGAAAGAGAAATTAAGGCTGTGTCAGATAACGAGGCCTTCCTTGTAATGAATGATTTACCTTTAAAATTAGCATGTTAGGAAACGTTTCAAAGCTTTAATTGCAATATACAAGTCAGTTTATGATTAATCTGTAATACAAAACAACGATCCTGAGAAATTAAGCTGTTCACTCAACAATAACTTTCCTCTAGACGAAAAAATTAAGACTGAAAACAACCTTTAACAATGTCTGAATGCGACAAGTGACCCAGTCATAGGTCCCTATCAGCTGTTTAGCTTAGCCGGAATTCAAGTAACTTTGTTGATGATGGCGGACGTGTGTTGCTGCTAGCATTTGAATTCTTAAGAATGACATACAATCCCTCAAGATAACGAAATAATAATATTTGTTTAAATCTTGTCAGTCACAATCACAATAAAATTCCTATTAAATATTAAAATATTACTATAATTAGCATGTAAATATTTAAAATATATTAAATGATGTTCTCATCGAAATGTTCGATTTACATTAGATCATCACTTTTTACACGACATGTTTTGAAACAAAATTAAATTATCAAATATATTATTTTATTTTCTATTTCTAATTTTATTAATATTCATTTAGTCTTTATATTATTTACTTTACAGGATGATAACAAAACGTTCACCCACACAAAATCATGTTAAGCACGACATACATATACAGAACAACTTCGAATACGATATTAAAAAATACAATAAAATCTGGAAGAAAACTTCATTTGAAATCTGATAAACATCTGACTAAAAGTTGCATTTAAGAAATTATATTTAAGTTTATATAATTTTATACACCTGAAGATGGTTCTTTTAGAACTGAAACATGTCGTGTAAAAAGTGATGTTCTAATGTAAATGGAACATTTCGATAGAGAACATCATTTAATATATTTTAAATATTTAAATGCTAATTATAATAATATTTAATAGGAATTTTATTGTGATTGTGACTGACAAGATTTAAACATATATATATTTATCACAATATGACGCAACTTTATCATCTCAGAAATAATAATATTAATAATAAGTAGGCTCACCCATTGTGAAGAGCTGGAGACCTCCATGTCGCAGGCAGCAAGATTTGAATAAGAAATTAAACACGTTGCAGGAAATATTTTCACTATATATAGAATTATCTTGTTCTAGAAGCTGCTCACACCACCATTCGTTTCACACTGAGGAAAGCCAACCAACTACTGAGTAGAGCGGGCCGTGCGTAACTGCTATTTATACCATAAAAGTGTGACGTCACGTATGGCGCAACAGTCAGTAGAGGGAGTGCAATACGTTTCATTCAGGCGTGCATAAGAAATGAGAAATGAACCTTATGGCATGCCAGCCGAGATTGTTGCGCGTGTTCGTATTTTATAAGAACACCTGCGTTTCATATTTACACATTCTTTGTAGTTAAAGAAATACAAATTGAATTACTCAAAGTTATAATTTTTTGACATTCCATCATAAATGTAAGAAGTCAATTATTAATATTAAATATTTTCTGTGTGAAAGGAAATTAATTTAAAAGTAATGAAAGGAGGCTTGAAGTAAATTTTGCGGTTTAATTTGCACTTGTTTAAAAACAACGTCGTGTTTTTTATACTTTTTTAATTTTAAGACGATTATTGAGGGCCCCGGCCGCTGTTGAACCCATCGCCCCTGCGACAGGGAAAATGTTTCCTTCCTTCGAATCCCGATTATTCATTTTGACCAATAAGAGAACGCAGGAAGGTAAGAACTCTGGAAGAAGTGTCCTGAGTTCGATTTCCTTCAAGGGCGGTTCCTTTGGCTCCGAAACTAAGCGAGACAGAAGAAGAGTTTTTTGCTTCGAAGAGGAGATTTCGGAGACGAAGGCCTCGACACTGAGTTCGAGACCCGACAAAGATGATTTCTGTTGACGGGAAAGCACCCACGAGAAGAAATCGACGCCAAGGCAAATTTCTTTAGTTCCGGAGAGGAAATTACCGGGTCTAAGGTCACGGACACGAATACAGTCCTCGGTTCGAGTCCCTGTTAGGATGTTTGTTTCTGAGGTAATTTTACGGGCGTATTAAACGACGACGTTGACTAACACGGATGCCACCAGATGTCTCAAAAGTAAAGTGCTGTACAATTTGCAATGTTACAAAAATAACGGAAAAGTTTTTGTGGTAATATAATTTACCGCATTCGACCGGCGGATGAATAAAGCATGTAGTTTGGTGGATAAGAATAAAAGGTGTATGAAAATGCGCCCCATTGACAAGTTCTTGTGCACACGAATGTTTTTAAAGCACTGGACTGACTACCAACTGCCGACAATTGGATTTTTCGCCTCAGCGTGAACTGTGCGTGCGAAATCGAGAAATTAAGCTGGTCCAGGCGGAGATAAGGCCTACAGAGGGAGGACTTCGAAGTTTTTACCCCCACGGCCTCTGACTGGGACGGAATATTTGCAACGACCTAAGCTGCAACCGCCATTCACCTGGTACTGGCAACCAGGAAAGTCAAGCTAGTGGCGGCATACCTTGCACCCACCCGGCCATGGATAGAGTCGGACCTGACCGAGTGCTTGAGCGGGGGTTTCCCGGTCCTCTTGGCTGGTGACCTCAACGCGAAACACACGGACTGGAATTCTAGCCTTATCTCTACTAGGGGCTCGCTCCTGCGTGATTACGCCAACAGAAATTCCTGCTTCATCTACGGGCCGGATTCTCCAACCACGGCTCCCTACACACACAACGCCACACCTGACGTCCTTGATATTGTCCTCATCAAGGACTTCGTCCTACCGGTGCACCTGACTGTCTGCCCCGCACTCAGCTCAGATCACCTGCCCGTCCTCGTCGACACCACGTGCCGATCGTCCTTTCAAAACCTGCCTGATCGCCCGGACTTCGCGAGAATGGACTGGGCTGCATTCCAGGCTTGCCTCGAAAGCAGACTACCGGGGAACCCCGTGGTAAACGACGAGGAAGAAATTGACAAGTGCGTCGAGGAGCTGACCAGTGCTATCCTGGAAGCCACAGCAGCGTCCGCTCCCAAGCTTCGACCCCGCATTGACAGGCGACCGCTTCTACCCGCTAGTATTCGAGATGAAATACGCCTGAAGAACCGGCTGAGGAGGCGATGGCAGGTCACAAGAGACCCCGCTCTTAAGACCCAGGTCAATCGACTCCAGAGGTCGGTGACCTATCGTCTCAACGAGTGGCGGAACGAACAGTGGAGCGACACGCTCGAATCCTTGGACTGCGAGGACCAGTCGCTTTGGAAAATGACCAAGCGTGTGATGCGAGTCCCCACTCCGTCGCCCCCCTTCTTAGTGATGGGAGGACTGGCTCTCTCGAACCCCGAGAAGGCAGAAGCCCTAGCCGACAGCCTTGAGGTCCAGTTCCAGCCGGTAGACTACCCGTCGGACCTGACTACAATTGACATGGTTAACGAGGCGATGCGAGCATACGAGTATGCCCCTGTAAATGAACCAAAATTAACCAGTCCATCGGAGGTCGCCCAGGCCATCAAGGGACTCAAGCTTGGCAAGGCTCCGGGCCCCAACGGTATACCGAACAGGGTCCTGAAACATCTCCCACGACGCGCGGTAACCTTTCTCACGAAAGTGTTCAACGCGGTCCTTCGCAGGCAACACTTCCCCTCGGCATGGAAACACGCTCGAGTGGTGTCCATACTGAAGCCGGGGAAGGACCCCACGCTACCTTCTTCCTATAGACCCATCAGTCTTCTCGACACGGTCGGCAAACTCTGCGAGAAAATCCTACTAACGAGGGTCCTACACGAGGTCAGTGAATGCGGGCTGCTGCGCGACGAGCAGTTTGGGTTTCGACCCAGACACAGCACATCGTTACAGCTGGCTCGCCTCGTCGAAAGGGTCAACAGAAACCTTGATGAGAAGCGGCTAACCGGCGCGGTTTTCCTGGACGTGGCCAAAGCCTTCGACACAGTCTGGGTCCAAGGCCTCCTATACAAACTGACCGTCCTCAACTTCCCGTCGTACTTGGTAAAAACCATCTCTTCCTACCTCGCTGACCGGACATTCCAGACATCCTTCCAGTCGGCCATGTCCACACGTCGTACCATGCGGGCTGGAGTTGTGCAGGGCGGAATTCTCTCCCCTGTGCTCTTCAGTCTGTATGTCAACGACATACCCACACCGTCCCGCCACGTCGAGTTAGCACAATACGCGGACGACACGGCTCTAGTAGTCACGTCCCGTAGCCCAACGCTTCTCGTCAGGTATCTGGAGACCTACCTCAGTAGACTTGAGCTCTGGCTCAGGGCCTGGAGGATTGCTATCAACGTCTCGAAGAGCACCGCGGTTCTCTTCATTTCCGCGAGAAGACACATCCAACAGCCCCGAGCAGTGCAGTTCCTCGGACAGCCGATCCAATGGGTCAAAACAGCACAGTATCTGGGGGTCACCCTTGACGCCGGGCTTACTTGGTCGGCGCACGTCAACCAAGTGGGAAAGAAGGCAGCGCAACGATTAGGTGTGCTAGGCCCGCTTATCAATAGGAGAAGTGGCCTGTCAATCAGGAACGGTGTACTACTCTATAAGCAGCTCATCCGTCCCATAATGGATTACGCATGCCCGATCTGGAGGTCAGCTGCCCACAGCCACGTCCAGAAGCTGCAAGTTCTGCAATCCAAGTGTCTTCGAATTGTTACTAACGCGCCCTGGTACGTTAGTAACAGGCAAATACATGAGGATCTGGGGGTCCCTTTCTTTGCCGACCACATCAGAGCACTAACTGAGAGGTTTGACTCGAGGTTAGCTGGTGTGGGGAACCCCTTAGTTCGGCAACTCGGAAGACACTCGTGCCGAATGAGGGCTGCCAGAGTTCACCCAAGGGCAACCGAGGGCGACTGATGTTCAGCAGGCCAGCCGAAGCCATCCCCAAAAGACGGCCAAGTCAGCACAACGAGTGGTTAGACTACTCGGCTACCCTGACTGAGGTTTTTCGTGCTTTCCTCAGTTGTAAGGCGAATGCCAGGGTATAACTTAATAGGGGCACGGCCCGCCACCCTTCCCCCCGATCATGGAGGCCATCAGCTGAAGTGATCTTCCCCCCATGCCGCAGAGGCCTTCAGCCGAAACGGCCCCTCCCTCTCTGGGTTCATACCCCAGAGACCCAACCAACCAAATTCCTTCGACAACTTGCCTGACAGGATAACCTCCCATCAGCAGCAACAAATCCCAGTTTGAATGGTCGAGGCTCCCGCCACGACGAAACCCCGTTAGCGTTAGCAAAATTTCCGTTCTTATATTACGACCGTTTACCATTTCCAGCAATGCGTCTTGTGCGCAGGAATGGTTTCACCTAGGTAGGGACGATGCTTGCGCTTGCGCAGGCCTCCGCCCTCAGTTAGCTTCTTTGGTTGGTTGGTTTCCGCTCTACTCAGTAGTTGGTTGGCTTTCCTCAGTGTGAAACGAATGGTGGTGTGAGCAGTTTAGAACAAGATAATTCTATATATAGTGAAAATATTTCCTGCAACGTGTTTAATTTCTTATTCAAATATTGCTGCCTGCGACATGGAGGTCTCCAGCTCTTCACAATGGGTGAGCCTACTTATTATTAATATTATTATTTCTGAGATGATAAAGTTGCGTCATATTGTGATAAATATATATATGTTTAAATCTTGTCAGTCACAATCACAATAAAATTCCTATTAAATATTATTATAATTAGCATTTAAATATTTAAAATATATTAAATGATGTTCTCTATCGAAATGTTCCATTTACATTAGAACATCACTTTTTACACGACATGTTTCAGTTCTAAAAGAACCATCTTCAGGTGTATAAAATTATATAAACTTAAATATAATTTCTTAAATGCAACTTTTAGTCAGATGTTTATCAGATTTCAAATGAAGTTTTCTTCCAGATTTTATTGTATTTTTTAATATCGTATTCAAAGTTGTTCTGTATATGTATGTCGTGCTTAACATGATTTTGTGTGGGTGAACGTTTTGTTATCATCCTGTAAAGTAAATAATATAAAGACTAAATGAATATTAATAAAATTAGAAATAGAAAATAAAATAATATATTTGATAATTTAATTTTGTTTCAAAACATGTCGTGTAAAAAGTGATGATCTAATGTAAATCGAACATTTCGATGAGAACATCATTTAATATATTTTAAATATTTACATGCTAATTATAGTAATATTTTAATATTTAATAGGAATTTTATTGTGATTGTGACTGACAAGATTTAAACAAATATTATTATTTCGTTATCTTGAGGGATTGTATGTCATTCTTAAGAATTCAAATGCTAGCAGCAACACACGTCCGCCATCATCAACAAAGTTACTTGAATTCCGGCTAAGCTAAACAGCTGATAGGGACCTATGACTGGGTCACTTGTCGCATTCAGACATTGTTAAAGGTTGTTTTCAGTCTTAATTTTTTCGTCTAGAGGAAAGTTATTGTTGAGTGAACAGCTTAATTTCTCAGGATCGTTGTTTTGTATTACAGATTAATCATAAACTGACTTGTATATTGCAATTAAAGCTTTGAAACGTTTCCTAACATGCTAATTTTAAAGGTAAATCATTCATTACAAGGAAGGCCTCGTTATCTGACACAGCCTTAATTTCTCTTTCTATAAGTGAGGTCTTCTTAATATTTTCTGGCAGAAACGAAAATCAATTGCAGTGCAGCACAAACAGCCAAGGCACATGCGATTTGTGTGTGACTGGGACAACAATTTCATAATAAATATTAACCTCATCAAGTTGCAGAGAATTCTTGGACTATAAAATAACTCATTTTGTGTCTGTCCTCAGGTAAATCCTACTGAAATGCATATGAGGGAGCTGAAGAGCCTTCAAAATAACATTGGATGGCTGGCAGCAGACAGTAAGTGTCGTTTAATTCTGTGCATACAGTAAATTGTGGAGTACAGTCCGTAAACCTCGTCAGTGTGATGTTTATGTACGTCTTTCTAGATGTCCAGATATGCCCCCCAGACTTCCAGCAACTCTTCATTATTTTAAGTGATTTTGTCAGAAGGAAAACCAAAAAATGTTAAATGCATTGCAATTTTGCTTTTTTAATAGTCATTCTCAGACATTTTAAATTTGCTGGACTTCAAAGAATCATTTTCTAGTGAATTATGTACGTTTACTTTGCTCTCTGAGAGTTGAGACCAAGATTAATTTTGTGTCCACGTGTACCTTGCGCCTCAGTCACAAGTGACGAGGATGAGGTCTGTCTGATGGTCCCCCAGGGTAGACACCCATCCCTCTTTCGGGAAGACTCGATGAGAGCCAGGCTGTTTAACGACGTCTTCGTTAAGAAGAATGTTTTCCGGTGACCAGCATGCAAATCCCAGTTTTAAACACTGCAAATAGCAATCAGTAATGCATTGCGTAAGAGACACTGGTTTTTCCAACTGGAAGTGACTCTTAAACTGAATTTGGAATTTGATCACGGGCAAGAAAAATGCAATTTCAAAATTACAAACTCTTATTACAGTTCATTTTTTTTAACTAAACTAACTCTTTTCTTTACGTAGTAATACTTAACTCCTGAAGCTGTTTCTTGAAATAACGTCACATGAGGAATTTAACAGACCATTTGATGCAGTCGTGAATTGTTACAGACACGGAACTCAAAAACCAAATCTTGTTTGAGCGCCGGCAAGGGGAGAAACACAAAGTCAGTCTCCGAGCCGTCAGAGAGGAGAAGGAGAAACTGAGGAAGGAAAGAAATCTGCAGGCTGAGCAGATCAAGGAGCTGCAAGCAGAAAGTATGTTTGCTCTCATTCTATTTAAGTACTAAGTCAAAGATTACAGGCTGCAAATTGCCTCAGTATGAAATTCTGTTCATTACCATGTTCCTGCATGTCTCATGAGATATCGAGATATTCTCCTAGGCATTTTGTTCTACTTACCTTCAATATTTTGTCTTCGCCCTGAGTTGCAGACTAATTTATGTACCCAAAGAAGAAGAGAGTTTGCTCTCATATTTTGACCTCGAGCCTTACGAGGTGAAAGGCATTAAAGTTTGAAATTATCCATTTCACAAAACATTTCGGTTGCAATCTCTGACCTGAAGAAGGCAACTCCATTGTTAGTCGAAATGTGGGATAATTTTCAACATTATCAGCTGCCACTCTTTACACCTAAGGCTGCTAGAGACATGGGTTTCTGGTCTTCGGAAAACCCTCTCGTCTTTTTCCATCTTTACATTCGTAACAGTTTCGAAAGACAAACTTTCTTGTTTGTTAACATATAGTCAAAAGAGGAATTTTACTATCTAAAATAATTATCGATTGTTACAGACTTTGCTGCAACACAGCTAATTGAGAAGCTGAAGGCAATGAAGGATGACAAAACTCAGGTACGTTTAAACTTTCTGTTGCATTGTGGGGCATGGCTCTGAGTTATTCTGTGCATTAATGAACGATTCCTTGAAATCGTAAATACTAAACAGTAACTGAAAATTGTCAGATATTGGAAAAATGAAGAGGTAAGTGCTTTCTAAGGCGTGTAAATAAAAGTGAGAAGTCAAATCCATTTCGGACTGAATCATTTGTTGAAGAGGAGGAGAAGGATTTCATCTGTAGCTGTCAGAGTGTAGTTTGTAGGACGAAGTATAGCTTAAGGCAGTTACTCGGTGACTCGCGATGTCGATGGGGTCGGACACGAGTATTCCCTGTCAAAAGAGAGGGTACCCAAAGCTTTTACGGATGAAATAGCATAATTTGGGTGTATCATCTTTCACTGATGATGCAGTTGTGAACATATAAACTGTGATAGAAAATAATAAAGTGAACAGTTCTACGTCAACTGCAGCAGAAGAAATGTTGTATTTTTTGTGAGAGGTGATGAACACAACACCTGGAGCCTAATTTCAGTCATGTACTGTTTAGGGCTTTATACATACAGGTCTCTTATTATCTGAGCTGTAGGAAGCATCGAGTAATGTATTAAATGCATGATTAAAGCCAGAAAATGGAAAAATTGTACGTAATACTGTGATCAAAACAACATTTAAGAGTGAACACTTTTGGTTAATGTTGTGTTGCTTTGGTGTCATTCACAGCAGCCTGCAGCAAGGCCAGCCACTGAAACTACAAACACCATGAGCACCAGGCCGGTCATTGAAATTAAACTCAATGAGGTGAAACTGGCGAGATGTGAAAACGCCTGGCGACCTGGGCGAAGGAAGCCGGCGACCAACGAGCAGGCTGCCCAGACTCAGGTATGTTCCTGGCATTCATTTAAGGACAGGATCCTGGAAACAGTCAATAATGCTGTATCTGCCCCAATGCAAGATGGCTGAAAGGAACAGTCCTGCGCTAAGAAACACGTTCACTCTAACTAACTAGGTGGCTTATTGAAACTGAAGGTTCATCACCAAATTAAGGAACAGGCAAAATTATAGGTCTATATTTTAATCTTGATGCTCTTAAAGATCAGACATTTCGATCTGAGAAGCTGCAAGCATTTCCGGAATTCGTCTCCTCCTAATTTCCTCATCACTTCTTATTGGAACTTTGCCACACTAAAAAATAAACTTTCTTTTTGCTTACTCTTTGATTTTAGAAGCAATGTTTACCTTTCCAAGTGTTTAATTGCATATAATGAGTATGCATTGTAATTATATTTCTCAATAGACATTGGCTTCTCATAACAACAGACTTCTTCTTCGGTGTAGACAAAACGCGGCTGGACGGCGCATGCAGAGCAACTGGCTCTAGGTTTTAATCATCTCTAAGAAGGCTTTAAGGAAGTAAAACATGTTTCGCTTTATTTCTGTGTTTGCGTTCTGTCAGATGATGAGAGGGAACTTGATGTTGCAGGAGCTGTTAAAGAAGGCTCGCAGTTTGCTCAACAAACTCACGCCTGACAAGTTTGACAAACTAGTTTCCCAAGTCCAGGATCTGCCAATTGACAGCAGCGATCGCCTGAAGGGCGTCATCGACCTCATATTTGAAAAGGTGAGGCACCGGTCTTTAGCAGCTGATACATTCAGACAGAGACGTCATATTGATAGAAATTCCCTTCTTTTGTAACTTTGCAGCTCAATTTCTTAAATATTGAAGTTATCCTCAGTGTAGTATTGGAGACGCTAGGGGCAAGTGAAAATTATAATTGTTACTGTTCACTATGATAATAATCTTAAAAACCAGTAAGCTGATTGTTCTCTCTTTAAATACACCTCCAAGCTTAGAATTTATCTGCTCTCATCTAAAAATGTTTATCTTATGCAAGAAAATTAAGGCTGTCATGAAATGTGTCTTGCATCTGACTGAGATTTTGAGTTTCTCAGGTTTAAGGGATAAAGATTTATTTTGTTGAAGCTTCATTTAGGTGGCCATCATTTCATAAATTTAGTTTATGTAACGTATGCTCAACAGAGTTGTTTTTCATAAATATAACATGAGAGCAAAGTGATAATGTTGTGTGTTTTTATGTGCAGGCTGTTGATGAACCAAAGTTCACAGAGATTTATGCACGAATGTGCAAGGTTCTCTCCAGCATGAAAGTTCCGGCAGAGCGTGGGAACAATGGCGAACCAGAGGTCACCTTCAGGAAGTTGTTGCTAGGTCGATGCCGGGCAGAATTTGAAAAGAATCCTGAAGCAGAAATAAATCTAGAAGCCACACAGAAAGAGATTGAGGAAACAGCAGACCCAGTAAGTGCTTCTCTAATGTCTTTGTCTACGGTCATATGTTACTACGCGTCTGTCCACAGATTGGGAATAGCTCCGTCTGCTTGATCGAATGGAATAGTTGTCTCCTCCCTTTTTGCTTGAAGATGAATATCTATCATTTGAAAAATTATTATTCAATATGTTGTTCAGGTTTTAAGACTTCTTGAAAGACAAGAAAGAGACATAATTGATAAAGACTGAATGTAGAATGCACATAAACTTAATTTAAATTATTATGATATAAATGGTACCTCAAGATGAAAAAACATTTTCCTAACTTCTTAGGTTAGTTTAACTTCCTATAATGAGCACTTAATGTACTCATTTTTTTCAAAATGTTGTAAACTCTCATAATAATGAACTCCGGCTGCACTCGACATTTCTCATTAGGTCATGGCGTTCTTTTGGAGGCATAAAGGCAGGGGGCTTCGTGGACACAAACTTTAAAATGCAAACTTACATATGTTGAAAGCTGTGCATTAAAGAAGGGCTCTTACAAGATACCATCAAAAAAGGCGATTTCTAATCTTTTCTACTTATTTTTTCTGCAGGCAAAGAAAACCGAACTACAGCAGGAACTGCGAAGGATACAAATGAAATCAATAGGAAACATCAGGTAACTTACATTTTTCTTTGTGATTTTGAAGCTCTACATTTGATTCATCAGTGACTCTGAAAGTAGTGAACTTAAGAGTTGTGAATTAGGACAAGACACTGAGAGGAAATTTGAAATGTTAATGGGTTCTTGCTCTCCAGTATGCAAGTGTTCCACAAAATCCAGGACCAATTTCTAAATGTGCTTCATAATGCTGCTGCTTACATGATCACACACTATCATAAAGTCTCCACTTCCTCGGTATTTCTTCTTCTTGGTATTTGCATCGTGAAATGGCACTGATGGCTTACCTCCATACAGAATCAAATGCAAATTACATAAAAATAATTATTTAATTTGAAATTTTCAATATTCTGTCTCAGCTGTTTTATATTTATAAACAGATACAGATTTTTACAGGACCACGTACAGAAATATTATATTTCACCTCAAAAATATATATCACACACAAGACACTGATTAAATTCCATCTATTTAAACAAAAGTTCTCATTATTTTAAGGCACAAATCTTTCTGTACCTTGTAGAGGCAAAGAACCTCGTTTCTCTTCTGTTGTTTGGACTTTTACTATTGTCTTAACTCAACCCAAGTGATATATTCTTCACTATGTTACAGGTTTATTGGCGAGCTGCATAAAGCAGATATGCTCGCCACAAGCACCATGCAGCATTGCATCAAGCAGCTTCTTGCAAAAGGAGATGAGCATTGCTTGGAGTGCCTCTGCACTCTTCTGATGACGGTCGGCAAGGATTTCGAGAGCAAGAGCCAAGTATGTTTGTTTTCATTTTTTAATACTTTTAGTTTTAATTTGCAGTTCTCCTACCGTGTAATTTATTGCCTTCCTTTGGGCTCTATGATGACCACAGGTTTATACGGAAAGTACAATGCAAAAAGCAGTAAGTGTGTCCCTTTGATCTCACTGACTTTCTGGCTTCCATTTTGTAACATGCAAGTCTTCTTAATTGTTATACATTCTTTGCACAAAATCATAGCGAGAAGGCATTATGGGCTGGTCGCACCTTCTCGTCCATCTGTCTTTCCAGTCCATTCAATTCGAGAACCAATGGACAGACTAGGATGAAATTTGATATGGAGTTTGTGGTATTCTGCACGACCTCGCATAATCCTATTTTGAATATCCTCCTAGGTAGAAAGTCAGGTGCTGCAATCTGGTGGCCAAATTGGGAACTGTCACAGAAGGTGGATTCGATGGTTGAAAGTGCACATTGTAAAGAACGCGTGAGGATGTTGCATCTATTATGATATGAAATAACTTTCTGAGCTCGCTGACAATATTCTGAATAGTGTTTCTGTGTGATAAATGATCACCGTGACATGTTCTTCTGAAATTCTTCATACTCTTCTACACTCTAACATGTTTCATATAAAGACGCCTCATGCCGTGACTTCAACTTGTCCCCGTCTAGTGCGACGGGAATCTTGCTCAGTATTTTGTTACACTTTTACGTTTCCTCTCATCACCTCTGCTGAATCATGTCAGAATTCACTCAGTCCTGACAGGACAAAGCAGGAATCTGATCGAAGGGTCATGTCTAGGCTCAGCCACCAAAAATCTCGGTTTATGCCTTTGTTTAGATGAGACACATACTTACGTTTTGTTCGAGACAGCAACCTTCAGCTCTCAATTTAAATTTACACGCGCCTTCCCACACAGCAAGTTCTATGTGAACTACATGAGTAGTGGCAGAATTTTCTAGTTTTATGTGTAGGCTTATAAGCGTAAGAAGTTAATTATGCCCATGAAATGTGACTTTAAATTTTTGTTTTCTTGCAGGATCTGTCTGAGTTCCTTCATACAATGAAGGAACTAACAAATAAGAAGGCGATGCTCTCTAGCAGAATAAAGTTTAAGATCGACTACGTCATCGACCTGAAGCAAAGCAACTGGGCTCCAAGGAATGGACGTTAGATGAGATTTTTTAAATAAATAAATTATTTAGTTTTTTTGTTAAATACTTCAGTATTTAAATAGTAAAATAGTTTAGTTCTTTGTTAAATATCTGAATTGTTCACATTTGTTAAATAAATAAATTATTTAGTTTTTTTGTTAAATACTTCAGTATTTAAATAGTAAAATAGTTTAGTTCTTTGTTAAATATCTTAATTGTTCACATTTGTTAAATAAATAAATTATGTAGTTTTTTTGTTAAATACTTCAGTATTTAAATAGTGAAATAGTTTAGTTCTTTGTTAAATATCTGAATTGTTCACATTTGTTAAATAAATAAATTATTTAGTTTTTTTGTTAAATACTTCAGTATTTAAATAGTGAAATAGTTTAGTTCTTTGTTAAATATCTGAATTGTTCACATTTGTTAAATAAATAAATTATTTAGTTTTTTTGTTAAATACTTCAGTATTTAAATAGTAAAATAGTTTAGTTCTTTGTTAAATATCTTAATTGTTCACATTTGTTAAATAAATAAATTATTTAGTTTTTTTGTTAAATACTTCAGTATTTAAATAGTAAAATAGTTTAGTTCTTTGTTAAATATCTGAATTGTTCACATTTGTTAAATAAATAAATTATTTAGTTTTTTTGTTAAATACTTCAGTATTTAAATAGTGAAATAGTTTAGTTCTTTGTTAAATATCTGAATTGTTCACATTTGTTAAATAAATAAATTATGTAGTTTTTTTGTTAAATACTTCAGTATTTAAATAGTAAAATAGTTTAGTTCTTTGTTAAATATCTGAATTGTTCACATTTGTTAAATAAATAAATTATTTAGTTTTTTTGTTAAATACTTCGGTATTTAAAAAGTGAAATAGTTTAGTTCTTTGTAAAATAGTTCAATTGTTTAAATCTTGAAATTGTTTATTTTTTGTTAAATAGTTTAGTATTTAAATAGTTACACTGTTCAGTTTTTTGTTAAATATCTGAATTATTCACATTTGTTAAATAAATAAATTATTTAGTTTTTTTGTTAAATACTTCAGTATTTAAATAGTGAAATAGTTTAGTTCTTTGTTAAATATCTTAATTGTTCACATTTGTTAAATAAATAAATTATTTAGTTTTTTGTTAAATACTTCGGTATTTAAATAGTGAAATAGTTTAGTTCTTTGTAAAATAGTTCAATTGTTTAAATCTTGAAATTGTTTATTTTTTGTTAAATAGTTTAGTATTTAAATAGTTACACTGTTCAGTTTTTTGTTAAATATCTGAATTATTCACATTTGTTAAATAAATAAATTATTTAGTTTTTTTGTTAAATACTTCAGTATTTAAATAGTGAAATAGTTTAGTTCTTTGTAAAATAGTTCAATTGTTTATTTTTTGTTAAATAGTTTAGTATTTAAATAGTTAGACTGTTCATTTTTTTTTGTTAAATATCTGAATTGTTCACATTTGTTAAATAAATAAATAATTTAGTTTTTTTGTTAAATACTTCAGTATTTAAATAGTGAAATAGTTTAGTTCTTTGTAAAATAGTTCAATTGTTTATTTTTTGTTAAATAGTTCAATTATTTAATGTTTTATGAATTGTTTCTAATTAATATATTTAAGAATATTAAATAAAAAACATGTTCATAAACTTTCCTGTTATTATTTTAGCAAAGTAATATTTCAACGAACTTGTCGCCCTCATTGCACTAGTGGTTAATGTCGTCGCCACTGGACCCAAGGTACGCGAGTTCAAACACTGCTGAGGTTGATGGAATTTTAAGGGGTGATTAAAATCCATAGAACAACTTCCTTCGGAAGGGAACTAAAGCCGGCGGTCCCATGCCGTAGATTTATGGCACAAAAAACAATGAACGAGATGTTTCCTAATCAAAACTCCCTGGCCATTTCTCACACAAGTCTCTCCTGATTCCTACTAGATGACTCTAGCAGACAAAGATAAGGATTGAGTAGAAATTGTGCAGAGGCAGTGGGCTGGTCGTTCACTACTGACAAATGCACACTTCTAAAAGACCAGGAAGACAGAATATCCTATCTGCATTACTATCGAAGAAGCAGTGCAGATATATAAAACTATACACGGACTGAAAGATGACTCTACCGAGTACGAAGCACCATTAAACAAGAAGGAATGGTCTCATCCAGCGGAAAGAATAACTCTTGATGAAGTGAAAGACTTCAATAAATACACTGTGGAAATCTATATAGATGGAAGTAAACACCAGGGAAAGGTAAGTGCTGCCGCTGTTATCTTCAAAAATGGAGAACTAATTCATAGCTTAAAAACCAAGTTACCCGATCATTGCTCAAACAATCAAGCTGAGCAGATCGGAATTCTAGAGGCCTTGGATGCAGTAACAACTTTAAGGGAAATCAGCATTGAGGAAAGAATAGTAGCGGTGTACACAGATAGTCCAGTTTCTCTCGATCTACTAAAAAACAACTTCAAACATGGCTTTGTAATATCTGAGATAAGAAATAGATTAAGGAATCTCAAAGATCAAAATTGGACTATTCATTTTGGGTGGATCAAAGCACACATCAGAATTTTCGGTAATGAAATAGCAGACAGATTAGCGAAGGCAGCAGCAGAAGATGGTGGAAATGTAGTATATGCAAAGAAGCCTAAAAGTACAATTATTAAAGAAACAAAGGAAGAAGGGATTATAAAACGGCAAAATGAGTGGAGCGCCACCAATAAAGGAGCAGCGTGCAAGAAATTCTTCCCATCAGTGCGACAAACAATGAAGCTAAATATTGAAATAATTCCTGAACTGGCAGCAATGACGACTGGACATGGCAAAAACAAATCATATCTACACAGGTTTGGAATCATTGACGACCCAAGATGCTCATGCCTGAAAGCAGCACAAACAGTGGATCACCTCATCTATGACTGCGAAAAACTACAACAACCAAGGCGGAACTTAATAGATGCAATAGTCAAGAATGGTGGCACATGGCCAGTGTTGCATGAAGAAATTGTTCAGAAATGTTTAGGTCATTTTAATAAATTCATTAAATCCATTGATTATAATACAGTTTAGCACAGGAACATAGGTGCAAACGGTGGCAATGGATCATGATATTAGAGTTGTATACTCTATTGAAGTGTTTTATATTAATGCATGTAATATTGCAATCTTGTAATGGGGCATGCTGAATAAATGTAAATAAAAAAAGACAGAATACTTTAACTTGGTATCGCAAATACACGAGTGTGTGTACTGAAACATTTAGCAATAATATTCTGGTGTAAGGAAACATTTTTTATTTCAACATTCTCAAGATAACAGATGATCGCTGCTACTTGCAGAACATGACTGAAACTCTGAATACATGCTCTTGTTGGAGATCCAAAACAACCCAAAAGGCTCAAAATTTTAATCACTTTTCGCTTATGTAAGACATGTTTAATTTGGCCCACAGTTTAACAATGCACCCCTCTGCATCTGTCTTATTACCAGTCATATTTCGTTCTATGTAGGTTTTGAGGTTATGACGATGCAAGCAATTTTTACTTTTTATTTTATCATACAGGTACGAAAACCTAGCTCTGTTCTGCTAACTTCTCACTGGAGTCGGCTTGCATGTTTATAAATATAAACAATTAGTCCTCTTTAATGACCGAAATAAAACAATAATTATCTGACTTGCCACTATGAACGCCAAGATCTAAATTCACAACACTAATAAATATTTCACTTACACATACAGTATCATCATGGTACTACAGACTAATTATTCCATGCTGACATCAAAGACACAAGTTATTTGAATACGCAAAATCAAATTAAGACTGCATAATAGTCACCTCATTTAAAAGACGCATCCAATGTTTGATAGAGGTCTCTTTAACGTGTGTTATTCACGGCACTCCCAGTATCGAAGAACATATACTCATAGCTGAGTAGGTAACACACACAAAGCACGTTAACTTTGTTAATTGAAGTATCATTACGCAACTCTCTAACACATAAACGGAACAGACCTAGTGACACCCACAAACACAATCTGCTTTAAAAATAAAGAATTCAGAGTTCTACAGTGTAAACAGCGATTATTTACTTCAAAAACATTAACCCTTGTAATGGCTGAGTTGTCTTCTTTGATTTACCACTGAATGTTAAAATATTATTTAGGCGACTTTAAGCTATAAAAATTGAGTATCTTATTGATGCTGATGTGGCTACAAAACAATCGCACGAGAAAAATGCAAATAAAAATATTAAAAAATTGTGAATATAAGAAACGTATAAGAAAAAGAAAGGTCTTTACCATTCTTTTAAATAAAAAAATGGTTGACCTCAACATGAACTGAAGAAGAAGTGAATTGTACCAAAATCACCCACAAACTGCAATTTTCATAAACACAACTGCAGTGACGGTGGAAGACCAATTGAAGTTTGTGGAAACTAGATAAAAATGTTATTCAATGTTTTTTAGAAAAACTATTGTCAAGAAGAAAATTCATGGAGAAACTAAAAACATTAAAACATGGCAGACATTACCAACCTATATAAAACCCTAAGAGCGAATGAATATAAGGAACAAAATATGTACACTGGGAACTTTTGTTTTGCAATATCATTTTTACCCATGGTTAACAGCTTGCAACAATCTGAGAGAAACTGATTTGCTGGTCATAATTGATCTTCCAAAAATGTTGAAATGTTTTGGATTTCGGGGGCCTTTAACAAACTTATGACTTACATGCTTCACGAAAAGAAAAGAAACACACGAATCTTACGCCAAACATGCACAGTACACGCAGGTCATTCTTTATTTAAGTCTCCAAAGAAATTATGAGCTTCTGGAGATCCAGCTTACATTTAGTAGTTCAGAATATAATAAAGGAGTTTATACAAATTATAAATATTGAAATGGGTGATATGACTTGTCTGCTGCCAGATCAAGAACTACCATTTAGAGGTCATGAATTATCTGAGTTGCCCCTTGACAGAAGTAATTGTAAAGAATATTTCGAAACCGCTAGAACATTATGAACCTCTGCTGAATGACCTTTTGCTAAGGCACATCTCTGGCCATTGAAAATAATTTGTTAAAAGCCCTCCATGAAGTGTTGCTAGTTGACATTTCAAGACAAATTCAAGAACCACCTAATATTGGATGAAACTTCTGATTTTCATTTTGTCATGAGGTACATTCATGATAGTAACAGGTCTTTCTGCTCAAACCCTTTCTTTCTGTGTTCGCAAATTCTTACATTTTGGTTCATACATTACAGACAGGTCTGGGTATAGATTTTATTCACAAAATAAGAGAAATTCAAAGTCACGTGCAAAATGAACATGACACACTTCTCAATTTTCTAACAAAAACCAGGGAAATGAAGAAGGCAAATCCTGACACAGAAAATTCTGCAGAAGAGAAGTACAGAAAACTTTTCTACAAAATTACTGCTACTACATAAGTGAGAAATTTTACATACATAACTTTAAGGCTGCCTTTCCTGAACAGCATACACAAAAACTGAACGTGTATTTTTTACATTCTATTCTTCATGAAAACCTTGAAACCAACAGTAGTCCGAGCTACTGATATTGTTGAAAATAAGCCATAGCACTGAACGGGACAAACCAACAAATTAAGCAGACATCACACAAAATATCATTGCTGGGTAAAAACTCAGAGCACTGAGAAATAAACAGTCCATTCTTCTCTGTCATTCCAGCAAATGGTGCATGACGGCACAATCCTTGTGTTTTGAGTCACTAAATTCAGTAACCGATACTAAAACAAGAACAAAAATATGATCTCAGACTGTTGAAACCATAAGTATTGCAACTGTGTTTGTCGGCATAACTGTAAGTGGTTACACAGGCGGTTGAAATTAACGGATAATGATTAATTGATTGATTACATAAATCTATATTTACCTTATTATAAACTGAAGACATGATATATAGGCCACGAAGGCATACTATGAGCCTGAAGTTCTCTTTGTAATTTTTATATTCTTGCATTTGACCTATTTCCAGCCCTCCCTCCGACTTGTAAATTCCGTGCAGATGAAAATCACATGGCATAAAAGTTACAACACCAGGTCAGGTTATGACAGGTAGATGAAACAGTGGGTCAAACAGAAGTCACCCCAAGAAATGCTGAATCAGGTTGAAGCCTGTAATTTACATAGAAGTCCACGTAACTAGAATAAGTTCAGTGTCTTTCACCATGAGCTTCGTTACAAATTCCTTCAAAACCTGCATCCTTAGAGATCGCCTACCACGAGATATTCGCTGTACGTGTTTCCATACTTGTTACCCATAATTCCAGTTCCTATTCTGATCCAAATGTTTATTTCCTTTGCAGAATCCAGAAATGGCCGACATTGAATTTGCGTCCTTCATTGAAGAAATAATGAATCTGCCCCTTTAGTTACGTAGTTTGTAATTAAAAGGTTAAATAGGTTTACTTAAATAGATACATTCCTTTAGTTAAGTAGTTACTTTGTTTTATTTAAACAGTTAAAGTTCACATATTGTATATTTCAATTCATTTATTAAAGTGCTTGACAACAGCCAAAAAGGCCAATAACAGCCAAGCACTAACAACAATACAGACATTACAATACAAAAGCAAACAAACAATGAACTGAAAACATAAATGTACAATATTGATTTATTGCAAAATAACTAATAAGTAAAAAACTAAATGTTATAGATAAGTAAAGTAATAATTAAACTAAAAACAGTTTAATATTGGACAAACAACATACACAATAAAATGTTATACTAAATAAACAATAAAAAACAATGATTATTGTTTAAAAAGCTTACTGACATCAGTAAGCAAAACACGGTCTTTGTTAAAGATGTCGATGTTCCTACAGACTGCATTGGCACCAGAAACACATCTGGCAGAGGGACTGGCCTTGAAATTATGTTGTACAGTAAAGGTAGAATAGTCTCTGATAGACCTAGTAGGTATGCAGAGACTAACTGTATCAACAACAGATGAGCAACTAATTTTGCCTTTAAAAACATTCACGAGGAAAAGCGAATCCAAAAGCCTCCTCCTTAAATGTAACGATAAGAAATTTAATCTAACTAATATATCGTCATAATTATAGCCACAAACGCCATTAAAGAATCTAGCGTAACACAGAGCTACAAATTTCCTTTGAATCCTTTCCAATTTAAAGGAATCTGTATTAGTAATAGAGTTCCAAACAACGGAAGCATACTCAATTTTGGAACGGACTAAGGTACTGTACAAGACCAAAAGGCTATCAACAGTGGAGAAGGAAGAAGTAATGTACCGAATCAAACCTAGCATTTTCAAGCTCTGTGATAATATATAGTTGATATGCTGGTGAAAATAGAGCTTACAGTCCAGTAGAACACCGAGATCTTTAACACAATGGGAGCGTGCCACCAGGTTCTTACACAATTTGTAATTAAAATAAATACTGTTTGTCTTCCGGGTGAATGATATAACAGTCGTTTTACTTAAATTAAGTTGCATCCTATTCACAAGACACCAATTTTGCACTGAATGGATGTCGTCCTGCAACAGTTTGCAGTCATCAACATCGCTGATACTCCGATACATCTTTAAGTCATCAGCAAATAAAAGGCACTGTGAATTATGTATGGAGTCGCAGATGTCATTAATGAATATATTAAAAAGTAAGGGGCCTAGGGTGGAACCCTGAGGCACTCCACACTTAACACGATAAGGATAGGAAAGAGTTCCAGATACACGAACAAAAGATTGTCTGTCAGAAAGATAACTATGGAACCAATCAACATAACTGGGTGATAGTCGAAAGTTTCTAAGTTTCCCAAGAAGAATACTATGAGGGACTAAGTCAAATGCTTTAGTAAGATCAAAGTATACCGAATCTGTTTGTCCTTGAGTACTAACTGAAGGTAAAACGGAATTAAGGTAAGTAACCAAATTTGTTGCTGTGGAATTAAATTTACGAAAACCATGCTTTGAGGGATTTAATCTGTACTTAAAATTTTTTTGCAAATGATCATAGACAATAAATTCAAATATTTTTGAAAAGTCATTAAGAATAGAGATGGGTCTATAATTACTAACAATGGAACTGTTGCCTTTTTTAAGCACAGGAACAACAGCTGTTTCTTTCCACAGGGACGGAAAGGTGGCACTAGTTACACTTAAATTAAAAATATAGGTTAATAAGGGAGTGAAAATATCAGAACAACCCTTAATTACTAACGAAGGAATTCCATCTAACCCCACACACTTTGAGGGTCTGAGGCACTTGATCGCCTTGCTAACTTCAGCAGGAGAGATAGGAGCGGCGGGCAAAAAATCAGAAGTAAAAGTATCGGTAGGAGTGACGGACTGGCAAGAAGTGTTAAAAATTGATTCAAAATGCGTAGCAAATTCATCAGCAATGTGTTTCGGGTCACTGACAAACTGATCACCAATTTTTAGCTGAATGAAGGAGTTATCTTTTCTTTTGAAATTTGAAACGTGTTTCCAAAAATGCTGAGGGTGAGTTTTAAGACTGTCATCAACAGACTTTAACCACCGCCGCCTATCAGACTTAATGGTAGCCTTAACTAATTTACGAAAGTGTGCAAAGTAGGAGTAATGTAATAATAATAATAATAATAATTCATTTCATTTCATTTATTAGAGTGCTTGGCAACATCCAAAAGAGGCCAATAACAGCCAAGCACTAACAATAAACATAAACATAACAATACAAAAACAAACAAACAATAAACTAAATATATAGATGTACAATATAATAATGATAATATATCAATTCATTAATTTGTTACAAAATAATCAACAAGCAAATGAGCTGAATAATATGCCTAGGTATATAATAATTAAATTAAAAACAGTTAAATATAAATAATACATACAAAATGAAACTTTAGTAAAAGAAAAAAGAAAAGAAAAGGAAATTGGCTAAATAAAATGCCCAAGAAAAATATTCTCCTTGTTAAAAATGTTGATGCGCTGACAGACTGCATTCGCAGCAGAAGCACACCTAAACAAGGAACTAGCTTTAAGACTACGATAAACAAAGAAACGAGAAGTAGTCCCTAATGGATCGGAGGGTACGCACAAAGAAACTGAATCCAAAACGGATGGGCAGCAAATTTTACCTTTAAATATATTAATGAGAAAGAGAGCATCAAGATGGCTCCTCCGCAGGTGCAGTCAAAGAAAATTTATCCTCACTGAAACGTCTTCATAATTATAGTCACTTAGGCCATTAAAAAATCTGGCGTGACATAAAGCAGCAAATTTCCTTTGAATTCTTTGAACTTTGGTAGAATCAGTGGAAGTAATAGAATTCCAAGTAACAGATCCATACTCCAATTTAGACCAAACAAGACTATTGTATAAAAACCAATAAGCTATCTAAAGTAGAAGTAGTACCTAATTAAATTTAGCATTCTATCTAGTCTAGCAATAAGATGTTTCAGTCTTCTTGGCAAGAACTGCTATAAAATTAATGAAACTTCACCACGAGACCCAGCTATAATAAAACATTTATGCAACTGGTTTATCCAGACAATGAATGAAGATTCACTGACCCACAAGTATTGTTCTTTACTGACAAAGCCTGGTTTTACTTAATTGGACATATGAACACACAAAATAACTGATTCTGGTAGTCAAAAAATTCCCTCATTTCATGGGCCATCACTTTTTCATATAATACTTTTGACCAACTTCCACGTATGCCTAATTATATAAAATTTCTAAACTTTAAAATGGAACCATATACTGTACAGTATTTATAATTTCATTATCACTGACCTCTCTAAACACTTTATGCAAAGTGTAGAGAAAAAAAGGTTTATATGCACGTAAATGAGTAAATAAATTATTTAAATTTGATCATTTGTCATGTAAATGTGCAGTAATAGTGATTAAATATCACTTATGAATAATAACTGACAATCATGTACAATTCTCTGCTAGCGATATTCTATAATTGCAGGTCATTATTGATAATAATATAATGGCAAGAAAAATTATACAGTAAACTGAGACAAAAAAGGTGAATGAATCACTGGGTCCTACATCCAAGAAGCCTAAAGTTTAATTTGTGAACATATGGAATTATCTCTATTTGAGAAATTTTTTTTAAGAAATACTCTTATTGCTGACTTCCTTTACTGATCAATTCTTCTTTTAAGAATCTTTTATTCCTTACCTGCATAAAATTTTAAGATCATGTGAAAATATCCCACATGTGCTTCCTACATAATAAACTATCCATTGCATTAAAATGTTCTAATATCTGATAATACAAATTTAACAATCCCATTCTTTATAAGTACAAACATCAGAATTTACTACATCTAGATATAGATAAACATATTTCTAATTATAAAATATAGGCTATTAGAATTTCATAAGTATTTTTCTTTTCAACCCCTGATGACTTAATGGTGAATATGATCCTGTAATTTTGTGCCATGCCTGTGGAGGAGTGGAAGACTGCATACCTTTTTGGTATTGTGAAGAATCTGCGACAGGTGTCTGAAGCATTCTAGTTCTTTCTTTAGGCCTCGAAGGAAGAGGACTGGACCATCTGAAAGTTACAAGACATATAATTAAAATTGACAAGTTCTGTCCACCATTTCCACTTCTTTGTAATTCAACTTTATTTTCCATAGACATTTATTTAAAATTTGAAAAACATGTCTTCTTGTTGATGAAAGACTCGGGTTACAAGCCGCGTCAGGTGGCTGAATGGTGAATAGACCATATCTTCTGCCAACGTTTCGAAAACAACCCCTGCTCTCATCCTCAAGGCTGCTGCGTAACAAATCTGAGCCCTGAGGATGAGAACACAGATTTCTCTCACAATGTTGGCAGAAAATATGGTTCATTCACCATTCAGCCACCTGATATGGCTTGTAACCTGAGAGTCTATCATGAAAGCTTCACTTTATACATGTCTTCTTGTTATTATCCATATGCACATACGAGAAACTCTACTCTGGCAAAAAGGAGTTTTACAAAACTTTCTGTGTTTATCGAAATACAAGAAAAATATTAAATCAATTTAACAATCAGAAACTTCAAAGTGGAACATAACAGAAATATTATTAAAGCTGAAACCATGATCTTGTAAGCATAATTACACAATTTAACAATCCATTTCCACATGAACATTCCAAACAAGATATTTACTATTTAGTTTGAAAGTGAAAACAGATGAAATACTATGGATGGCTAGGAACGTGTTCAAAATTCTTTTTTAATTTAATTAATATTGTGTACAAAGATAATACAAATACAAACAATGGACAACAAATTGAACTTGTACACTTCATACAACATAGAGTACTATGGATTGTCCATGGAAAATGCAGTACATACAAAAATTTAATGTTAAATTTTCTGGGAACCATAAAAGTTGGAATTATCGTAAATGTCATTTTGATTTATTACTGACTAATTTTATTTACATTAGACACATTACTTACATGGCTCTCACACTTTCAGAGTACAGCAAAACCAAATGTCACCATCTATAAATGTTAGGATATTCTATAGGGTCTATATTTAAGCCATCCAATGCCTGCATTACAGTGGCATCCAACTTGGTAGGTGAGTCACTAGAAAAAAAAATTATATTTCAATAAGACTATTTTGTGCTCATATACTTAGTATTCTGGGCACTCTTTAAGGTGGTTACAGATTTTTCATCATTAGATCTAAATGTTGCTAACCACATATAAGACTACATGGCAGCACAGGCGTTTGAAAATTACAAGATGAGGAAACAACAAAACACAGCTTCTAGCACTTTAAGTGATTAAAATTTTACTGTCTACAAAAATTAGGTAACAATTAGTGTGTTTGGGTACTTCACTGTCAGATAAAGATTTCATGAATGACGAACTGCTGACAAGGCAAATATGAATTCTATGCAGCGGGCAAAAAAACTTTCCCCAACATTTTGGTTAAATAAATGTAGCAGCAGTAGTGGGTAGAAAAATTATTCTACTCTTTGCTTTATGTGACATTCAGTATTTACCCTTGTATAAAAACATCTGGCCATTCGACTGGTGTTAACATTTCAGCGTCATCGCCATCATCATCATCATCACAGTATGAATGTACTTCATTTCTGCTGAGTTTTGCAGGTGTTGATGGTGGTGTGAAATATTCATCAATATCATCATCTGGAATACAAAGAAAACTCACATGCATAAGACATGATCTGTTAGAGGCTAACATCTATACATTTCATAAAATTATATGGTCAGAACCCCTACATTCTGTAAATTACAACTAGTCCCTTCAGGTCTTTATACAGAGTTAATCTAAATGATGTTCCCGATTTGAAACACATGTTACTCACGTTTAATGAAATTCAGATGCACAAAATTGGTACCGATGGAAAGAGAAACTCTCCAAGTTTATGTTGGTATACTTCGCGGCCGCATAGTAACACTGTTCGCCGCCAGGGGCGATATGACAGAAAATTACTGCCAACGAAGGCAGAGGAGCCTTTTGTGTCCTGGATTTCCACATTCACCGGACCTGACGCCCTGTGATTTTTTTCTGTAGGAGTTCACCAAAGATATTCTTCGTGCCACCCTCACCACAGACCTTGCCAGAAGCCATTACAGCAATCGATCATGATATGCTGCAACGTGTCTGGGAGGAACTCGACTATAGGCTGGATGTGTGCCGAGTTACCAAGGGGGCTCGCATTGAACACCTGTGATGTACTGAAACAAAACTTGGAGAGTTTCTCTTTCCATTGGTACCAATTTTGTGCATCTGAATTTTTTTATTGAACGTATTATTTCTTTCATATCGTGAACATCACTTAGACTAGCCCTGTATTCCACTAAACCAGGGGTTCTTACCCTTTTTCGCCGGCATACCACTAATTCTAATTTAACACACTAAAAGTACCACTAACCAAATTCGTTCAGGGAAATCTTATTTATGTTAATATTATCTTCTGCTTTTCTTACTTAGTTCGCATACCACCAGTGGTACGTGTACCACAGGTTGAGAAACGCTGCACCATACAATATTCAGTCTCCAGCACTTATATTAGCATAAATTCACATTTTAAAAAGACATGTACATAAAAACACGCATCAGAAATCTTACCTTCTGAAAACTCACCACCTGATGATATGTATGTCATTTTATGTAACTTATTAGTTTCTGAATTATATGTCTGTCTCTTTTTAAAGCTGCTCACTTTCAGATTACAGTGTGTTTCATGAATGGAACCTTCCATCTCACTAATTCTTGTACTATCACACTGCTGGTCAGAATCTAGTGGAAAGTACATAATTAATTAGCTTCATTATTTATTATAATGTACAATATGCTAATAGGATCAACAATAATGAATATGAGGAAGGAGATCAATTGTAACAGTAACTATATTGTCTAAAATCCCCTGAGTGTCACAGAAGAAGAATAGAATGCAATGGTATTTACAGCATTCACAGCACCATCTACAGAAGTAAAATATTGGTACTGCTAAAAATCTCTTTTTAGACATTCTAAACTTGTATGATTTTTCAAGAACAAATTGATTCTACAAACTCCACTCACTGGAAACCCTAACACTTGGAGGACTTATGTTTTCAAGAAAGAGACCAGTATATAAAAATTTGATTTGTTACAAAGGTCGCTCAGTTACATTTGGGAGTGTCAAAGACTTCAACCTACATCACACGAACTGATTCCAACAAAAAATCTGTAATTCTCCTGCTTCTTATTTGGGGCATATGATTTAAATCTTAGCCTGGAGACTAGTTATCCTAAGGTTTTTCATGGTTTTACTCAGGACTTCCCTGCAAATTCTGGGATCAGACCATGTCAACCTTCTTCCATATCCTTTCAAATTCATTATTCATTACTCATCTCATCATTTGATGCTAAGTAATCTCAACTACTGACAGTATCATTAAATAAACCACAAATAAATAAATACATACATACATAAACAATTTTTAGTCACATTCAGCATTTACTTACTTTAGTTCAGAGGTTCAAATAATGAAGAATTATCACTAGATGGAACTGAAATGGTGATGGATATATATTTATTTTCAGTGCTTTGTTAATCCCCGAGTATCACTACATTTTTAAGGTGGAATAAAGGTACCTTACATAAACTAATATAATTCCTACAAATAATAAATAAAATTAAATTCTACATTTATTTTATGCAAACAACGTAACAAATATGCACTCACCATTATCTTCTACAAATGTAAGTCGTCTTGTAATTCCATCTGATGAAGATTGTGTGTTAGCTTTGTCAGATGTAGACCGCACATGATTTCTCTTGAAGGACCAACCTTTCCTAGCATTTCTCATAAAATTATGATTTTGTCTGAAGCATAAGCACTGTGAAGCATCAGACCAAATCCTCATACATTCTTCTTCTGTTCGGACATGAATATCTTTCTTAGCACCACTGGTTTTGTCTGTGTCTTTACCATTTCCTTGTATTTCTAAGGCGCAAAGAATATACTCGGCAATACATTTTACCTGATTACGTTCACAATTGGTTTTTCTTTGGTGTTCAGCATATGCATGTGCATCACGGTAACATAAGCTCACATCATCCTCTTCATCTGAATAAGAACATGACAATGGGGAAACCGTAGATTGAAGACCAGACACGACAAATTCCAGTTCATCACTAGTAAGCTCAATAAGCTTTGCTGCTACAATTACGGCGATTCGAGAGTGAACGAGATTAAAATCGACAGATGCGAATCTGGCGTCATCTTTAAAACTGCTGACAAGATCTTGGAGATGCCTAATTTCTGGATCAAGCATGTCAGGCACTGAATCACTAACCTGTACACTACGACCAACAACCGCGAGTCCATCAAACATTCGTTTAGCGAACACACAACAAGATTTTTCTACACATAAGAATGGGCTAACACCTGGATTCAACAGAGTTTCATCTTCCATGCCAGCATTTGCATCCACTTTTCGATGACTGTACACATTTGATTTGGTCTTAAACGCATTCTCTACTAGTGGTTTAACTGGACTGGTGTCAGACAGACTGCACGCTTTAAAAGCAAGGCACAGATTTGACACTGGACTAATCTCATCATCAACTGACTGATTTTCACTATACTCTGTTAAAGATGATACACAACCATTCACTACACATTCGGAACTATCATAACACTCCTTGGTTGAATATGGTTTCTGTGCAGCTTCCTGAAATCTGTTCTTCAGATAAGCCTCAAGTTTCTGAAGCCCATCCTCAGAGGCCAAATTTGTAAATGTATCAAGAAATGGCCAATATTCATTCCAACCAACCCTGAATTCCTCAGCCAGGACCCTGTAAGAAATCACAGGCACAAAATATATTATACTTTCGGGCAAAGTAAAGCAGATATTTTCTTCCTTTGCATTATGCTTCATGGTCAACATTTTCTTTGGCCAATAACATCAAGCTACTAACTGAAACTGTTTGAGCAGGACACCATTCTACTACTAAAACAAATATACTAATATTATTTCATGTGAAAATAGTAAAAACATTTTCTTGAATCCCATTATTTTTATATGGAAAAACTGAGGAACACTGTCAACAAAACTGAATGAATAATAAGAGGCAGAGAAACAGCATCAAGTAGAATAAAACACGCATCTAAATACAGAAAGATAAAATGGAAGGAAAGAATAAATGGCCTTGTAATTTACCATCAACAATGCTTGATATTACTTATGATTGGCTGATGTGTGAGTAGTGGAGTCAGCATTTTCCTGTCAAACAGACTGCCTCGTGAGGTTCTAAATTTTAAAATCTATACATTCAGTAACAGTAACATATCATTTTGCTTCATAATCTAAACTTCATTTGAAATTACATATGCACAATATTCGCTTTTAGAGGTTAACTGGGACGTGCAAGGCTAAAGGTTCATATGGGGCACCAAATACTCTTGCCCTTTCTCAGGTCATGGTGCATTTATCTTATAATACATAAGAATATAACTGTTTGTTGAGTAAAATAATTTCTATATTTGAAGCTCTGACTTCAAGAACCACTTAGATTTGGGCAAACAGTGTCTCACTAAAGCAAAGTGAAAGAAACATAAGCTTGAAGTCGTCCGTATCTCCCACCTGCCAACTCTTTCTAATCCTTTCTCAACATCCAGCAGTCTAAATGCATGACAACTCAGACTTCCTGTATATGCCTGTCTGCAGGCATTCTGCTTTGGAGTACGAGGCATCCGAGGAGGAGTCTTCCACTTCTTCCGGAACACGATTGCTTTTTCATGATTCATTGGTCCTGCATAAGCCCGGATTTCCATCCTTCCATTAAGTGGATCAGCTTTTAATACCTGATGAATAAACATTTTAGAAACATTTTAGAACAAACAGTAAATTAATAGAATGACGTCTCCTCTGATGATGAACCATGTTTGTATGAAGTTAATTTTCTGCATTTCACAGACTGTGTCTGCCTCCAACACCAGAGACTGACAGGTTGATTTCATTGGTGATTGGGTGGGTGTAGTATAGATATATATGCACTGTCAGCTCATGGAGCCCAGTCTCCTTGATCAAGAATGGACCAAGGGGACAACAGTAGGTGGTGTATGGCGATCACCCTACCTAAAAGGACACAGTCCCTAGATTATTTCCTATAGAACTGAAAACTGAAACACAAAGACAAATAAATTCAGAAGGCATTCAAAATATAATAAAGTCAAGATACAATTAAATAATGGAAAACAGCTATTAACCACATAAAAACAGAACATCTACAAAAAAATTCAAAAAAGCTTTAATCAAGGTGTTATGAGAGGAACACATTTAATCTGTACTCTTCAATGCGAGGCAATATGATGACGAAAAAAAAATTGTGACAAAACATTTCACGTTAAGTAAAAGATTTTACAAACTGTTATATTTGATAGTTTTGGTTACATATGAAGTACACACACAATACATGAGACAGAACATATAAACCTCCTTGCATCCATCAAATAAGCAGTGTGTGGGGTCTAAACATGGTAACAGAAGTAACTGTCAACATTCCTGCTAGAAATGAATCTCCAGACATCCTGTGAACACCCTGAATTGTCTCAGCTTCACTTTGAAAACTACGTGCTCTGATATGAGAGAATTCTCTGACTAATTTAAATTTCTCGACAGGACCCTGCATAGTGAATACATATGTAAAAACAATTTATTACCAACCAGAGGGCAAGCAGGAGAGAATGGATCACCAACAGTAGGCTGTACAGAATTATCCTCTGATCTAAGTACAGGAACATAAAACATGTCATCCAGTAAATTTGACAGTTTTTGCCTTAGACTTTCATCTGGAGAGGAAACACGACTGCAGATAACCTGGAAAAAAAGAAGAAGGAGAAATCATGAGTATGGTAAGTAAGATAGAAATAACGTTATGTACATATAACGGGTTACAGGAAGTAGCCACACTATTTTAATTGTTTCAGCTATGTAAAATCCTACATCTCAGCAAGCAGACTGGTCCTCTGGCAGCACTCCACATTTGTATTAGGGAGGTTAGCTAGTTTGAATCTTGACCAGTCTAATGACTATCTGGATTGTCATTTTTCTGTTTGTGAGTCTCTCCAGGCAATTTCATGGAACTGACATAAGCCATGACAGACTCTTATCTATTCACAATTCATAATTATCGTCACATCACATTCAATTATATCAAATTTCTAAACTTTAAAATGGAATCATATACTGTATATATATATATATATATAATAATTTCATTATCACTGACATCTCTAAACACTTTATGCAAAGTGTAGAGAAAAAAAAGGTTTATAAGTACGTAAATGAGATCCTCGGTAAAACTCTAAAAGAAAGGCCTTCACAAATTCTTACAAACAATATTTTAAAATGTCAATGTGCTAAATACTTTATGATATACTTAATTTAATTTTTTATGAAAATCAATAACACTGGGTGTGAAATAAATTTCTGGGTTATATTATCACTTTTTTAACAAACTGAGAAATATTTTGGACCAACTAACTCCAAGGTAGAGGAATTTTCCTTAAAAATTTCTGTCATTCAAATAGTCAAAAAAATTCCCTCATTTCGTGGAATTTGATGCGCCATCACTTTTTCAAATAATACTTTTGACCAACTTCCAACTATGCCTTGACCTCTTGTCTTACGGTTTCCCAAACAAAACTTTGTACATATTTCTTGATTCTCCCATCATACTACATTACCAACCAATCACATTCTTCTTAGTTGAAGCACAGAGAATAACATAAATATTTTATACCAAGTACTCACTCCTGAAGAATACTGTGATGTATATATGATAATGAAAATACATGTTACTTGCATCTCTTGGTGTTTGTCCATATTTATTCCTCGCATGTCTATCACATTGTGGATAAGACACCAATACATCTACAACTGAAAGAGCTCCCAATTTAACTGCAAAATGTATCGGAGTCTCATTGAGGGCCTTATCAGGAGTATTCAGGTAAAGATCCAACAAGATACGAGCTCGGTCCTCACAGTTGGCAGCATCATCATCTCCATACAGCAACTGAATAAATGCAACATTGCTCACTGTCTGTAGAATTAGATCACATATTTGTGCGTCACAAGCCTTGGCTGCTACATGCATTGCGTTATACCGTGAGCCTTCCTAAACCCGGAAAAGACAAAGAAACAGTAAATAAATTATTTAAATTTGATCATTTGTCATGTAAATGTGCAGTAATAGTGATTAAATATCACTTATGAATAATAACTGACAATTATGTACAATTCTCTGCTAGCGATGTTCTATAGTTGCAGGTCATTATTGATAATGAATAGATTATTCACTTTTACCGTCAGGCAGAACAAAGCATAATGATTTATAAGTTTATAGAGTAAATTACAGCTAACGTAAAATAAATAAATAATATATAAATTAAAGACTGTGACACATCTTACTGTAGTTCCCAGTGGAATTAAGGTTGAAAGTACCCAGAAAAAATGGTAAATCCCCATAAGAGTTGAAATCAAAGAAGAACATGGATGTTCTTCTCTGTTTTACATTTGGATCTCAAGATAAATCTCAAAGAACAACATTGACTTTTATTTTAATAAAAATGCACAGCAAAGCACACTCCAGTTCACACACTGCTGCTTGCTGGGAAAATCTTGAATATTGCTTCCTCAATATTCTCTTTGATTTATTTTATGCACTTTGTCTTTCAAGCTACCCCATAAATAAAAATCACACAGTGTGAGGTCTGGGAAACAAGTTGGTCATAAACTTTCATTAATACATTTTTCAACAAACATGTCAGTTACTGTGGCCACAGAGTTATCGGTTGTGTTCACCTTTACTGAATCCTGCTGAAAGTAACCTTACACTTTCTTTTTTTCTGTTAACTTAAGGAAAATCCTTTTCAAAATCTAATTAACATAACTTCCTGAGTGAAGACTATCCATAAAAGAAAAACTGAGACAATTATTCACCATACACTGATTCCACACCAAACACCAACTTCTCGATTTTGAAGCAGAATATAATGAAGGACTCCAGGGTATTTTGAGCACCAGAATCAGTTATTTTGTGTGTTCATATGTCCAATTAAGAAAAACCAGGCTTTGTCAGTAAAAAACAATACTTGTGGGTCAGTGAATCTTCATTCATTGTCTGGATAAACCAGTTGCAAAAATGTATTATTATAGCTGGGTCTCGTGGTTGTTACAGAAAAAGGTGAAGTTTCATTAACTTTATAGCAGTTCTTGCCAAGAAGACTGAAACATCCTATTGCTAGACTAGATATACCAGTGATTTCTTGACAAATGCTCTAATCTTGCAATAGTATAATCAAGTTTCTCTTCTCTTTATTTTCTTATGCAATTCTAACACATTCCTTTGAATGTATTAACGAAACCTTGGGGAAATACCAACACCAGATAGTTTTTGTTTAAGTTCTCTGTGATATATACATAAGCTAAATTGGTTTTTTACATAATTATAAAAAATACAAAATAACAAGCCTGTATCTTGAACACACAAATAACAGAGGGAAAAAAAACAAAAACATTACTCATGCCAGTTTTCATAACCCTATCTTAACCCATGGACTTAAAATTTTTTTAACAAGCATGGTTTCTGTATATAATCGCCCATACAACAGCCTGGATTTCATTTAGTCATTCATAGATGGCTCCCAACTACACATATAAAAATAAAAGAAACACCTAACTTCAAAATCCCTGCTTCTGATGCTCACTCTTAATGTTGTGAAACCATTTTATTGCACAGAATGTTTTGGTAGGGCAGTCTGATTTATTTTTTGTGTATGAAAAGAGCATTAAAATCAGTGATGACCGAGTTAGGAATTCTATGTAGAATACTAACACATACATTTCAAAACTACTTATAAGAAAGCAACCTGCATACCTGAAGAATGGCTGGAGTATCTCCACTACTCACTAGGTAACGAGGATTATACCAGATGGTATTTGTGAATGTAAGAGTGTCACCACATTCTATCACTTTCCTCAGCCAAACCAAATCCTGTGATTTAGGTGCTTTGAAAGGACTTGGTTTTTCACCTATTACAGGACTGCTGGTTTCTAAATTTCCTGATAACACACATATGGGAACTACAATTTCAGGAGCTTGAACTGCAAATTCCACAGCCTCCTGTCTTGTCTTAAAGGAATTAAACCTCGCTTCCTTGTATTTTTTCACAATTTTCAGTGCTTCTGATTTGTCATTATAGACATGCAGAGTGTCTGAAAAATGAAGCAAAAATGTTTATATATACAAATGCTGCAGAAATCTGTCAATGGAAATTCAACAGACAGTAATTACCTATTTTACATCCAAAAGAAAATAATTAAAATAATGACAGGTTTTAAAAGCAGAGGCTATTGTAGAAAATTTTCTACACTTTCATTTGCAAGTGAATAAATACTCTCCTTACTATCATTTACTTACCATCAGATTCCAAGACAGTGTCACTAGGTATATTTACACCGTAATACATTTCTTCACAATTAGCAGTATCACAAAATTTTTGTTTCGAAATTGCCGCGTCCTTCACATAAAAACGTTGCGTTTAAATATAAAAATCTACTGTACACATAACTTTCATAAAACCCTTCTTAAAACAAGAACTTCAACGGAGTCAAGGTACGAAGACGTTAAATCAAAGCAGAAGCTTTATAAAACTCGAATTCAACTGTTTTTCCGTTATTATGCAATTACTAATACCAACCACAGAGACGTACCAACCTCGGGATGATAGACACCATTTCACGGACTGTAAAATGCTATTTTCTTTGGTAGTATATACATCATGCCTGATGAAATCTAAGGTTCTCACGGATTGAGTGCAATTGATTCAGTACTTGGGCATTCATATGCTAATGGAGGATTAAGTACAGGAGCTTATAAAAGTGTGAAGAAGTGAATTAATTGCATATATGAGGTTCTCACAGCAGTGAGCAGACATTACAATACAAAAGCAAACAAACAAAGAACTGAAAACATAACTGTACAATATTTATTTATTGCAAAATAAGTCATAACTAAATGTTATAGATAAATAAAATAATAATTATACTAGAAACAGTTTAATATTGAACAAAAAACATACACAATAAAATGTCATACTAAGTAAACAATAAAAAACCATGATTATTGTTCAAAAAGCTGACTGACCTCAGCAAGCAAAATGCAATCTTTGTTAAAGATGTCGATGCTCCTACAGACTGCATTGGCAGCAGAAACACTTCTGGCAGAGGGACTGGCCTTGAAATTACGTTGTACAGTAAAGGTAGAATAGTCTCTGATAGACCTAGTAGGTATGCAGAGACTAACTGTATCAACAACAGATGAGCAACTAATTTTGCCTTTAAAAATATTCACGAGGAATAGAGCATCCAAAAGCCTCCTCCTTAAATGTAAGGATAAGAAATTTAATCTAACTAATATATCGTCATAATTATAGCCACAAACACCATTAAAGAATCTAGCGTAACATAGAGCTACAAATTTCCTTTGAATCCTTTCCAATTTAAAGGAATCTGTATTAGTAATAGAGTTCCAAACAACGGAAGCATACTCAATTTTGGAACGGACTAAGGTACTGTACAAGACCAAAAGGCTATCAACAGTGGAGAAGGAAGAAGTAATGTACCGAATCAAACCTAGCATTTTCAAGCTCTGTGATAATATATAGTTGATATGCTGGTGAAAATAGAGCTTACAGTCCAGTAGAACACCGAGATCTATAACACAATGGGAGCGTGCCACCAGGTTGTTACACAATTTGTAATTAAAATAAATACTGTTTGTCTTCCGGGTGAATGATATAACAGTCGTTTTACTTAAATTAAGTTGCATCCCATTCACAAGACACCAATTTTGTACTGAATGGATGTCGTCCTGCAACAGTTTGCAGTCATCAACATCGCTGATACTCCGATACATCTTTAAGTCATCAGCAAATAAAAGGCACTGTGAATTATGTATGGAGTCGCAGATGTCATTAATGAATATATTAAAAAGTAAGGGGCCTAGGGTGGAACCCTGAGGCACTCCACACTTAACACGATAAGGATACGAAAGAGTTCCAGATACACGAACAAAAGATGGCTTAACCTTAAGTTATTTACTCTTTCAAATTCATTATCTGGGCCATTTTTAAATATAAAATTGCCAAACAAACGATGATTGAAAGATGAACTGTCAGACAGCACACAGCATGCTTATTTCAAGAAATGTGGCCCTTACATGACATTTATGTTTACATTTTTAGAAATGCAGAGAACGTTATCATTATTATTGATCATTATGCCACTGACAAGGAATCTAGCTGAAATAAGGTTGTAAATACTTCATTTCTGACATACACAATACATTATGCAACCCTATGGGCAAATGTTCAGATTTGAAACACTAAACATACACCTGTGACAAAGTTGGTGGAAGTTCAGCTGAACACAGCTTACAGATAGCAGATGTTAAAGAGATGGATCACTACACAGAAGTTGAGTGAACATAAATGTGGAATATGCTCAGATCAAAATATCACAATGTCCTGTTCTGTGATTTACTGATAATACCAAGTAATTGGTCCTTGAAATATTTGCACCACCCATATAGGTCCTGCTTGGAAGCTGTAGCAGCAATGTATCCTAGCTGCATATATAGCAGTTGGTGAGGCAGTCTGAGGGCCTTATTTCAATTTTGTGGTGCTTTGAAATCAAGTTCTCTACAAGTCTGTACTGGAATTCCAACCTAGTAATTTTGCCTTGCTTTTTCTTTTTTTTTACAGGAAGTAAGAAATGGTGCAATAGATGTCAATAAAATGATGAAAGTGTTTCTGACAGAACTTCTTCAGCCTGTTCATAGTGCTGCAGGAGCTTATCAGGTAAGCATTACTCATATTCATTCCTCCTATCACTGAATTATATTAAATAACTACTTTAGGCCTCTTGACATCTCGGTCTCAAACCCTAACATGGATCAATTTTTCATCATGAGTGATACTCTTGTCCTTCCCCTTCATGATCACCAATCTGTCCTTGCATACTGCCACATTATCTCCTTTCCTTAATTTGGCCTTCCTTGTTTTTTCTCATGGTGTCACTCTGTTTACTAGCAAACAAAAATTTCACAACCATATCACTTCACAGTCACTATCACTCAATTCACTCTCTGAATAAACACTAAATTAATCTCTGTTCACCACATATTTCATCATCTAATCACAACCTTTTTATTAGGTTTCACCATGATTTTGGCCAGGTAGGGCTTGAAGTCAGGACTACACAAACCACTTTATAATATTAAAAACTAAAACAAAGGGCCAATGAACATGGCATGTGTGTTTACACAGCTGAAAATCATTATATTTGTTGAATCTACAAACATCATACTATGGTAATTGTAGTGGACACACCACACCCACTGGACAGGGTAAAAGCATTGTGGTGTGAATTAAAATATAAAATAAACTTAATAATTTACCGACTGGTTCTGTGGGGAGTTTTTACCTTTCCAGAAGAATAACTGGTGATAGTGAATATTGCCATGATAATGGACTTAAACATATTTCACTATTACACTAACAATAATTTTGAAGAAATTTGTTGTCCTACTTCTTTTTCCATGAGCACAATACAACATTTTGTAGGAGAATGGTTTTTATGAAAGCACACATTAGCAGTGCATACTATAATAACTAAACTTGCTACACCTATAATTTTTGCTGATGATACTAGCATCCTATTTTCTCATTCTAATACAAACGACTTTAATAAACACATTCATGCAACATTTGAAAATATAAATAGATGGTTTAGAATGAACAGATTATCACTAAAGTTTAATAAGACACATTATATTAATTTTAAAATTAAGAGAAAAATGTCAGATACTGTCACAATAAGTTATAATAATAAATTCATTAATAATATCTTCTGTACTAAATTCTTGGGAATTATGATTGATGGTGCATTGACTTGGAAGAATCATATTGATCTACTTATTAAAAAATTGAGCAAGGCTTGCTATGTACTTAGAAATATGAAACCATATATGTCTATTTCAGTACTAAAGACAATTTATTATGCTTTTTTTCATTCCTTAATGAGCTATGGCATCATCTTCTGGGGAAATTCATCTCATAGTTACACTATTTTTCTCCTTCAGAAAAAGGCAATTAGAACAATGATGGGATGTGGCAATAGAGTATCGTGTAGAAATATATTCAAAGAATTAGATATCTTACCGTTGGCATCACAATATATATTTTCTTTATTATTGTTTGTATTACAAAACAAAACTCTTTTTCCATCAAACATTGACTCTCATACTATTGATACTAGACAGAGACAAAATTTTTATCTACCCCAAGCCAATTTAACTATCTATCAGAAAGGAGTTCACTATGTGGGTATAAAGATATTTAATAAATTACCCACAGAGGTTAAGAATACCTCAAATAATTTTAAAAAGTTCAAGGTTGCATTAAGGCATTTCTTAATTACTCACTCGTTTTACACTGTGGATGAGTACTTAATTGGATAACTATTGTAATAAAAATACTAATTATATTGTCTTGAATTTAGTACGCTGCTTGTCTAGATGTAATTTTTTAATGTATGTATTTTATGTTTTTATACTTGAGTTTGTGACGTGTTCTATATCCACTATTGGATTCTTGGAACTTGTAAATAAATAAATAAAAAAAAATAGAAAATTAGGACTCCCAGAATAAAAGTAATCATTTTTTTAAGATTGGCAAATGTATTGATGATGCAAGCAGAGTAGGAACAAAATTTTGAAGTACTAAACAACTGAAAGTACTATTTTTCTTATAATAGATTATGTACAATTAGAGCAAAGAGAAACACAACACAACACAACAAGCATACGATGGTAATACTGAAACATACCAGTACATGACATCATTCAAACAAAGCACTGCTTATTTACATGTATCCTTCAAATAATACAGCCAGTTCTTAAAATTAGATTTACAGACAGGAGCTTACATATCAACAACCTGAATAAGCTATTTCAGAAATAACAGCGTCCAACACAATACACAATTTACTTGTTTCAAATGAACACTGAATGTACAAAATTATTTATTTCCTTACACAATCAACAGTTATTTCACAGATCCACCTCGCAATTTATGCCACCAGCGTAATAGAGGTTCCCTCTTCTGCCAAATATATGCATTACCCCAATAACTCCAAGTACTGAAAGAGAAGAAAGACAGTCAATACTTCTGCAGGCAGCTTCTGCGACAGGCTCAGCCTTCAACGTGAGATAAGTTATAATATTATCACAGTTTCCTTGCCACAAAGTGTAGATAATGAAGCCCATAGCTACTATAACATTATTTCATTTTTATGTGAGGATCAAGCAAGTCTAGGAAAGAGCCACACATACAAAGTGGTACAGAATGGTCATGAAACTAGCTTAAAATCACAATTTTAATAATTCTGTAATATTTATTTTTATTTTAAGCATAAGTAACCTATTTCATCATCATCAAACAGTCAAGGAGTTTGGTCTTATTGACCTGTTCTGGTCTCATAGTCTAAAAGCCTCTTCTGTGGTCTTCCAGGGTTTCTTAGTCCACAGTGTGTGTAGTTTTTAATAATTTGGGAAGTCTGTCTCTCTGCATTCTGTTAACATGTTGAAGCCAATTGTTTTTATATTTCAAAATCTTGTCTAAAATGGGTTTTGTTTTTAACTCTTTAAGTGTGTCTTCATTTCTTTTGTAGGCCATCCAAGTGTACTTTGCAGTGCATCTCATAAATTTTATGTCAGCAGCTGTAATTCTGTTTTTGTCCTCTTTTTCATTGTCCAGTTTTCAATGCCATATAAAATTGTTGGTAGTGCCAAAGTATTATATATTTTTATTCTAGTTCGTTTTTGGACTTCTGATGGTTTAAAAATCATGCTGATAAGGCCAGTAACTTTCAGGAATTTTGAAAGTTTGATATCTATGTCTTTTTCTGCTTCATATGATAGGGAACAACCAAGGTAATTAAAAGTGTTTATTTGTACAATAATTTTGTTTTCTATTACTATTTTACTTCTTGCTGGTTCTCAGCCACAGAATGCCATCGTCTTTGTCTTTTCTGTTGAGATCGTCACCCTGTATTTATTTATTAACTTATTCATCTTATAAATTGATATTTGTAAATCTTTTCCTGAAGTTGAGATTAGTACTTGGTCAATAGCAAAAAGGATTGTTTTTAAGCTTGTATTCTTGAGATTGGAAATCCTTTTATTTTTTCTGTTTCCCAAACATGTTGTATTTCATTCAAATATACACTGAACAAAGTTGGGGATAGTGGACACCCACGATTGATTGGTGAAGATACAGATAACTTGGAATTAAATTTGATCTTTATTTTATTGTCTGTATAAATATCTAGTATTGAAGTAACTTACTTTTAAATTATAATTTTAAGTATAATTAATTCTAAAGAGTTCTGGTAGTGGTATGTTACTATTAGTACTGGGTTTCCAGACTTTTTCCATGGTCTAGTATTCCAAAGAGAATGTTTCAGATGGTGGATCTGCTTCCATCCTCAAGTGACAGATGCCACATTACACTTGCAACATTCCTTATGAATATGAAAGATGATATGTTGGTGACAGCAGTATAATTCTCGAAACATGCGCACTATCTCAAATAATCAAAACTGGTCCAACATATTTATGAAGATCAGTGGACAGGTTAGGATAAAGCTAGGATTTTGCAGATCAAAACTAACAGCAGGAAAATGAAACACAAGACATTGGCTCACATGGTGTGTATGACCAATTCGATCAGCCAACCTAGTTATGAGATCAATCAATCAGCAAAAAAGATTTGCAAGTTACAGGGCAGTCCAACAGGCCATGATAGGTTATTTAAGGTTCTGTATGTTCTGTGGGTGGGTACTAATGACAAGCAGGTATTATCTAATCATGCCAATTTGAGTGTTCAAATCATCAATGTTTCTGGCTTATGTTCTTTCTTTGGTTTTAATGATTTCTGATTCTGTCTTAATTTTTGTTCTTCATGAGTATTCCTATTTTTTTTGTTAATTTTTCTTATTACTTCCTGCTGAAAAAATCTGATCATAGTGACACATAACGTTTCAGTTGACTTATTATGTCCCAACAGGAGAAACTACATAAATTCAAGCTGATGTGATGGAGAACTTGACCATTCTCCACCCATGCTCAAACCATGTTGTTACAGTTTAGTCTTTTTTGTTCAATGCTTGAGTTCCTTGCAATCATGACAGAGTGTAATGTATAAGTGCAAGTATAAGCATGTATATAATCAGAATTATTTTTGTTAAACACATACTCCTATAATGTTTATGCTTTGAATCTCCTTTGGAGGGTCACTGACCCAGTCACACCAATTCCATGCAACAATCTGATTAATTTGCAACTTGAAAACACAAGTTAATTCTCGCAGTCCTTCAATGAATGCTGTTTAATCAATAATCAACGATAAAGGAATGTTGTTCAAGAGCGTACGGTCTGCAGCATTTTTAGTAATTTCTAATTTTCAGCTTGATAATGTAAAAGAAAAAAATACAATAAGTATCGCCATGTTTTAGTCATTTATCAACGGTGATCGTGAAATATTTTAGTAGAGCGTTATCACAACAGAGAATTAAAATATCATTTACATCAAAGGAAGAAGCAGGTCAGTTCTGAATATGGGTTCCATCTTATTTTTATCGCCCTCCACTGGCCCTTTACCTTTAGTAGGGGCTCTATTTTCACTAACAACATTTCGCAGATAACACTCAAGAACAATGTCAGTCATCGGTTATCAGAAAGAGAAAGGTATCATTCACAGAAAATTTTGATTTCCTTAGGCTCGTCAGAACAAAATTCCGAACTGTTTGCAAACATCTTGAAGAAACAAACGTTCTCTGGTAAACTTTATGGAACATTATTAATCAAGACTTCGCTCTGGGTTTAAAGAGGTTATGATCCTACAACACTTGTTCATATTAGCAAATGTCAGAATGGAGTAACTCTTGTAACTGACGTCTAAAATATTGATTGTTTCTGCAGATTCGTTTGCGTAAATGTAAGTCGCGTGAGTGTTCCTAAACAGAGGCTGTATACACTGTTCGTTTTTGTGTGAATTATTTTTAAGTTCACAGTAATCTTGTTGTGGAACAAGCATGGTCTTTGTTGTTCTGATAATTTTAAATCCTGTACATTAATTTTAGTACATACAAATTCACTACCAGAAAATACACAAGGAAAGAAACAAAAGTATACTTGTTTCTTCATGCATTATCAATGACAGGTTTTTCATACTACTGTTTAAAAAATGTTAATTCTTGTCTTGTTGGCTTAAGGATGAAAAGTATTGGGTTTCTAAAGTGTAACTTTTTTTGATTGCCTAATATGCAAAATCAAGGTTCTTAATGAACTTTCAACCATAACACAAATATAACTGCAACAGTCACATCAACTTATGGAAACTGTGATACAGCCGTTCTTTATGAATTCAGAAGCTGAACAATTTATACTAATTGGGAAGGAGGATTCAAACAAATCAGGGAGGAACAGGCATCTTGTTAGATCCAAGAACAGAACAGACTACAAAGCACATTTACTGAATACCATAATAAGTGCAAAACTGCATTAAAGCTACAATTTGTTCATGAACATTTTGAAACTTAACCACCAAATCTGAAAAACCTTTTCCTGCTATACTAATTGCAGACAAATTAGAAATGAATCAAACTCATTTTTTTACAGCAATGCATGAAATTTCTGTGGGACATGGTCCTCAGAGATGGGCTGGCACTGTCAGAGAACTGTGTAAGTTAACTGACTGGAGTCAAATGCTGAGTCAAATTACTGTTCATTTTTTATTTTCAAACATTATTTAGAGGCAGGGTTCTTTTCCTGTCAGTATGGTATGCAACAGTATACCATACTCATACCTCCTTTCCCATAAAACAGAAGAATACATAATAATAGCATATATTGGTGAAAAACTTGAAGCTCCCTTACCTGAGTACCAGTGCCTTGTCTACTAGACAAAAGCAAGATACTGCTCAGAAGTAGTTATACATCCAGCGGTAGCAGAAATGTAAAATAACAGCATGTGAGTGGTCTGGCACATACATATAGGTTAAAAGATATGGTCATGAATCATGTGATATGATACTATTATAAAGTTACCTAATAATGGGGTGACAATTTTAAATAGAGAATTAAATGATAAACAGACTGTCAAATTATATGCCCACAAGTGAGAGCATTTTATTTTATATTGAAACAAACAATTTTTTATTCAATGAAACTTGAGCGCTGAATGGTAGATACTTTGCCTCATGTGTGTGTGCTTGTATCAGTATACATGTGTTACTGTGTGTATATAAAAATTATAAAAAAATGTCCTTATTCTAACACTCAGGTGTCCCTGTGGTGTGTGTACCCATTTCTTGTGCTGGAAATTGCTCGGCTAGTCTTCTTGACCACCAGCTTTGTTATTGCCATGTTACTGGTAAAGGAGAACATTGCAGACCTTGGTTTACTAGGAGGCTTTGTCTTATGTAAGTTCTAGAAATCCATCGTACAAGAATTTCATGCAATATAGTGTGGTTGTACAGTTTTTTATAATAGGTTAATGTGATGTGCTCCTTATGATGTTGATATTGCTCATAATTTTTAGTTCAGTGTTTTAATTACAAAAAGTTTAAATCAAAAATAAATAGGTATCAGAGTCCTTTAAATATTTTATCTACATTTCATTTCTATTTATAAAAAAATCTTTCTTATAATTTTTGATATGCCTCTCACTCAAAGCTATGATGTAAAGACCCAGTATACCAAGAAAATGGTTAACAATCATCTTCAGACTTACTGCAGCGAAAACCTCAAATCCTACAATCTTTATTATTCTTGCATTAAAACTTGCACTCAGTCCAGATCTAAATAAGCCACTTTGGCATACTGAAAACAGTTAGAAGTGAAACCTATATGTGGAGGTATTGTCAAATTATCATCATTCATGTACATTTCCACGTGGTTCAATTATCGTATGATAAAGTATTCTCCATTCTTCCATGTTCTTTCATAAAAACGTTTTCATTTCTCTTATTGTATAATTTCATCAGTTTGTTTTCACACCAGTCATGTATTCACAGTCTTAATTTTTTGTGCTCTCAAAGAATGCTGCTGTCATCTGTGCATAATGTACATCTCCACCACATTATACTCCATTTCACTTCACTAATTCTTTTCACAATGTTACTAAGTTTTTACCTGCAGATCTTGCCTAATATCTTGTTTTCAGATATTCAGGTCAGTCTGCTATGTACAGAAAGACATTACTCCTTTCAAAGCCTTGAAATTAGGAATATTACATTTTTTGGGACTTAAGGATTCCTGGCAATAAAAATATGGAATTAAATAAAATGTTAATTATCTACTAATTTCCTTCTTGCCGGTTACAGTGGCCACACAGTCTGGGGCGTGGGCTTCGTGCTCTCAGACACTGGGACCATGGGTTCGAATCCCACTCAAGGCATGTCTTTCTGTGATGTTCTGTTCTGTGTACAGGTGGACTGATCACTCATCCAAGGAGTTCTATCAAATGTCTAAATAGATCAAAAAACATCTGAAAGGAGGCCCCTATGCTCAACATAGGAATGAAAAGGGCATAAAGAAAGAATTTACTTCGTCTTATCTTCCCCCAAACTTCGATGCAATCTTAAGGTGGAAATCTTCTGTTTTGTTTAATTCAATCCTGTTCTCCTTTCCTTCTCTAATTTAAGATATATTCACAAAATGAACACTAAAATTAAATTAATCTCTTGTCCTTCTACCCCCTTCTAATTTGAATTATTTTGGCAGAAAGTAACTATAAGAAGTAGCTAATTTAAACAGTAACATTTTCATGTTCAAGCAGATGCCTAGTTATTATGATGTAATAGTGTCCAGACTCACAGACAGTGTTTTCTAAGTGAGATTTGAAGTTTTCACATTGTGGCGAGGATGATGTTCTTTTTGGTTCTGGTGCCATGTGGACTGGCTGATAGATACCAGTGTTTCGGAGAAGCATACTGTCTCCATATTCAGAGCCGAAGTGACAATGCATTGTCCAATTGGGAAATAATGTGCCCACAGTACATGTTACTTCATTTGTTTGCAGTATTTCTCTTCTACCAGTGGTTCTGTGTCCTGAGCTTCATACAGATTGTGAAGGAACTTGAGCTGGTGCATAAGATGGGTCACTATGAAGAAGGCAAACTGAATTTTCATAAATACCAGCGCATGAATGTACTGGAGCTTGGGGCAGAACGTTATCCAATGAGTGAAGATTTTGTACCAGTTGCAGACTTCAGTCGCCACTATAATAAGAAATCAATTAATGAGAATATTCGTTCAAGATTTAGCATAGATAGTTATTATAATAATGTAATGGCCAGACCTGTATATTAGAGTAAGTCCTTGCACATTTCAGTATGGAGTCAGGAAATTCAAATGAAGACATCTGGTTCTCTACAAAATGTTTGCACTGCTTTACTGTGCAGGTAACTCTTATAAGTTGTTAGCACTGTCACCTTCTATCTCAGTGCATGTTTTCCAATGTCATGACGTCACTGTGTGGTCATGCTACATGCTGCACCTTCTCACTGAGTGTGAAATTTTATAAAAGAGACAAGTCTGTGAGGAGACTTCTTTGTTTTCTTGCAACATCTGTTTGAAATTACAATTCAGTAGTAGAAAATAGGTATATGCAGCGAACTGAGGGATGACTAACACAATTCCTCAGAGAACTATATAGGACAGAATATGTTGGAAAAGGGGATTAGAGGCTATCAACATGAAGATGTTTAAAACTGAAAGTTCTTTATTATTAAATAAAACCACTATTATACAGAAACTTTTACACTTACTGTCCAACTGGGTAGCAGTCCTTACAGTTCCAGCCTCCAACACATAAACAAAAGCTAAACCATGTTTTGTATTTTAAACAGCAGTGGAATTTTTTGTATGATATTACATGTTTGGCAAACCATGTATAATCAAATTTTCCATGTTCAACCAATAATTGTACATATTTATTTTCACACATATAATGGAATGTGTTCTTTTCTGTATGCCCATTTGTTAGAAATTAAAATATAATTGCAACATGTGACATCTTTCTATTCTTAGTATTAATTTTTATAGCCATTAAAACTATTAAAATCTGTAATACATCACTGTTTAATTTATTTCAAACAGGTGAAACCTCTTTATTGTTAACTGTATGTTGTACTTTAAGTGTTTTTATATATTATTTATCAGAAACTACTTTTATTAACTTTTCCTATGTAAGTACATTTCTGATAATTTTCTAGCTGGACTCATATTCTTTTTCTGATGTCTAACTTATACTGCAGTACTGATGTCATATTATGTACCACAGTTCTTACAGTGTTGTGTACTTTAGAAAACATTAATAACAACACTTTCCAATAAATTCTATATAAAATAACACTTTGTATACTACCATATAATAATAACACAGTTCTCACTGCAGTGCTAGTCCCAGTTCTCACTGCAGTGCTCGTCCCATTTCTCACTGCAGTGCTCGTCCCATTTCTCACTGCAGTGCTCGTCCCATTTCTCACTGCAGTCCTCGTCCCATTTCTCACTGCAGTCCTCGTCCCAGTTCTCACTGCAGTCCTCATCCCAGACCCCACTGCAGTGTTTCTACCAGTACTCACTGCAGTCCTCGTCCCAGTCCTCACTGCAGTCCTCGTCCCATTTCTCACTGCAGTCCTCGTCCCAGTTCTCACTGCAGTCCTCGCCCAGACCCCACTGCAGTGTTTGTACCAGTACTCACTGCAGTCCTCGTCCCACTTCTCACTGCAGTCCTCGTCCCAGACCTCACTGCAGTCCTCGTCCCAGACCTCACTGCAGTGTTTGTACCAGTCCTCACTGCAGTGCTCGTCCCAGTTCTCACTGCAGTCCTCGTCCCAGACCCCACTGCAGTGTTTGTACCAGTCCTCTCTGCAGTCCTCGTCCCAGTCCTCACTGCAGTCCTCGTCCCATTTCTCACTGCAGTCCTCGTCCCAGTCCTCGTCCCATTTCTCACTGCAGTCCTCGTCCCAGTTCTCACTGCAGTCCTCGTCCCAGACCCCACTGCAGTGTTTGTACCAGTCCTCTCTGCAGTCCTCATTCCAGTTTTCACTGCAGTCCTAGTCCCCGACCCCACTGCAGTGTTTGTACCAGTCCTCACTGCAGTGCTCGTCCCAGTTCTCACTGCAGTGCTCGTCCCAGTTCTCACTGCAGTGCTCGTCCCATTTCTCACTGCAGTCCTCGTCCCAGACCTCAATGCAGTCCTCGTCCCATTTCTCACTGCAGTCCTCGTAACATTTCTCACTGCAGTCCTCGTTCCAGTTCTCACTGCAGTCCTCGTCCCCGACCCCACTGCAGTGTTTGTACCAGTCCTCACTGCAGTCCTCGTCCCATTTCTCACTGCAGTCCTCGTTCCAGTCCTCACTGCAGTTCTCGTCCCATTTCTCACTGCAGTCCTCGTCCCAGTTCTCACTGCAGTCCTCGCCCAGACCCCACTGCAGTGTTTGTACCAGTCCTCACTGCAGTCCTCGTCCCATTTCTCACTGCAGTCCTCGTTCCAGTCCTCACTGCAGTTCTCGTCCCATTTCTCACTGCAGTCCTCGTCCCAGTTCTCACTGCAGTCCTCGCCCAGACCCCACTGCAGTGTTTGTACCAGTCCTCACTGCAGTCCTCGTCCCAGACCTCAATGCAGTCCTTGTCCCATTTCTCACTGCAGTCATCGCCCAGACCCCACTGCAGTGTTTGTACCAGTCCTCTCTGCAGTCCTCGTCCCAGTCCTCACTGCAGTCCTCGTCCCATTTCTCACTGCAATCCTCGTTCCAGTCCTCACTGCAGTTCTCGTCCCATTTCTCACTGCAGTTCTCCTCCCAGACCCCACTGCAGTGTTTGTACCAGTCCTCACTGCAGTGCTCGTCCCAGTTCTCACTGCAGTCCTCGTCCCAGACCTCAGTGCAGTCCTCGTCCCATTTCTCAATGCAGTCCTCGCCCAGACCCCATTGCAGTGTTTGTACCAGTCCTCACTGCAGTCCTCATCCCATTTCTCACTGCAGTTGGCGGTTGGCAACTGCTATTTATACCCATACAACGCGTGACGTCACGTATTGCGCAACAGTGAGAAAAGGCGATCAATTCGGTTCATTCAGGCGTGCATAAGAAATGAAAAATGAACCTTATGGCCTGCCAATCGAGACTGTTGCACGTCTGCGTCACAGGTGTGCTTTACGAATTCCAATCTTTCTCGCGCAGGTTTTCGTATTTTATAAAAACGACTGCGTTTCGTGTTTACACATTATTTGTAGTTAAAGAAATACAAATTTTAATTACTACAAGTTATAATTTGGTTACATTCCATCCTAAATATACGAAGTCAATAATTAATATTAAATACTTTCTGTGTAAAAGGAAATAAATTTAAAGGTGATGAAAAGAGGCTTGAAGTAAATTTTGTAATTTAATTTGCCCTTGTTTAAAATTATCGTCGTATTTTATGTTTTATTATTATTAGTGTTCTGTCTGACGACAGGTCCATATGAACAGGATCCTTCCATCCTTTCCTCGGACTGGGACCTGTTCATATACGTTCTTGGCAGATGATCCAGAAGTGGTTTGCCATTGCCTTCTTCTGTGTGTGAATGGAGTAATTGTTGGGATGCCACGGAGAAAATTGTTTAATTTTAAAGACGATTTTTGAGGGGCCCGGGCACTGTTGAACCCATCGCCCCTGGGCGAGGAAAAGTGTTTCCTTGCTTCGAATCCCGATTATTCATTTTGACCAATGAGAGATCACAGGAAGGTCAGAACACGGGAAAAGTGTCCTGGGTTCGATTTCCTTCAAGGGCGGTTCCTGTAGCTCGGAAACTAAGCGAGACAGAAGAAAGGCACCAGGATCAGAATTTTTTGCTTCGAAGAGAAGATTACGGAAACGAAGGCCTCGACACTGAGTTCGAGTCCCGACAGGATGGTTTCTGTTCACTGGAACGCAACCGCGAAAAAGAATGACGTCAATGAAAATTTCTTTAGTTTCGGAGAGGAAATTTCGGGGTCTAAGGTCACAGACACGGATACACAGTCCTCGGTTCGAGTCTCTATTAGGTCGTTGGTTTCCATGATTTGTTATTTATTCGTGGTTTATTTAACGACGCAAGTTTTTACCCCCAAGGCTTCCTTCACTGTTTTGAGGTGTTGGCGGACATTAGCCACGAGGGCTGAGATGTACGTAGTTTGATGGGTAAATATGAGCTGCCAATACACTATAAAAGGGTGCACAAAATGTGTCCAAAATTGGAATGTGCAGTTCAAATTCACACACATGACACCAGCACTGGAGTATTTCCAAAGAAGTCTGTGGGCCAGGTGCTGGTAAGAATGTGAAAGACTTCAGAAATGTCTGACGCACACACACAAGCTCATAAATATATCAGAAATCAAACAGCTCACAAAACGCATCTAATAAAACTATCTACAAATCTGTGCACGATAACTGTCACAGAAATTAGAAACATCAATACCAAGCTTGTCTTGTTACGTTGATCTGCGTCTTATGCTTCTTGGTTCAAATTTAACATATGTATCGGGTGTGCGATTTATCAAATCTTTCACAGCCTTACAAGTGCCTTTTGACCTGACCAACTGGACCATTCCCTTGTATGACATTTAGGAGCACAAGTTGCTTTGGTCTCTGGAGTATCAGCGTGCACATTCTATCCATAAATACCGTTTCAAGATTACACATCCTAATTCTAGGCATAACTTGCACTGATTACACGGCCACAGGAATCTGGGAGTCTAAAATGTCAAATTTCGGAAACTGGGAGTAAAGTAGATCGTAATGCTAATTCACTTTATTGATAGAGCTACCAAAACCGGCTGAACTTCTTTATTGCCCCGAGAGATGGCTCAGCGAGTATGAACCCCGCTCTCCTCGATCATCAATGCTCATAGTACCAAGACTACTCAATAGAGTGCATCCGCTACCGCTCAATAATATTGATTTTAGTTGGACAGATTTCGCCTGCGTGAAAGAACGCTCTATGGAACACACGTTTTAAGATCACGAATGAAATGAGGCAGTGAAACCATTTACGTTACTTTTACGAGCTGCATACGAACCTGTCCCTCTGATCCAGTCACCAAATCAGCCAACATTTCTTCATTAAATCTGGCGTGAACAGAGTGCACTGGAAGCCTTTTTAAAAAGTAATTAGATTTGTGTCAGCCCAGCGGAATTCGGCATAGAATTCACAATGTTCTTTATTAAAATTGCCAAAAAAAGAGATTCTGGAACGAACTGTGGATTAATATAAGCCACAAAATACAACTATAAAATTCTCAAGTCCAAATTGTAGGCATGTATGAAAAATATAATACCCACCTATCATATTAGCCAACATAGACATATGCTTATTTTGCATGGATCGCGTTAAAGAGCAAATGAGCGTAAGAACAGTCATTTGTTTTTTATCTTTGAGTGCGCTTAGTCCAACATTTCGGAACAATTTATTATTCTCACGGTCTGGAATTGTTAGCCCCGCGACGAACCACAAGTCGGAGGATCACCCCTTGTCGGCTGTCCGCGAATGCTTATTCGAAACACTCCGTATCTGGCGGCCATAGTCGATCGTGATCCTGGTTTTGTGTGGACTACGGGGCAAAGTTCCCGCCCTCTCTGCGGCCAGTCTGTTTCTGGGGCTCAGCTAGCCTCGTATTCCCTGACCACCGAGGGTAAAGCAGGACGAAGCGTGAAGATGACGCCTGAGCACAGGAACAATTATCGCATCAACGAATTATCTGAGGCAGAATCAGATTCAACGCCAGAAAATTCTCTAACTTAACGAAAGTAAAACCACGAAGTACTCAAGACAAAGCTGAGAGGTTATCCAAGCGATTTCCAGTTCGAATCTTGTACGAGCCAATCCGCACCTTCTCGAAGGCAAATTCCTCAGCAGTTCCTCAAATCCATTTGCACATTCGCCCTGTCCCATTCACAATTCATAACAAACTTAGCATCCGCCATTCGAAGCCGCCTGTCAGATTAATTAAAGTCTGTGGCACCATAATCTAAAAAAAATCGATCCAATTCCTGCCCCCCCTTAAAACACGCCCAAAATATCGGCTTTATCCAATCACATTAAACTAACATGTTGGTATCGGCTAACCCCAGTTTCCTGGTTCTTCTCAGTTACTTTAAAGCAAGCACAGAATGTACTCTCGCAATTTATGATTCACAACCATCCTGGCATGTTTAATCAATGGATACGCAACATTATCAGTTGATAGAGCGTTGAAGGAACAAGAATGAAACACTCCTTCTAACAGTGGCTGGTTTCAGGATTCAAGGCTCTGGCGTCACCGCAGGTCCTTTCAAAGGAAGAATAGTTCATGGACTGGACAATACACAAATTTGTAAATTACATAATGAAAAGTAAAGGAGGATGCAATAAAATTGTTGTGTGTTTAGCAATTTTTTGTCTTTGCAATAAAGCACTAACTTATCCTTATAATTAATTTTTAATTCGGTACTTTTTTTTACCCTCAGGGGGTTGCTAGTCCCCCATCGGGCGCCTCCCCAGGTTGCGGATAGGGGAATGCTTCCCAGATATGGGAAATGAAATACCCGGGGCGGACAAACACTAGCACAGTGGAGGGCAGCAGCGACCACTATTACCAGCTTGAAGCGTGAAGGAAATGATCCGGGACCGGTTCGAGGCTGGAGCAGCTTTAATGGTTGTGGTCCTGCGATGTGGAAAAACTACCACAGTACTTTTTTCCAGGACAGCTTCTGCCCAACAGGAGCAGTCACAATGTGCATGATGCTTTCTCCAGAGACAAAACAATCCGGAGGTAAACTAGTCCTCCATTCGGATCTCCGGGCGAGGACTGTCTCGGGAGAAGGTATCAGGCAGGAGAATTCTTTTACGAAATTCACCATAGGAACGTGGAACGTCAGGACACTACAACAGGGAGGAAAACTGGAAAATCTGAAGATCGAAATTGATAAAAATAATGTGTGCATTGTGGGTGTCAGCGAAGTTCGATGGAGGGATCAAGGTGATTTCGAGTCTGGAAACTATCATGTACTACTCGGGAGGTGAGAGTTCTGAAAGAGGTGTTGCAATAGTGATGCAGAAATGGATCAAGAAAAGTATAATCAAAGTGCAAGCGTGTAGTGACAGACTGATGTATATCAAGTTGAATGCAGAACCAGTGGATATTCTGATAATGCAACATCGGATCATGACGATGAAGAAGTGGAAATAATATATGAGAAGACAGAAGGAAGAGGGAAAGTGCAAACCATAAAAATGGGAGACTGGAACAGTGTCGTGGGGAAAGGAGCAGAAAACAACATTGTCAGCCATCATGGACTGGGAATAAGGAATAGGAGAGGGGACATGATGGTTGACTTCTGCCGAAGAAATGGTTCAAGAAGCATCACAGGAGACAGGAGCAGATACCAGATAGACTATATCTTAGTGAAGCAACGATTTAGGAATAGCGTAAAGGATGTGACGACAGTGCCATCAGCGGACATCGACTCAGTTAGTTGCAAACGTCAGCCCCAGAATGAAGAAAATCAGGAGTAGGGGGGTGATGAAGAAGAGATGGGACCTGGAGAGCGCGCGAGACGAAGTAAGAGCAGAATTGGAAGGAAAATTAAGTGAAAGTGAAGGCGAAAGCGTTGAAGAGGAATGGAGGAATGTCAAGAAGTGCCTAACAGTGGCACTAGAAGAAAAGGTTGGTAGGATGAAAAGGATACCAAGGAAGGCATGGATTACACAGGCTATGCTCGATAAGATCATGTGAACGAGGGTTATAGACGGCAGCGTGATCATGTACATATAATTTATACGCAGTGGAAGAATCTCACAGACTTTTTAAAGAAAAAATGCATAGTGAAGGAGATTAAAGGTGACAATACATACTTCGCGATGCCAAAAAATATCTTATGGCAAGAGGCCCTTAGGCGAAAGAGACTGGACAGACGAGACAAGAAAAAAAAATTATGAAATTTAATGAAAAACAGATCGAGATTGACGATGAGAAAACCAGAAACGCGAGTGTGTACAAACACAAATAAACTATGTGATGTGCACGTCCATGCGTGTTGTCAATCAATGATATGTATTGTGACTGTCTAGTGACGTGGATTTAGCTCGTGCTGATGAAAATTTCGAAACCGTTAGAAAAGAAGCCGAGTTCACTAAAGAGTTTCGTCAAACACACGAACGTTAAGATTGGGAGAATTTAACAAAATACAGGTCCACGATCAAGCATGTACATAGAAATCTACTTCAGATTGAGTCTGTGAAAGTTACGTTATCAGAACTGACCCAACGAGCTTCGAATTCAGACCGTTTTAAGAGAAGCTTATTTGGATCACAGGGACAATATCGCATACATTGTTCGGAACGTTGGACGAACAGGATGGAAAATATTACTCAGAGCTGGAACAAGTTAACTTTTAGAGCTTTCAAAGGAGCAGATAGTTTTCGTTCCTGCAAGGGGACTGTCAGAGATAAAAAACACATTATTGAGGAAAACGGACAATTAAATACACAACGGAAGCTGTTTCCTAACGGCGATGGGGTATTTCAACAGGATCTGGCTCCATGCCACAATTCTAAGCTTGCTAAGAGCTTTTTACCCAGCAACATTTTAAGGTATTGGAGTGGCCAGGAAATTTACCCGATCTAAATATGTTATTCCTTCTAAGGATACCATCACTATCCTGTGTCCTGATAAGGAACCAATAGATACCATATTACAAGGCACGGGAAAACTTAACAATCAGAGCGTCGTGATCACAAACCAATCACGGCTTCCAAGCAGAATCTCATTTCCGAAATGGAAAATAATACAAAAAAAGAACTTCATAAAGAATTTAACGCGTTAAAACACAAAACCGCAGAGGCTACCAGAATCCCAAAAGGCGGAGGTAGAAAGACAAGTGACTAGATTGGTAGAAGAAGGAACAGTCCACTTTTGATAGGACCAAAGAAGTTAGACGCGAGTGGAGAGAAAACCCGGAGGCCGGCGTCAGAATGAGAAAACGGTGGGAAATGCACACCCACTTTCTGAAACATCCGAGATATCGGATCAATTAGGACAGTCCAAGTATTTTTCGTGCATGGACATGGTAATGGGACACCACCAGATCGAGCTCCGGGAAGAAGACAGAGAAAAAACCGCAAGGTCACTGGGCCTACAAGAGACTACCTTTCGGGTTAAAGACGGCCCCAGCAACCTTTCAGTCTACAGTACTGAGCGAATTAGTTGGGACAAGCGAAGGAACGCTAAGTCCAAGCTCTGCAATGGACACGCGCAAGTTTAGACTTGCAGCAGAGCGATATCTGTCTGTTGTGTTACTCTGGTATTATTTACACTTCCACTTTAGTCGGAATTGATATTTCATAGGCTGAGGACGTGATTAAGTAGTTCACAATTTTCATTGGAAAACTTTTTTATTAAATACATCTTGGACATCACGCCTCGTAAACGAGCTAAAATAATCAATCGCTTTAGGCGAAAACACTTCACTTACTGCTAGGCAGATAGCAAAAGCAGTCGGCGTCGGGAAATCCAGCGTTTCACGGATCATGAAGCTGCATAAGGAGACGGGATCCGTGGACATGTCCCATAGAAAAAGGAAAACCACCCCTAGAGATGTTAGTGTAATTCGAAGAATTAGTATCATAGACCAGTGGAGACATCAAAAGGGAGATTGTCTCACGGGGTTAATATAGATGCTTCCACCGTACGTCGTGTCACCGCCCTTTCGTAGACGACTCGTCTTCTTCCTTTGGATGCCCCGGGATCAAACCCAGTAGCGTGCAGTTACAGCGCGAGATATAAATTTGGATATGTGGAAGGATATAAGGAATAATTGGTGTAGGATTTGTCGGAGAGCAAGATTCTCCGACTCTCAGGGATTATATGGGGACTGTGATAGTTGGAGCGGGATTTGCGACAAGTGGAATCTGCAATTACTCTGGTCGGAGGCAGCGTAATGATTCGGCTGTTGTACTTATACTTGCAATTTGAAGAATGAAGCAGAAACTGTCTGCTTGCCTTGACGAATCAAACTTTCTGAGCGCGCGCGAGAGCAAGAAGGGCAAGAAGAATGCACCAACGCGATCCCGCTTTAAATACCCCCGCAACGTAACTGTTCATAAATTTTGAATTTAATATGACGATCCGATTCGTCCCCCAACAGTCACTTCATGAATGGAAGAATATTGTGTTAGAAACCACGGAAATCCTGCACGATGACCTATTTGTAACCACATGGGCCCATAGTCAGATAAGTACGGTGAGTAAGAAACCGTCAAAGTTTAAAGAGGATATGATTCATGCATTTGGGAAGAAGCTAAGCCACTTGACAAAAGACGAATTTGAAGCGATAGCCCCAGTACTCGAGGAGTACAGAGATTTATTTAAGGATGAAGACACAGGAGAGTTACCCTGTACGACTAAAGGTTGGCATGAGATACGCACAGGAGATGCGTTACCAATTAAGAAGAATCCGTACCGAGTACCGTTTGCGCTCAAAGATGAAATGAAAAGACAATTAGATGAAATGCTTACTAAAGGAGTAATTACGCCATGGGCAGCACCAGTAATCTTGGTACCAAAGAAATCACCAGATGGATCTCCTAAATACAGATTTTGTACAGATTTCAGAGCACTCAAAGCAGTGACTCAAACGCCTGTCTATCCTATTCCGGATATGAAAAATAACTTGTCACTCATGGCAGGGAGCAAATATTTTACTCTTATAGATATTAAAACGCGTATTGGAATATTCCTATCAAAATTGAGGATAGAGACAAAACTGGATTTGTAACACCATTTGCAAGTTTTCGCTATGGAATTTGGACTTTCAGAAGCACCAAGCACATTTCAAAAAGTTATGGATAATGTTCTATTAGTTTTAAATATGTCAATAACACTGATAAAGAATTAAAATTATCACCCGTAGACTGTCATTCGTAGTTCGCATTTGTAGATGTCACTACTGTGATGCACTGAACCTCGTTTTCATATGTTATTTGTGTTCTGTTGCAGTCTGCGTGGTATTGGAATACTTCGTGCAGTTATCGTACCGATTGGACGTAGCTACGTCTTGTGTGCCCTTCTTGCTGTATTCTCTGTAATATAGTGCGTTCGCAGATAAATTTAAATGTAACTGTCACTCCCCAGCTCCCGGCTGAAACTGCATGACTCACCGTCAAGGGCTACAAGGTTTTCCCGACATCAGTAAATTATCGCTTCACAAAAGAAATAAAATTAAATTAGCTGTTTATAGCAGTTCCTGACGGAAACCGGGAAGTCACAGTTGCGTTCAACTTTAATATTTTCCAACTATTAACGCATGGAGCGAACTTGATATACACTGGCACGTGTAACAAATCTTCTATATACGAGGTGCGATCGGAAGGTTTCAAGACTGCGCGTATAAAAACCCGTACACTTATCTCAGGTATTAAATTCATCCGTCACCCTCGAAGTAGTTCCCCTGGGAGTGAACACAACGATCCCAGCGCCGCTGCCAAGCCTGGAAGCATCCCTGGAAATCTTTCTTTGTCAGCCTGTCAAGCACCATCAGAGCACGAATCAGAGAGCCAAGAACCTAACATTCCCTAGCTTAGACAATTCGCATAGGTGGAATCGGTAAACAGTGCCTTGTAAATTATAACTGGGTAGTTTTGTCTTGGCTGAAGGCCTCGACATGCTCAGACCACGGGCTGCTGTTACTTGTGCGAGGATGACCCCATTAGGCAACTCGCCCTCCTACTAAAAGAACTTTAGGTCGATGGGTGTCTATGAGTTAAACCCAGAAAGGTTGACTGAAAACCCCTACGGCTTCAGGAAGAATCATTCTGGATTTTCGCCCTGCTTCTTTCGAATTATACACTGACATTTGTATTACAACTGAGGAAAAGCATGGAAACTTCACTCTTTATATAACCCACCAGAACACGTAGTATCTCTTGTCGACTGCCAATTCCTTTACGGGCAAAGGGGGTCGGTCTATTCTCCTCGCAGTTCCCGGTAATTGGAACAACGGAGTTTAAAACGCACCCACTCGTGACTGGAGGAAGGGTAAAAAGGCTTTTAAAGACAAAGTTAAATTCATCTTCACAAATGAAATTGTTTGACGTTGAAAGCTTCTACAAGTAAATTAATACTACTTTCTCCGTACCGGGTAAGAGAGGTTCATTAAGGCCCGCCTGAAGCAAACCTGCTCCTTGTGACGTATGGGAGATTGACCTCAGTCCCAGGCCACGGGCGACGGCGACACCGCGCAGCCTACGACAACAGTTTAAAAACTTACGCGAAAGGTAACCTTTTAAAAATATTAAAACAAGAAAAAATGCCAGAATGGTCTGGAGGCATGGGCCTTGATCACTCGGATACTGGGATCGTGGGTTCGAATCCCGCTCAAGGTATGGATGGTTGCTAGTCTGCGTCTTTCTCTGTTGTGCTGTCCTGTCCTGGCCTTGCGATGGACTGATCATTCATCCAAGGGGTCCTAGTAATGTTTAAAAAGATTAAGAAATCTCCCGTTTATGAGGCGGCAAAAGGTCCTTCAGTGACGGTAGAGTTACTGGTGATGAAAAACGACGAATAGTTAACAAACAACTGGCTCGCCTTCCGTGAATGTGTCCGTTTGTGTTCTTATACAGTGCGTTCACTGACTGTCACTTGCCGGCTTCCGGCTAGAACTGCATAACTCACCACCAATAATATAACAATATTTTATCATTTCCGGGAGCCGGGCAGCATTCAACTTTATCAGTTTCTCTCAGTAACGGATTAGCGTAAAACTCCGTAAGAAATTCATGACACCGGAAGACTAAACCAAGAAGTTTTGTTTCAAATTCCCGTCTGTAACGAAACGAATAAGGATATCGTTCAGAAGCAAATATATTGCGGGAATGCATTATCCGAAATTTTATAATATCCTGACAAGTATGGTGTACTCCATGGCAACACTACTATGCATTGACAGAAGGTTTCGCCCTTTCACGAACACATTTAGTGAAATTATAAACATTGCAGACAGTTTCATGCAGACGGAATTCCGACCACACCCCACTACATTTCTCCCTTGAGATCCCCTGGCTTCCAACACATCCTGCACACCACGGGTAATACGATCCGTAGTTCCGTAGTATGTGCCTGTCGTCGGGAAGAGGCCACCTTAAAACATCTTCCACCATTCTGTTTCATTCTGCCAAATAAATACGAGTACTGAAATGACGGACCGGGTAAGGTCATATGACATATTAATTTTTAATTCAGAAACAGAATTTAAAAAACTACGAACACTGACATCAACAATAGGTAGAGATCAGTGTTGTCCAAATATCGGTCCGTGGGACACATCAGGCCCAATACGACTTGTAAATAGAACCGTGAAATTAATTGTTAATTCGTTACTAGTTACTACGTTCATTTATTTTCTTTACTACGAAGGGTCTGAAATGAAAATTCGATCCATATCTCGTTTGTTGTTTTACGTACAATTGGCACAAATGCTATTGGCTTTTAAAAGCCCTAATGTAAAATTTAAGTTTTTCCTGGTAGACGTTGTGTCAAATACAAGATGCTCCATAAATTAACGCTATAATAATATGTGCAGACTTCAATAACATTCATATATAAGCATATACTGTGGTACTTTCTCATTTCTAGATAAGTACTGTTAAAGATAACGAAAACTGGGTATTAGTTACCAAAAATAGTTCCAGGAGTTGGGCCCTTGGGTTCAACACGGCCCCTTAAACTAGTCTTCGCAGTATGGCACTTACTGTCAGACGCAGTCCCGCATAACAGCCATTATACACTCTTAGTCTAAAACGTCAGTCTTTAATTCACACTACAGCAAGTGTTCGAATAGGTGACCTTCTGCGTTCCAGCGTACCTTCTTTCCCTTAACCCGATGCCTAAACCTGTGCCTCCAGTTCTGAACATGACTGTACTCCACTTCAATGACTTACAAACCAGCAACTGGCTCTTAGTCGGTTGATGCACAACATACACTGGGCCAGCGATATTTTTACCCGTAGGAAGAAGAAAAGTTAAAACTTTGGCATACTTCACAAGTCTTCTCTTGTGTGAAAATGGCTGACTTTTGGGTTGTAACGCCGTGCGTCTTGGTAAAAGTTTACCGACGTTTCAAAAGTACTTGTCTTTATAGTAAAGGCAATGAGTAGCTTGTGAAGCTGGAAGATAGTGGAAGCAGTAAGTACCTCTGAAATGTTGGTAACATTTTACCATACTACACCTAGTTACGAGGTGCGATCGGAAAGTTTCCAGACTGCGCGTATAAAAACCCGTACACTTATCTCAGGTATTAAATTCATCCATCACCCTCGAAGTAGTTCCCCTGGGAGTGAACACAACGATCCCAGCGCCGCTGCCAAGCCTGGAAGCATCCCTGGAAATCTTTCTTTGTCAGCCTGTCAAGCACCATCTGCGATTCTGCCTGAATCTCTTCTATCGTCTCAAATCTCCTTCCCTTTAGCTGAATTTTCATCTTTGGCAAGAGGAAGAAGTCACACGGAGCTTAGAAAGGAAGTTGGGGTAGGTTCTTGCAAGATCTTTGAGCTCCTGACAAACGAGAAGTCGATTCTGCTTCTGGTCCTCAGACAGGATGCGTCGCATGTGGAGTTCTTCCTTTAGAATCAGCTGACAGGTCCCATAGCCTATCCCAACAATGTCGCACAAGTCGTTGATGGTACGACGTCGATCTTCGTAACATTTTCGGGCGTTGTGCTCGAAGATGGTCGTCCAGAACGCTCGTCATCATCGACAGAGGTTCGGCCATTTTTAAAACGTGAATGCCACACAAAAGTTTGCGGACTCCCCAAATGCTTGCTTTAGCATTTCATAGGTTTCCGTAGCCGTTTTGGCGAGTCTTTGGCAACATTTGATGCACACGCCATTCCGAAATCGCAGGAGGGTCGGTGTAATGCACTACCAAAACGCCCGTAACTAAGAAACAAATGCTAATTCGATGATGCCGGCTGGCACACTGATTCACTATGAATGTAGGCCGCACCCCCTAGCGGCAGAAGCTCGTACTACATCCGGTTCGCCCTCTATTGACACAGTCTTGAAACTTTCCGATCGCACCTCGTACAACCCAGAACACAGCCATCTTCATTCTCGCCGCGGTGAGAACCTCAAATACGTCTTCAGAGACTGGGTGCCCCTGCAAGACATCCACTAGCCTATACGCAGTACGGAGTTGTCAGAGAAGTTGCCGCTCAATTACGGCGACAGACTCGTCATACAAGAGAAAGCTGAATGCTATTGGACATGAGAAAACTGCATAACGCAGGGCTACATAATTTTTACTCTCTAATAATATATATTACACTAACAAGTCAGTAGGGCAATTCATGATGAAATCCATAGAAGATTAAATCCAGAGAATGATTGCTATTATTCAGTCCAAAATTTTTTGTCCTAACTCCTATATAATTACAAAAACTAAAGTACTCAAAAGTGTAATTTTGGCATCGAGAACACTAAATTCTTGGACTGTGTCAGTCGTCTGTATTTTTAAAAAGAACACTGCGGTTAAAATAAACAAATAGTAAACATATTGTTCTGAACACATTTCTGCTGAACTGCTTTGTAATTTTGAAATTAAGACTGTGAAGTGACAAGGTTACTTAAAAGTTGCTGCTAACCACCCTACAGGAGAAAAAGCATTATAAAAATTTGATTTTTGTTCCTGTAGGGGTAATATATCCACAGACTAAAATTATTTCTTGTCTTTTCTGCAGAGTCTGAACGAGCCTGAAGCAGAGTTGATCTACACCTGAATTTCCAAACCTACACAGTAATACTTAATACTTTCCTTACGTGGCATTTGTCATTTCCCTGACTTTTCCTACTAACTGATTCTGATTCTGCGTCAGATAATTCGTTGATGCGATAATTGTTCCTGTGCCCAAGCGTCATCTTCACGCTTCGTCCTGCTTGATCCTCGGTGGTCAGGGGATAGCGGACTAGGTGGCCCCAGAAACAGACTGGCCGCAGAGAGGGCGGGAACTTCGCCCCGTAGTCCACATAAAACCAGGATCACGATAGACTATGGCCGCCAGATACGGAGTGTTTCGGATAAGCATTCGCGGACAGCCGACAAGGGGTGATACTCCGACTTGCGGGTTGAGCGCGGGGCTAACATTTCCTGACCGTGAGAATAATAAGTTGATCCGAAATGTTGCGCGTGTCCTCTGACTGGGACGGAATATTAGCAACTTACCAATTTGCTGGACTAAGCGCAATCAAAGATAAAAGACAAATTACTTTTTCTTACGCTCATCTGCTCCTTAATGTGATGCATGTAAAATAAGCATATGTCTATGTTCGCTAATATGTTACCTGAGAATTGTATTCTTCATACAAGCCCACAGTTTACATGTGCATTATTTTTTTATTTAGCCACAAGATGACTTTAGTTCTGTTGGGAACACGTGATTTAATGCTCTATTACTCAACGTTAACTTCTGGGTCGAAGTATAATTTGAGAAAGTGGTCAGAGGAGCAGCAAGGAACGAAAATCGAACTGTGGCACCAGCTGCAGAAGACAGGAGCTCGCCACTGAGCGTTGAAAATATTAGTTTTAATAATTCAGTGTAGCAGTGTGCATTCTGCTACCTGGTAATCAGTTTATTGGTACATTCTTTCTTTCTGTGTAGTTACAGGATTCCCTCACCAAAATTTCTTTATTCCTTCTGAGGATTCTGACCTGCGAGTGTTTGTTGTTGTCAGTTGTGGTTTGGCTGTTTATTGTCGCGTAAGGAAAAGTGAATTTGCGATTCGATCCGTCCGTCTCTGTGCATCCGCTGTTCGTTGAAGTGTTTTGTTTTAATTGTCTTCTTATCAAGAACGAATTAATGTTTCAGCTGCTTTCGATCATGGGTAATTGTTTGCTTTGAATTGAATTGATAAGAAGATGTTTACAGGGAAGTGAGATGAGTTTATCCAAACAAAATTATTCTTAACTTACTGGGAAATACAATTACTAAAACAGGGATCAGAATAAACTTCCAAGTTGACAAGGCGAAAAATTTCGTTCTCTAGGAGTAGTAATTTATTTGTCGCGAATTTAAATGTACTGCGAAATATTAAGTAGAGCCGAAAACGCCTGTAATGGACGGTGTAGAATATTTATTTTTGTGCTTTTGTTCAGTATATTAAGTCCTTTAAAGACAATACGTTTAGATATTATTAATTATTTATTATAAATGTAGTTGGGCTTTTATGAGAATGTATTTGAATCAGATTTATAATGTTATTGTCAGTTTTATGCGATAAGAAGGTGAAAGAGCACAACTGCACTGACCAAAAGTCGACAACCCCAAAAGCTGCCATCGTTATGGAGACTCCGCTCCAGGCAGGGAAGTTATTTCCTGGTTATTTAATTAACAGTACTGCCACTCTAAACGATAATTGTGTATTGAGCACGTTGCACCAGTGCGTCATGCTGTCAGTTCCCCGTTACCTGAAGACGGTCACTGACGCCAAAGCATGTTGTAATGGCAACTCTTGAATAAATAATTATTGTTTAATTGAAGCTTAAATTTTCATAAATGCAATGGGAACAACAATAACAAATAGAAATGAGGTCCATGATGAAATTAGGAGTAGAATTCAATCGGAAAACGCTCGATTGTATTCACTACCCAAAATCCTGAAGGTCAGGATATATAAAACAGTGATTTTGTATGGTTGTGAAACTTGGTCTCTTATCTTGAAGGAAGAACGTAGATTACAAGTAATGTGAATAACAGCATCTAGTGCAGTCATCTTGTCAATTACCTTCTATTTTAATTATGAAATTTGCTCGAACCATTTGACTAAATGTATTAATTTCCCCGATGCCACTGATGATGACCTCTTGAGGTCGAAACGCGTATGGCAATAGTGTCCATTATAGTGTTCCCTCTAATTGAATTTTTTTTATTCATTTGGGTTCCGAAACAAGTTGTGTTCGGGGGCGCCCATACTTGAGTGCATAGAATCAGCTCGTGAGATATTTGTCATTTATACGACTTGTAATGTTAAAGGTGTAGTGCTTTGGGGTGGGATGGTTACTCGAAGTTCATGAAATGAATGCTCAGTGTGGAGTCATGCCCGCACGTCGCTGTGTTTCGTATTTTAAATTACTGACACTAAAACTCTTGTATGTAGCTTTAGTCCAACATTTTTAATTTATCAAAACCGGTTCATTTTGTAAATAAATTATATTTTTACACATTTTTTTGTAACGCCTTGCATTAATAGAATGAGCTAAGCTACCAGGAATACCTTTCTTAGCCATATCATGTCTCATGCTGCTGCACAGACGAAAACTGGCCACAGATGGCCACTGCTAGGATGCCACGTGCAACTGCAATTGGTGCCAAACGCCAGAGTTCTCACAATAACCATTTTCATAGCAGACTATTCAGTGCACGTGTGACACCAAAAAGCCTCGATGGTCTCTTGAAATGTGAATATAAAAAAACATTTTTTCGTATATTTAACTGTTATTAAAACGCAGTCTTAAAAGGTGTCAGAGAACATAAACAGTGTGAAAAAAAAATAATACGACGTTTCGATATTTTATACTAAATATAGTACAATTTAAACTATATTGTGATCAAGTTAATTTTAATATTGTTATAACAACGCACTTTGTAGAGTTCACTCAATTTTAATATTCATTTTCTTCAACTTTTCAATTCCCAGCACGTGACTTCCAAGACGTAAATCTTAAAATTTTTGCTGTCTCAGATTAAAATTTCAATTACGTTTTTTATTCGGTGATCCAGCCATAAACTGAAGACCTTGATTTTACGACCGAATGAAACTCGATCATGCTGCCAGTCATTCCAGATGACGGCTTAATGAAATACTGTTTGGAAGAATGTTTTAATCGCCGATGTCATAATAAGGCAGGGTTCCTGAACCTCTTCCATAACTGGGACAACATTTACCCCTTCTTATCGAAATTTAGGCTGCGTGTTTATAAATGGAACCAATTCGTCAGGGCCCCATATTTTTATATCGAGAGTCCTACAAATTTAGACCAACTACTGCAAAGAGATTCACACATTACTCAGTGCCCTTTTTGAGTGATCAGTTCTATTTTCTGTTCTGTTACTGTCATTCGCACGCGTCTCTCCACATGCCCATTAGTGAGACGAGTCCTGCCGTTCTTCACTAAGATGAACAGCTGTTCACAAGGACATGCGCTGCCAAACATTCATTCATTTGTCAAGTGGAATTCTCTAAACAGAAGTTTCTGTGATCCGCTGTCTCTACAGCTCTCTCACTGTGTGCAATATTTATTCTTGTAAATATACACACACTTCCATTTCCAGTTGCGGATTTTATTCTATTTACAACCACCAGTTATTGACTTATTAGAGAAAAATTACGTGGGCCTCAAAAAATAAATCGGCCGCCTGCGGAATGGGCATCCCTGTCTTCAGGTTAGTGTTTTGTCACGTCTTCACTGAACGTTCAGGTTCTTGTGACGGTGGATTTGAAACGCGGTTAGGTTAGGTTAGGTTAAGTTAAGCAATCTATAACAATAACCAGTAAAGTCAATGACAAAATTGAATATCATACCGAGTTTTGTCAAAATCATTCATGTAATGTGGATGCTGTTACTTGCGAACAGACCGACTAAAGTGACGAAAACGTAGGCGTTTTTGAAATGCAGCTGAAGTGAGTGTCTTGTTAAAAGTGGGAAGATAGAAGTTACAAGATTTTTTTCACTTCGAAATCTTTAATTCCAAAACACGAAAGTCATCGGTTTGTCCCTATCATGTAGCTAAAACCTACAATGATGATAGAGAGACGAGAAGAGGAACTCCATATTTTGCACTCTTCACCGCTGGGTTGCGACACCAGGCAGCCTTGTCGGTGGCTATCAACTTTTTACAGAATGTCTAGCGGTTAGAACGCTTGCCTTGTAATCCTGGGGTCTCGGGTTCGATTTCCGACGGTGCCCGAATTTATAACTTGTGTTGGGCAAGGCCGTGGTCTAGGCAACACGGAGTTTTCCTCCGTGGCATCCCAACAATTACTCCATTCACACACAGAAGAAGGCAATGGCAAACCACTTCTGGATCATCTGCCAAGAACGTATATGAACAGGTCCCAGTCCGAGAAAAGGATGGAAGGATCCTGTTCATAATAAGTCGGCAACCTCCTGTAAAGGAGACGGCGTAATAAAGAAGAATCGCTTCCATCTTTAGTGTGTGCCTGACGTTTACAATCATGAGAATAATGCATCAGTCCTACTCTTGAACATAGACACATGGTTTAAAGTATTCTGCATTTCTTGCTTTCTGTTATTAATTCTCGACACAGAGTAACAAACTGTGGTTGTAAGTAATCTCGAAAATTGGAAGTATTGTGATAGGCATAGACTGGGGTATATTGAAATTAAACAAAGGGGAAAGACTGTAATAATTTGGCTGACATTAGGGAATATTGACAAGTTCCTATGAACCCTCCTAAAATGTAATTTCTTGACAGACTGCTCTCTGAAATGTTTCTTATGGATGTGAGTAAAGCTGTCCCACTATACGCCATGCAATTTACTGATTTACATCTTACGAAGTATATGAAAAACTATATATGTATTGTGTGAATTCACAGATCCAGCAATAAAATTTAAATGAGTACATACTAGAAATTATGACATTAACTGACAAATTTGTACATTCTCTCTTCCAGTAAAGTACTTAAGTAAATTCCTCCCAAAACATTTTGCCAACAGATAAAGCTGCCAACATTCTTATAAAATCTGTGGGAGATAGGAGTTGAAGGAGACTGGATTTTGTTGGCCCGGTGGAGGGCTTTGGGTAATTCGGTGATGAACCTTCGGGTTTTATAACCCATCTAGTTAGTTATGTATAAAAGATTAAAGAAATTGATAACAATATATTATGTTTATTTTATTTGATAACGAGTTCATTCTACGTCATTTTTTACACAAACACACATAACTATGACTTTATTTTATTCTATGCACCTTTCACATTCTGAATTAATGGAATTCTATCAATCTGGCATATAACAAAATACAAGAGAAACACTTTCTTCGAAATACACAGTTGATGTTCAAACGTGATACTGATCTGAAACTGAAATCAAAACATCGCGGTTAAAAAAGCTTGAAAAGAATTTGAATACACATAAAATTTCAAACTGATTTTCACAATAAGGACATTTAGGACAGTAATGCACTTGACAGTTTCTAAACATTGGTGTTATGTACGTAGTTAGCATTCCAGCTTCATCTTTGGTTCAATTCTTAGACCAGAGTCTGGTTATCCTGAGGTCCTCTCAGTCTCTCCAGGCAAATGTTAAGATAATGTCTTAAAATAGCAGTGACTATTTCCTCCAAATCTTCATAGATTGGTTTGTCACAGTCATCCTCCCCTTCAATGCCATACAACATATAAAGCGACTTCAAACCTATGCAGTTACCTCCAACTTTAATTACAAAGACTGATGACTGTAGCAGTCCTGTGTCTGAAGTATTCACGAAGTACTTCTGACTAGTCTTGCACATCCGACATTCTCGGCAATGGTTTTCCTTAATCCAATGCAGACAAATGGTACCAGGAAATAAGCTATGAATGGCTTCCATCCATTTCTTTCCAGTTCACCTTACACAGTCCTCTCAGTTCATTAAATGATAACCACAAAAGCGTATAAACTGTAGCTAAACCATTGTAACTGAAACAACTGAACTATCTTTAACATAATGAGAACCTTCATATTAAATCTGATGCAAATTTCCATTATGAGCCAATTATAGAAATAATGTCTTCACATGCACCGAGTTTCCACAATTTGTTCAATGACTACCAATAATAAACACCCGAGAACAGTAGTAGGAATTGAACTAGGTCTTGGACACTTCACGATATCTCCACCAGTCTCGAGGAAGGAAAAAACCTGGGAACTTATGTGAAGAAAATCAATGACCAGAATAAAATCTTAGTTTTCAAATGTCTTTCTTACAGGAATAACTTAAATACTTTAAATCTAGATCTAGAATTTATATTACTTACCTTTCTATACAAAATACATAGGAAAGTCCTTTATAATCGCTTTCAAAACAGAACTTTCAAAGTACTTCCTCTGCTCGTTTGCAAGATTTGTCAATGTTATCTTTCTCCTGAAAAGAGAAAACAAGATGATTACTTTCATATTCTGTAGAATAAAGATAGCCTGATCTGCCACCAATATTCCAGTCCCAGGACATAACACATTGGGGAATTCCAAGGTTTAATGGTAACAGGAAAGCAGATCGGTGTTTAGGTTAATTTTTTAGGGCACATTTTCTAAATATTCTTCTGAAGGGATCTTCACTGAGTCACATAACCAGGGCCGTGGAGTCAGAGTCAAGTAATCAAATGGCATAGGTCTGATATCTTGACTACTTAACTGCTGTAAACAGTGTGACTATCGTGAACTCAAGGTCCTTCAGACTGAGAGAAGCATTATGAAAATAAAGTAAATAATTCTGTTTTTGGTCACTTACATCAAAAGCCAAATGTTCTATAGAAAACAGACTATAGGTAATATAAGACCCACAGACTTAAAGTTCATAATATCATTGATGATACTAAATAACACAATGAGAGCTCAACCATTCCACTTATTTGCTCATGACTGTAATTTTAAGCAATATTTCATAAAACCATAACTGCTGAATACATCCTTATACCCAAATGATTTAAAGACTGTGCAGGAATTCCAATGGAATATTTCGTACTAATTACAAAATCACCTTCATTACTAGAATATAACTAATTTTTTCTCAGCACATACAATACATGGGTTTCTAACAGATATACTCTTCCTAATAAAATATTCTTACTGTTTCTATCAGTGTAACTAGCAGAGTCACTATTACTGTCATCATCATCATCGTTAGCATAGTTATTTCCACTCAGATCAGTCACTGTGTATCTTAGTATATACAAGAGTCAATAAACACAAAATTCTTGGGTTTGCAAATTGATAATCACCTAAATTGGACAAATCATATTGATGAACTGATACCTAAGTTAAGTGGCGCATGTTACGCAGTTAGATCACTGTTGCATGTGAGAAACACAGACACACTCAGATCAGAATATTTTGCCATTTTCACTGTTTAATGAAGTATGAAATAATTTTTGTGGGTAATTCATCAAACAGTAAAAAAAAATTCACTTTACAAAAGAAAAGTATTAGATTATTGGCTGGTGTAAAACCTAGAAATTCATGTAGAAGTCTGTTTAAGAGATTTCATATTCTCGTTAATGAACTTTATTGTAAATAACCAAGAACTCTTTCAAACTAATTCTGCTGTACACAGTGCCAACACAAGGAATAAAAATCAGCTTCATAGACCAGTTGCCAACCTCTCATGTTTTCAGAAGAGTGCATATTATGCAGGGATCAAAATTTTCAACAGTCTACCATCAAATCTCACAAGTCTTGTAAATAAGAAGGAGCAATTTAAGGTAGCATTAAAAAGACACTTAATTACACACTCCTTTTACTCTGTCGATGAATTTATGTTGTTTACAAATAAGTAATAATTTTTTCTTGTGTATAATGGGTAGATCTATTTGTAGCTTATCATTTCTCTAGGTGAATACTTTGTTTTGTATTATGTGACATTTATATAATAGTATGACTTGTACTTGTATAACATGTATTGTATTATTATCACTTATTCCACATCCTATTGTCATCTGACTGTCTTATGGACCCATGGAATGTAAATAAATTATTCATAGCAAGATTTAAATGTTCTCACAGCAGCAAATATGAAGATGGCTGTCATCTGGATTGCTACACCACGTAGTCTTTTAGAAGTTCACTAATGTTTCAGAGGTGTTTAGTGCCTCCATCATAAGGATGATGAATGATGGAGTGTTTCTTATTAACTTCCCTCATATGCAATATCATTTAATGGTCCATTTTGACTTGGTTAAACTTTAATTTTGGCATTTCCACAATTACACACCACCTACATGAAAATATCAGACCACTGAGCCTATAAGAGCTCTGTTAATAAAATTATTGGAAATCATTTCTGATAAATATTAGGACCTTGATCCTATATATGTCAATAATTTGTTAATAAAGCATCACGTGCCATTTTCATTCACTTTCCCACTTAACCTTGATAATCAAAGTGGATAATAACTATACCAAGGATGTATAGATTTTTCAAGCTACTCATTTCTTTTAATTTCATAACAGCAGTTCTATACTCACCCATCGAGGTACACACGAGCACGAGATGCAGCCAAATGTGCATTGTATGTGGGAACTGGATAGGACACACTGCGTGTGCTTCTTGAGAACATATGACATAAGTAATATGTAAGCTGTTCAAGATCATCAGTTGTCATATTATTATCATCATTCCACAACAAATGATACTTGGTTGGTCGACTCACACCCTGTAAAAACACATTAACAGCAAAAGTTATATAGACTGTAATTGACAATCTATTCCAATACCAGTGAGAATATTATAAAAACATTAATTTTAATAATTTATTTCAATTATCATTAGTCCGTCTTTGTGGATGACCAATTTTCCTTTGAGCTTGGCATTAACCTTTTAAATACTTGTTGCCAGAATACTGGCCGCCGTATGTGAAAGCTTAGGCATCGCTTACTAAAACTTGGTCTAATTCAATTGCACACTGGATATTTAAAAGAATACAGTAAAGTTAATGAGTTTGACACCCAAAATCCCAATCTAGCAATTTCTTCCTGCTAATATATGTAACATAGGGAGAGGAGTATGCAACAAATAAAACACAATTTTATGTGATATACAAAAAGACTAGTTACTTTATATCTTCATATACAGGCAAATAAAATCATTCTTAATAACTGAGTTTTTATGTGGAGGTTCTGGCTTAAAATATAATAATACAATTTATTTTATAGTATTCTGCACTTTGACACCTTTATATGGTAATTTAAACCAGTGGTAAGATAATGAACAAAGTATTTAAATTCTATGCAATAAAGGTTAATAACTTCTTAAAGCGTACAAGTCCCTAATGATCACTAAAGAATAGCCAAAACCAGTTGGCTGCTGTTTAAAATATGTTCAATTTGATGTTACTGAAGTAATTAATAATTATACTGAAGTATACTGGTAATGGAAACTAATAATAAATATATTACCTGTATGCTGGCATGGCTCACTAAGAAAAAGTCCAACTCAACAGGGTGTGTGATCTCAGAGTCAACCACAGTACCTGGGGGTACGTTACGGTTCTTCCCATCTTCATCCTCCCTACGTGTGGGAAAAAATCTAGTATGATGTCGTTTCTGAACAACAAGAAATGTCACCATTGGTTTGTATCCTTGCTGCACTGAAGAACAGGCACGTCTAACAGCAGTCAGCTCACTATTCAAAACCTGTAAAATAATAATGTGAAACAGATAAGCTTTTTCAGTAAAAATTTCTTCTTGGCCAAACAACATAGACAGCAGTATTATAGAGAAAAAAGTTGTTTAACCAAACTCCATATTAAGAATAAGACAGGATAGCTCAGTAAAATGGCTGGATTCAAGCTCAATGACTGGGATTCAATTCACGGTGGCAATCAAAAACAGACCACACCAATCATACAACAATACTTATTTCATTTAATTCTACATTGTATGTTTGGTTACAATATAAAGAGAAAAGATTTAAAACTACTAAAGTACAGTAGAAACTGCAAAATTCCCTCCCGTGTTCTCTCAAACTCACATCAACCCCTCAATAGGAACAACTATACAACAGACAATATACCATATTTACCCAATTATAAGACAAAGTTTTCTTACTTTATTCTCATTAAAAATAGGGGTATATTATAACCATAAAGAAAAATGTGTAAAAGATTGATTCAGTGATATCTCGGAAAACAAGACATAATACAAAAACTCAAAAACAGAATAATTTATCAATAAGGCTATTTCAGAAACAGAAATCATTACATTCTGCTTACTCTTACTGCCATACAAACTAGCTAACAAGTTAATGAAGTTCTGTATTTTTTATGCCATAACTATCAGAAGACTGATAACATTATCACTCGTGTTGTCACTTATCAGAGATCACAGAAACCATTTGCGCTGTAAATTATCAGCATAACATCAGGTAAACACAGTATATTGTCACCAAACCTGAGGACTCATATAAATTCATTATTTAATTCCCCTCAATCCTGTAACTCTAAAATATACCTTTGCAAACTCTCCCTCACTGACACCATCTCTATAAAATATTATCCTGTTTGGCAAATAATGTGTGACGTCATGGAAGTACAACAGCTGGTCCCTAATAATAGCTTCCAAGTCTTGAATGATCTCAACTTTCGGAGGCTGCAGTCGAATCTGAATGTTGTATTTGAATAATGCTTTTGGATCATGACTGGCACACACCTGCAAAAGGTACAGAAAAGTTGATTAGATTAAAATAAAGGAATTTCTACAGATAACACAGCAAGACCCCTGATGATCTAACAAAGTATAACATCTACTGCACACTTGTTTCTTGCATCATCAAATTAAAAAGAAAAGTTTGGGTCTGAAATGAAGTTCCATCTCATAACCAAGGTTATGTTTACATCCTGGCTAGTTTGGCGTACCTCGTCAGGAATTATGAAAGGAGCAATGGTGCAATGACCATCAAGAACTTGGAGGAAAGCCTATCATAGTGACCTTTTGGTATCAATTTCAATTCTATTTTGGATAACCTATCTTCATTCACTATACTGCAAAACCATTTATCAGTATTTGGTTTTAAATCTTCTTGTAATTTATCAATTTTACACTGACAACATATTCCCCGTATAGTGTACACATACAAAACATCCATAAAGTTGCATGCAGTGCATTATCATCACAAAGAGTCTACATGCGCAGCATGGCTGAACGTCAGTTTCATTTCTAAACCACTTCACTTGAATATCAAGTGTGTCACACGAGACAAGACAGCACACATTCTGTGCAACATTAAGGAATATTTATGATCATTTTTAAATAACCTAGCCTTCAAGTTCAAGTTTGCACCAACAAGGAGCATATGAAAATAATCTCTGATCTTCAAACTTGTGGATCTTGTAACTTTATTTTTGGATAATACACACAAGTAAACATCAACATTAACATAGAAAAATAACATTACTGCAAATTAAGTGACCAAGTAACCATTTAAATACCAACACATGGTGTTAAAAGATAAAATGTGTAATGATAAACAGATAAATGCATATTATATTCAAATATTTTAAAATACATTGAAGCAGCATTTGATATATTTCTGTCCTAGTTCTTTAAGAGGTTCACTAACTCTGTTTCCAAGAAGATACTCACATTTCTGCTGAACCAAGTGTTGCATACAAGAATCTGTGTAGAAGGAAAGGGAATTTTATGCTTGCTTACATTTCTATCGCAGTGACTTCCCTAACAACTTAAAAATTTTATCCACAAAAATGAGCCAGAGTTTTATTCACAGGGAAAACTCTTTATTTTTGATAACCAATCAAACGGTTAATGCCCATATAAATCTGATGAATTCGATTCAAGAAAAGAATGCAGACCGTGTATGCACATACTTACAGCAACAACAGAGGGTATATCTTTTTGATCAGGTGAAGGATGAGTCACATCAGCTCCAAGTATCATTACAGGAGATTCAAAGAATGGCGGCCTGAGAACAAAGGAAAACTCTTTCATTTCTTATCAAAAAAAAATACTAGTTTTAATCATAAAGCCAGCTGTAAGCTGAAACTACAGCACACTTAATTTTTGTTACATAAACAAAGGTAATCTCAATGCTATTATATGGACACATGTTAGACACACATTACTGGGGAGGCTCTTTTAATTCATGCGCTGAGTTTAAAAATACAAGACTCCAAATAAATATTATGTTGCAGATATTTAAATGCTGTTGCCACTTACACAGGTGGTTGTAAAAGGGATGGCAATTCATGGCACACTGTGTGGTAAAGGCAGCACAAAGCACAACCACCTCAAATCAGACTGTTCATCCAGAATAAATAATGAATTAAGGTTATCAAATTGGAAGGCCTAAGTTAAAATCTTGTATTTAAAAACTTCAATGTGCTACCTGTGAAAGAAGACCTGCGTCATGTATTAAGACAATAATGTTCGGCCACACACTTCTAACAGTGAAGATTATTACACTTAATGTGGCACTACATGATTCTTATTTGTTTCCAAAGCTTTCAAGGGTATGACATGTATTTGGATGACGATCTTCACGTATAAGAGCAGCACTTCAGAATGTAATAAGTGGAGGCTATAAACAGGTACTTACCACTTATATAAAGTACTTGAAGGGAAGTTATGGCACTGAAAGAGGGTACTCAAAGGCAATAAAGTGGCACTGGAAAGCAGTAATGACTAACAAAGTGATGAGAGGTATTGTGCACAAATTAAATGAACAGCCCAGGGTCTGATACACACCTCAGAGACGGCAACAGAACAGATGAGCATTGATCAAATAATGAGTGGCAGAAAGAAGACAAAGTACTCAGTGCAAAATTTGTAATACTACCACATATGGACTGTCTTGGGATTGAAACTGGACTTTCATGTTAAAAAGCCTTCTGTTCACAAGGTAGAAATCATTTTAAAATTTAATTAAAATCAACTACTTATGCCCAAAAATATTACTACATCTCTCCAGAGAAGAAATACATGAGCTCATGTCCCAGTTTCCTTAAAAAAGTTTTACTCACATTTGCAGCAGAGCAGGTGGCTCACTTTGTATTTTACCTTAAACATAGCCTACAGAACACTTCCAAATCATTTTCCAACCCACAACGATCCCACCACTTGACACTACATAATCTATGCAGTTGCAAAAGTATCAAAGAGGGAAAGTTGACTCAAGTATTTAATTGGAAACTGGAAATAAACAGTACAATATCTTTTCCTGTGGTAAATACAGTGTAATTTCAAAACATTAGTCAGAATGTAGTTAATGTTCAGTTTCAGATATTTACTTCAGTCAGAAAGGAAAATTAACTGGACGTTTATGAGAAAGTACAACAGATAAACAAACAGAGAGGAAGAACTAAATCTTATGGTTGTAGTTATGGATCCCTTAGGTTAAATATTATGTAAATATGTAATAATATGATAAAAGTTACTTCATAAATGAGACTTACCTTGACACAGATGAAAGTGTGTGATTCACTCCATTCAGTTTTGAATTGACTTTCAGAAGAATATTGGAACATGTAGCTTCATTCATACGTTGCATTGTTGTTGACTTTATACATTGAGTTAACACTCCAACATTCAGTTCTGCAATTTGCTTCACCTTGGCTACAACACAGTTGAAAACAAATGTTAATTCATACAACAAAACAAGAAGACCACAAAAATTATAATAAAATAGAGAACACATTTCTTAATCAGTAAAGTTGTACCAGACTATACAGCACAACATCCTGTAAGACAGTAATATTTATGTTTATATGTCAACAATTCCAAACTTTGAGGTTATATCAGGCAAAATTAAAATATTCAAAATGTGTATCAGCCAAAATTATATACATACATGGAACACTAAAGCGTATAATTATTAATTTAGTTCCTGCTAGCCTCACCATACAGACCAAAACATTTCAACAGACAAAAGTTAATCAAAGAACCTCTTATTTAAACAAGGGTGGAAGAGTGCTTTATTCATACAATAGACCTCTTACCATAACTGTTTTTCACATTTGGAATCACAACAACAATCAGATCAACTCTCTGTTTCATTGAAGTGAAGAATTCCTGCAATTCAGATGTATCCCTTGCTAGAAACCGCAAACTTCGTGATTGCAATGGACGTGCAATATTCATCCCAAATTTCTTCCCTGTTTTCTGCATTAATTCTCCAAAACGCCTGCAAATTTTAATTTTAAATATACAAAACCATTAATGAAATGGAAAGAATAGGATAAATGACTGTAGACTCAGTGGTAGTATTACATAAACAGAAGACAATAACTAGTTTTCCAACTGAATAGTCACTCTTTAATGATAATTATTAATCATTCTATTCTTGGAACAGTGTATTTCAAGTCATCTGATTTAACATCATCTGTTCTATTTTAGTCTACTACCTTCTCTGGAAAGATTTTCATGAAACTAAAATGAAGTGCATGCCATTAAAGGACACCCCACCTACTTCTTAATTTCCTACTATCAGTAACACTGCCGTGGTGCCACAACGTCTGAAGCTGGGGTGACACAAACACCTCATATGCAGGCACTTCAAATATTGTGTGCCATTTAATTTTTAAAAAGTATTACTTCCATTAAGGCATGTTTCTTTAATGTTCAACAATACCAGGTAAGTTTCGCAATATATATATTTGTTTTGATGGCTATCAGTTGATTAACTAATGGAGATGAGCATGAGGATGTTTTACTCATTTGTTGTTTATTTAATGATGCTTTGTGCTGTGAGGAGTTCCAATTAGAAACAGATAAACATTTTACTCAATTATTTTCCTTATAAAATTAGTTGATTTGACATTGTTATTATCCACTCACTTAAAAAGTACATAAATATCATCATGCAGGGTGATACAATAATACCAAAAATTAATGTGTGATATATAATACATATCAGCAGGCTGCAAGCTGAGAACTATATGATTTCATTCTAATTTTTTTCAACCTATTTAGAGCAAGGGGTGGTGACTTTCTCTGGAACGAGATACAACTTATATTAGACCAACACTGATATTTTTATGTCCCATTGTTTGCAATGGGCTACTCTCCCAATTTTTAATTTACACTAATGCTAAAATCATGATACAGAACAAGAATTTTGAAGGAAATCAGGCTTCATAAATTCTTCCAAAAACTTCTTATTAAACAGGCTTCTACCTAATACATGTAAGTTCTGTAATAAAATAAAATATGTGAATTATAAGTTGACGGTGAGTCAGATGGCTCTTCAAGTACTGTATTAAGACAAAATTTAAAAAATCATTAGATGAAAAGTATTGATTTGTCTATAAACTATTATCATCATACTCATCTACTGATATTTCAGAAGTACTTGCAGTCTTACAACAAAGCTTTCTCACCTCAATCTTATGTATCACATTATATTTCATAATTCTCTGCTAAAATCAAAGCAATATAATTGCCATCACATTTGGTTAATACTCACCCGAGTGCATCTTCTTTTACATAACTGTCTAAGTTGAGAATTATCCAAGATTTCAAATTACCGCTGATAACAAAATTTGATGCTCTCCACACACCACTCCTTGGTATTGTAGGAGATCTCTGATTCTGAAAATAACAATTCTATTTAAGTCCATTTTATGTACTCTATGTTAAAAAACACAACTGTACAAAACTGAACTGGAAAGATGTGAAATGACATAGTCAAGGCCTAATCTAAGGTACTATCCCTGTATCTGCCTGGAGGGACTGAGGAAAACTACAAAAAACCCAGTCAGGATAGGCAGTCTCCAGGCCAAGATTTTAACATGGGGCCTCCCAAATAAAAAATAGGATTGTTAACCACTTAGCAATGATTTTCATTTTAAACACTTTCAATGTATGTTTTTAAATATGTAACGTATCTCATCTACGTATTTAAAAATGAAAATTTGTAATGCTGGATCCAACAAAATATTTTTAAAATTTTATTACAACCTACTGATAGCAAACTATTCTACAATAATAATCAAAATTACACAGTGACCTTCTGTTTCACATATTTTATATTTTGTAAAATGGAAGCCTGAAGATGGTCTATTATACTGAAACATGTTATTCAAAAACATACATCTGTGATAATAACTGAATTATTGTTGTATGTGATGAAAGACTACAAGTTACATTAAACATATTTGTGTAATAAACCCCAAAAATAAAATGCTTGAATATAATATGTCCTTGAAAAATGAACAATGTTTACAAGGAGACTCACTATATGAAGTTTCAATTAATGTACTCACTTCATATTCCAACTTCGGAGCATCCAGGATCCGAGCACTTACTTCTTCAAACTTTCCTCCAACATAGAGACCAAATTCTCTGACACATGGGTCTTCATTGAATCTCACTGACCTTAACTGAAATAAAACCAAAACACACTCAAATATGTAGTAAATGCTGCATAGCTTGAACAACAACAAATTATGCAAAATTTTGAGGATGTCAAAGATACATACATTACTTAAGTATGTACTCAATCGAAGCAACCCACAATACTTTTGTATATAAAACACAACAACCACATATTTCACTACATTCAATGTGTGTGAAACCAACAAAGTTAAGTAGCATTTGAGGTTTTCATGGCGGTGATTCTGAAAATGGCTGTCTTCTGGGTTGTTGCACCATGTAGTCTGGTAGAAGTTTACTGACATTTCAGAGGTCCTTGCTTCTTCCATCATCCAGACTACACAGTGGAACAACCAGAAGACAGCCATCTTAAAATATAAAGTTGTTAAAATACTAATATTGTACTTCATCACATAATTCACATTCTCATTTTTATGTTAAAGCAACATCAAAATTGAAAAGTAATACTCTTTGAAAGACACAAAGGTTACAAAAGTGTACTTTACACCACACACTGCTTAACATTATCCCCTTAATCATATATAGGAATAGTAATTGATCCTTCCATTTGCTATCACTATTCTTTTCACACACTCACATATTTATCCTCTTAATCTGCAAAAGTGATACAGTTACAGATTACACCACAGAAATGCAATACTTAATTTTTAGAGAGCTCACTAATTCACTTCCATCCACAGAACATACTTTCTTCTGATGTTACTATAACAACAAAGTAACTTAATACATTATGCTGGGTTGAGTCCAAACATTCATAACGTTCGTAATATTCATTACGAGAACTTGAGATGTATGAATATGAAATGGCCTCTAATCATAATTCACTCCATGACAAATTATGATCAGCCCTTCTCAACATATATGGCAGAACATAAAAGTTCATACAATAAGAGATACACGGAACCATGATCTTTGCTGAAAAACATGCCAGACGGATGCCTACAAATTAAATTTCAGGGACAAGATTGGGTTTGAGTTGGACCATGGACTGAAGTTCGGTGAGAAAGCCCAAGGTACCCTCAGGAGGAGTACACCCCACAGGTTCTCCACACCTTTCCTGCTGATTAGATGTGTGAGCACACATACTATCCAGATCTGGGGTACCAAAAAGCCACACGCTATTTATCCAGAACAATGGTTTATGGTCAGACCTTTTTTGAAGAGAGCACAATTACAGGCATCATGTATCTCATCAAATTCCAATAGTGGTTAATGCCACAACTGTTAGAAGATTTTCCACAAGAGGATTCCTAGTTCCAGCAGGATTGTGCACTGCAACTCTGGCATTTGGAAGTCGGTGACTACCTTAATGAAAACCTGCCTTGCACGTCGCCTCCCAGAACCCCTGACCTGACACTAATGGGGTTATGCAAAGGATGCAGTTTACTAACCTCCTCTGCCACACATACTTCATGAATTAAATACACATATCCAAATTCAGTGGAAGTTGTGACACCTTGGACAAAGTGATGCAAGAAATTAAATAATTCCTTTATGTTTGCCATGTGTTAAATGGCTTCCATATCGTAAACCTCTACCTTGATGCAAACTAGAAGGTTACCTTTTTCATCTGTATGTCGTTTCATTGTACTGTCACTTGTAGTATTTGTTCAATAAATTTATGTAATGGTGTCCAACATTGAAATAGTCCAACGTAGGTAAGAAAATACTGGCACAATGAATGTGTTTTGTGCTGCTCATTAAACAACACTTTTTTAATTGCACAGTTTATATAGAGAATATACTGCTGAATGAGAAGATATAGAATTTTGAATTGTGAAGGAAGTTGAAGTAACCAGTCATGCATGGCCTTGTCTTAAAACACTATCCCAGCACTTACCTGGAGAAGTTGAAGAGAATTACTAAAATCTCAAGCCACAATAGCTAGGCCTTGGACCAAGAACCTCCCAAATATTCAGCAGAAGTACTAATCACTCAAGTGTGTGTGTTTCACTTTATGAAATGTGTGTTCAAGTCATGTACAAAGCAAAAGTTCAGAATGCAAGACATACTTGAGGTAATTTAACAAAATAAAAAAACAATATCAGCTACAGTAAGAAAGACAACCAAGATAACATACCATGTCCATTATTTTTTGTTTTCTCTTATCAGTGCTTGTTGCAGTATGCCTTATCATTGCAGAAGTCTCTTTGTTACTCATTTTCTTATTAATCACTTGATGTTTTGAGATTGAGCACAACTGTAAAAAAGAACTGCATTTCAATGTATGATCACAGCAGATTCATAATATCATGAAATTTATCAATGCATGTTCATGTAAATTACAGGTTTCAAGCAAAGTGAAATCATTCAGGAATATGCCCAAAATGTAAATCTTAAACACATACTGCTTTCCAAGAGTATCCCAAATAAAATTCTGCTTGTATTTCTTGCTTCCCCACCTGATCTACTTTTTCAGCCCCCTGTAACCAGAGCTTTCTTTGTGGCAGCATGCACCAGTAAGGAATACCTGCAATTTTGCTTTAAAATATAAAAAATAAAGATTGTCAAAACATGTTAAAATTGTCAGACATGCCATAAAAGCTGTGCCAGTTCTTTCTAGAAATATGTCCTGGTTTTAACTAACTTAGCGATACAGAAAGTGTATAAATCATTGTTTAACTCAGTTCACAAACCACTAAATATATTTTTCTTACATCTGGTACTCTTAGAACTCTGTTTTTAAATATTTGAAATGAAGCACTGTAAATATGAGTAAAAGAACACAAACACCTTCTAGTGTTTTGAAAAACAGACTGGGAGACCAAGCATGAGGACAGACTAAGTGAAAGAAGACATACAGATACAAGAGGAGAGTGAAGAATGGAGAAGGTTTTCTTATAAGACAGTCCACACCAATGAGAGGAAATCCAAGGAATAATCAAATACAATAAATGGAACAGCAAAATTTACCATCTGTATGGAAAGGAAAATCCCTTTCTACTACATAAAATGACAATAATGTCAGCTGTATTAAGAAACAGTCCAAATACAGTCAGAGAGTAAACAGTCCCACCCTGTTCTATAGGGGCTGATTTACAGTGCATAAAGAATCATATATCAATTCAAAACAATGTTTCTTACAGTGTAAGACTGTAATCTTGAGACTTTCGGAGTGAGGAATTGGGGTGAAGGAGGAAAGATAACATCAGCCTTTAACACTTTGGACTTCCTGCATTCCTTGCAAGTCTCAAGATTACAGTAGCGTACTATACCTCTGGTGGAAGATATATTGGCTTTTCTCTCTTAAGTGAACCAACATGAAGGCATGGAAGATGTGGAAATCTCAGTTGTATACGCTTGACATGGGCAAAATATTCTTGAACTGACATCGTTTGACCGTCATCCAACTGAAATCTTTATAATAAAAAACATTACATGTAAATCAAAATATTCCTGTAACATCATAAAATATACTCATAATGCAATCCCAGGGAAACTAAATTTTTACCATTTTAAAAAATTTTCTGTTTAACACAGATCCCTATTTCCAGGAAAAATAATTTAAGAGATTTCAACAGATGGTAGAAATTATCAAGGCAAACTTATAGCTATCATATTTCTCATTTCATATAACTGCACATGTGAAGTCAGAAACATTCCTGTACATTCACAGCTATCTACTGATGAAAAACATGTGAACATAAAGATATGACTGTAGCTCACAAAAGATTGAACATACCGTAATTTTGCTGGACATTCAGCAATTGCGTTTACCCTGAATGTTCGCTTGCTGGTTGGGTTGTTAGGGATCATGTAATCAATCTTTAAGTCTGAAACAAATAAAATTCAATACCAACAACTTGTATACTTTTAGACTGTCACACATACAATGAAGGCACTTGACAGGACAGGACATCAAGCTGGCATATGTTCTTGACCTCTGCATTACATGGGAATGATTCGTTCAGCGGCATGCCCTATCCAAGCTTTACCCCTGCAGAAAGGCCCATCTACTACCCACGGGAAAGAAGTCTGGGTGGGCTACAGAGCTGGTCTGGATGCAGGGACTTGAAGAAAAATCCTCTGCCTCTGCTGGGAATCTAACACTAGTCATACTAAGCTAACTGGCTATATTAACTTCTAAAAGAAGTTAGTTTTAATAGAGGACTCTGACTGCAGTTTCATTAAGCTTTCAGAAATGCTATTTAAACTAGAATTCAAAACCTTCATGCAAAAAGGAGATAACTCCTATGTACCAAATAATGTTGCTGCTTAGTAGGACTTGAGATTTTCAAGGTGATGAGCATGAAGATGACTGTCTTCTGGGTTATAGTGCCATGCAGTCTGGCAGAAGTTCCCAGAAAACAGCCATCTTCATGTTATGTTATTCAAATAGCTAAACCAACAGTCAGATGTTATAGTGTGAGGACACAAATCTGTATGTAAATAAATTAACAATAGGCCTACACACATTGCTGAGTATTTAAAATAACTTTGTCCCTCCTGAGAAAAGTATATAATGTCACTTCTCCTCTTATGCCCACAATTTAAAAGACCAGCATATGGTTAGCACGGACCCTATAGTTCAAAAACCTTACTTGAAGAGGCCACATTTGAAAACCTTAAGAAGTGAATTTTAAAGGGACATAATGGTCCCTGATCAACAGAGTTTTCAACCATATTATTTTCTTCATAACTTTAAGTATTTGAAGTTCAGTGTTAACTACATGTTCCACCTTTTTTAACAATCAATATCTCTTATAATTTGCATTTATGGTTTTAATAATTCTCAGAATAAACAGCAATTATTTCCTTACACAGCATTATCCAACTGATCTCTGTAATGCTTTTGCTGTGAATAACAATGCTGACAATGAGTTTGTTGTGGTTTCCTAGCAACTTGTATTAATTGTGTTCATAACTTTTTGATCTTTGGAGAACATTATTTTAAATGTGAAAATTCAATGTTAATTTGAAAATGTATTTTGCAAAATGAACGTTTTACTTGCTTTTAACAGCTCATATATGAACACAGTTCTGTTGAATGTGTAAACTACATTTCCAAAGAAAAATATATCTCTTAACTACAGGTCTTCCTTTTCAATAAAATTGCTTCGCAGTCTTATGGCATAATGTACTGGCTTGGTACTAAAAGGGATAATGCAGTTTTTCAGTAACTATTCTCAACCTTACCACTGATATAGTTCTTGAAATCCTCCTTCTGATTGTAGTTCAACTCACTGTGATCTTGAGGTCTGCAGATTTCATAAATGGCATCCACAACATTTTGTGGTGATGGAAAACCTTTATGTGTCACTGTCAAACATAATTATCACAATTAAATCAGAAATAAATGTCACAAATAAACTTAGTGCTGCAGTATGATTACTTCAGTATTCATACTCGTCCACCGATTTTACAGTTCCACTGAAGGGTTCTACATAACAGATGGCCAATTTTTAAAAATGTACATGACTATAAATTATTTTATTTTACACAACTCTGCAAACTTTATCAAGCTTCTCAAAATAAGCATCACATACAAAAACATTTACAAGTAATACATATATCCCATTCACATCTACAACTTTTATTTCAAATCTTTTTAATGTGATATAATTTTAATTCAATACAAGGAAAAATAATTTACAACTTTATGCAGAAAACCTGTAAGTCATTAAAAATCATGCCAAGTTTCGTATTCAGAGCTAAAAACTGGACCACCAACCCAAAGCTTTTGATAAAAAAAATGCCTTATTTGTCACCACTTATGTGCTTAGCCCCTTTGGTGCCAAATTATTTTAAAGCAGTTGTACAAACTGTTGATAATGAGAATGATTTGAGATTTCCACAGTGGTGAGCATGAAGATTTCTGTCTTCTGGATAATGAATTTCATTGGAAACAATTTTATGGCCTGGATTATTTAAAAAAGAAGTGATAGACCTTTTTCACAATTAACCTTTATAAAATAAAATGTTATTCACAATAACAAACGAAAATGAAAAATGTAACAAATACCAAGAATTCATAACAATGGAAAAAATATTGCTTATTTTTCAATAAAAGCTCATATGTATTCTATGTTTTCAATGCCTGATGTATTTTGTTTCCCAAAGAATGTTCAGCAGCCTGTAGTACACATGACCCATTAATAATAAACATTACTATAAATCTTGGCACACCAGCTCAGAAAAACACCTCATCTTAGGCAAACACAAAAGTGTCTTTTTCAGTACCTGGTTATGTATTTTGGTGCACATGTGATTCTGTTTAGAGTTGACATTTAACTTGCAAATATGCTTACTGACAATATCTGCAATAAATTTTTCATGGGGTTGAGTAATGATGTCCAACTAAACAAGGTACCTAAAAATATAGAGGGTAATGCTAACACTAAGACAAGCCCCTGTATCAAGTACCAAGTATTACCAACCATTAAATATACTGACCATCAATGTTCACAAATGGCTTCCAGCCCAAAGTGGCACTTTGGAACATTCCATACCACATTTCAAGTCCATCACCGAGTTTCAAAATTGTACCGCTTGGAGGAGTATAGAATGAGCGTCCAACTTGCACAAACCTAACAAGATAAACATTAATACCATTATCTTATTAAACACAGAAAAGAAGTTTCAAATTAAATTCTTCATGCACCTCAACAAAACAGCGACATGAAATACAATCATCACTGAAGCGAACTTCAGGGTTGAAGTCTCAACAGGTATGAGACTGTTAATGTCCTGCATAGTCACACACTTCACTGACAGTATGGAACACTTTTTAATCAATAACTGACAGGATACAACAAAAGAACTCAGAAAAAACCCACTTCAGTAACAGTTTATCCACCATAAATCCCCTGCAGACCAAGCCTGCATAGCGAAAAGACAGCATCCGACTGTCAAAGAAAAACACAGAATTATCTTCTTCTTAAATGCCTCATGTTATACAGCGTTCAGTGAAAGAATTAATGAAATCGGGAAGTAGTAGTTCTGACATATTTTAATGCATTATACCAGAATTTTGGTGGAGAAACTCAGGAAAACCACAAATTACTTAGTCAGAAACCAGGCTAAAGACTCATTATGAACTCACTTCAAACTCTAATAGATTTCTTTATTTCTCATGCTTCAGCACTTCATGTCTACTGCACAATTTACAGAATTATACTGCGATTACATCATGAATTCTAGTTGATATATAGGAAGCAGCAAAGCCATATTTTTAAGTATCTTGTTGGGAAAATGAGAGAAAAATATGAATGACATGCCAATAATGAGCTGATTACTGGTACTTCATACAATTCGTGTTTCTTGTTTAACATCTGAAGAAGCAGAGCTAAATTTTAGAACGTCAATTTATTTACTGATACAGTGTTTTAAGGTAAAACTAAAATCAAACAAAATTATACTCCAAGATAAAACTGACATAAAGCTGAAGCAAGGAACAAGTAAACAGAAGATTTAGCAGTTTGTAAATACACTTCAAAAAGGGAAAATCCTTTCAGAATTCTAATAATGTATAGTCATGAAAGGTTTGGAGAGATAAAACACAGTTTATAACTGGTCTAGCCAATGAGTCTGCCATGGACCCCTGAGTTCAAGCCCAGGGGGCAAGCACACACAACTAAGCTGTAAAACGCAGGTATCCACATGCACTCTGTACACCATATACCTGCTACTCCTTTGAAAAACCTAAGTACTGAGCAGTTATTTTCCAGGAATCTTTCAGTAAAAAGAGGGTAGGGAAGTGGCAACTGGTAGAAACAGTCCCAAACACTTGGGAATAACAGAGTTGCATTGTGGCCTAGTTGGCAGCAATCCGAGAAATTAGAGTGGATTCATCCTCTTTGTAAAGCTGGCTGTGTTCTTTCTGATAAACATTGTGTTGTACGTACGAGAATCATCTTCATCAACATTAATAAACCATATACTATATAGTATATACCAGTGTTAACAACTGTGGCAAAACTTGACGCTCCTGCAACCTCACCACTTCACAGCAATTTTCTACAATCCAGCTGGTGATCATCCTTATTCCCCATGTTAACCCTGACAGGAAAGAGATCTCACCAGTAACCCCTTTTCACCCACACAGACGCAAACATACCTACCAAAGACCCATCCGGCCCTGCACAAACAGCACTGTTGTAAGTTAAATCATTGACAACTCAACGCTGATTGATAAAAATGTACTGATCACAGAAAAAAGTACTTTGAACAGAATCAATTGGAATTTTATATCACAAACTATTATTTAAAATGCCATAGAAATTTGGGATGAAAAATTCCAGTTCTATCATCCTGCAGATTGACCCTTAAACCAAAAAATCTCTCTACGAATAATAACTAAATACATGCAGAGTTTTTACAATATTCATATCCATTTTAATCAACATTCATAATTATTTTGCACGTTTTAAAATTAACTAACAATTATCATGTCACAATCCTCCTCAAGTTCATGATCAAATCTCAGCCAGGTTTTCTGGTTACCATGATTCAGTGCTTTCTAGCTCTTCTTGGCCCTGCAGGCACTACCAGTGAGTATCTTGAGGTAGACATCTTTCAAGTCTTTACATACTTTCATTCACTTCATTTGACACTACACAATCTCTGTAACTGACACAGTATTGATGAATACCTTACAGACCAATCAGATGTTTCTGGTACACTAAGAGTCACAAAACAGCTAATTAACTACTTACCCATGCAAAGATGGTGCATTGCGCAGCACAACATCCACAGCCTGAATAGCTTTCTGTGGGATTTCCAGTGTACGCTCACTGCTCATATATGTAGAGAGGGATTCCAAATTAACTTGAGATGTGTATTTGATGGTAATCTCACACTCTTTAACCCTAACAGATTCATCATCTTGCACCGTGAAATGATCAGTTATCTGAAAAAAAAAACACTTCAGTACTTTGCTACAGAGTATCACAGTACCTCTTTCAATAGTTGTATGTACCACAATGTTCAGAACTGAAGACTTATAAATCTTACAACAAATACACAGGAAAACCAACTTTTTTAATTAACTCTGATATGGCAAAATTTGAGACTTTCATAATGATAAGTATGAAGACGGCTGTCATCTGGGATGTCGCACTGTGTAGTCTGGTAGGAAATGATCAATGTTTCAAACGAGCGTACTGCCTCTATCATAAGGTTTATGTCTTTACATCCACATCAACATTACCAGCAGCAACAGCTTATTGTTGTTAAATTAAACCAAACATACCTCTGGCAGCTCTCGAGTACTGTACAAGTTTTTCCTCCCATCAAAAGCTGGATATCGATCAGGAAAGTTTCTCCGCCTGAATTCTTCCATTGCACGTCTGAAATAAGAGATTATGTATAATTACACAAAATGTTATACAGTTTCAACAGTAATTCTAACAAAACTAGAAACATACAGAAACATGATATATTTATAAGCATAAAAATTCAATACAACATACACAATCTGCATAACATACATGTTTATAATAGAAGCAACCTAGTCTTCTACACTGTGCAATAACATTTTAACACCTTTAATCTACCAAGATTCTACTGAGGCATAATAAAACAGCAAGATTTTTTTACATTACAGACCTAACTACTTTGGTCTTAACAATGCTAGTACCTGGAAATGTCATGAACTTCAAGAAAGCTAGATGCTACATACTATAAGTTTATATATCAACTTATATAATTTGAATCTTTATTGTTATACAAAACAATGTACATAACCTCAAATCAAAATATCTCTTATGACAAATAAACATAGTTTATATAAAGCGCATGCAATGGACCCACACCTGAAGAATTTCATGAAAGTCTGACTGAATAAAGCTGTGCAAACAGTTTATCATTAATAGTTTTATTAAATAATGGAACTGTTCTTATCAGATCACTACAGTTCATACACTAACCAAAGATCCTCATTGTATCCTCCAAGTGTGGTTACAAATGCAACAATCAGTGAGGAAAAGGTTAAGCTTGTGACCCTTTCAAGGCACCCTCACAATTCATTCTGACCCACAAGTTCAAAATCACTGGACTAGAGTATGTATTGTTACAAAAACAAAAATTTAGGACTTTTTTAACATGCATCTACAAATAATGCTATAATGGAGACAGCAGTCATTAATTCAAAATCACAATGAGAAAGGACCTGCTTGCAATGTACTGTTAAATGAAGCAACACCTGGCAAACCACATTACGTTTGGTCCCTAAAGTTTTGGCTAGCTCCTAAACTTGTAATGAATTTTACAAACACTGACAATGTTGACAATAACAAACTGTAAGTATATAAGCAATGCATTTATTCTACCAAATTGCATAAATACAAAACATAACATTCAGCCTCCTACTTATTAACAACAACACACAAATTACTGTGAGAAAATTAACATCATAGTATTCTGAGTTATCAGAGAAGCAAGTCATTAAAAGTTTTAATATTGTTCAAACTGACCTAAACAAGATAGACAACAGGTAAGAAATTCATTTTTGCTGCTAGCTACACAAATATCCATGGATGTACAAAGTCTTTGAAGGCAGAAAAGTTCAGTATTTGTTAGATTTAAATGTATTGGTATTATAGCAAACACATTTTCACACGCAACATATCTTCAAAACATCGTAAAAACTGATTTACTTCCTAGATTTGTGGGTAAGATAATTTAAAAAAAAAACAACAGTGCATTGAAATATGTACAATTAAAATCTTACCAGTTACCAAATAATGCAAATCAGAGTGAATTATTGTAAAACTAAATATAACCATTTTGAATCTAACGTTAACATAATTATTATTCATTATCCCATAAAAATCATACAAAGTTTACCTGTACATATCATATGCAAACTATAATGGGGCTATACACACCTCAAAAGTCTTTTTGGAAATGGTGACGGTTTAAATTCCACATCATAATGAATTGCAATTTTGTTCCGAAGCTTTGACAAGTCCAGTGATAAATAGTTGGTTTCTACAACAGTTTTTCTTCCTTTCGTCCCACAACCTGTCCTATTTGGGATCTTTAATGTCTGCATTCCTTTAGTTATAGCTGCAACATCAGCATCTCCAGTCTGTTGCTTTACAGTGCCTGCAAGTTCATCAATGAACAACAAAATATATTTAAAATTTATAAATACTCTTTATTCAAGAATATAAAACTGAGATCAGTTCAACATAAGGATGGAGTTCCAGGCTGAACTCATAAAGGTTATTTTAGTAGTTTACAGATGATACTAATATTATTATTTCACATCCAGAAATTGCCTGTTTTCAAAATTACATAAATGATGTCCTTGTTAGATTAAACAAATAAATTGAAGCCAGTAAACTCACATTAAATTGTGACAAAACAAATTTCATGAAATTTTGTACTAACAGCAGAACTTGTGTAAGTCGAAATATATGGTATGACGAGTAGATAAAATAATGGAGGAAATTGATTCAAATAAAATTTCTTGGCCTACAAATTAATAACAATTTAGACTGGAAAACACATATTCAATACATCATCCTTAAACTAAGCTCGGCATGTTTTGCTATAAGGGCATTTGCAGGACTCATGAAAACAGAAATTTTAAAATTAGTTTCTTTAACCTACAATCTGAGGTAGCAGTCCACCTCATAGGGCCATATCTCAGAAATGGCCACCTTCACTATTGCAACGGTACACAGTGTAATTAATAAATATATTAATAAGAACAGAAACTGTTTTCTACCCACTAATGGATAGGCTGTAACAAGATATACAGCTACTTGTGAAAGTTCTCAAAAAGTAAAAGGTCACAGAGAACTGGGTCTCCTTAATATTATATCAAACAAGACAAAAAGTGGCCACAGCTTACCGTTCTTCCTCACCATGTCAGGACCAGAATATCTACAACAAAATATAAAAAAATTACAACATAAATATATATTAATTAACTCTAAACTTGTTTCAAACGTTAATTTTTATCATGAAAGAGATTATTAATCACAAGCAAATAAATGTTGTCACATAAATTTTACAATTTCACCCAAAACCATTTCTTCGGTGATCTTACTTTCTGAGCAGGCAAGATTACTGGATTTCACAAATCTGAATTTAAATGCTTTTATGTAGGTTAGACTTAAGGTTCCTACTCAACTGCGTACTTTTAAGTGCCAAGAATAAAACAATCTCTCAATGACATGGATTTTAGAATTAACTTTTTTCACAATTCTCTGCAGCAAATTTTACATTGCTAAAAATAAATATGTTAACGTGGATACCTTTTAACAATATTAATAAAGTACCACTTAACCAGGAAGTGAGTACAGACCGATTGATATTTGATACTCTTGCCACGAAGATGTCAACTGTGATCTTCAAGCGTAATGACAGCACCAGAACCCAGAAAACAACAACATTCAATACATTCACAACCAAATGTGGCGAAGTCCTTATCACCCCGCCTTTATATTTTGAGTTTCTGGTTCAAATTTTTACCAGGTTAACTGTTGTAACATTTTTTCTGGGTTTCCTCAGGGCCTTAAGCAAATGGTAGGTTAGTCATACATAAATCTTCTAAAAATTGGAAATATTAGTTACATGTAAAATATAATTTACCTGCAAGTGTTTGTTGTATTTAAAAATGGGCAACTAATAAGCCCATACTTGATACTATCAAAATTCGCAATTCCAAATCTGAAACATTTATATTTGACTAACTAGATGGCTTACGGAACCCGAAGGTTCATCACCGAATTAACCAAATCCCTCCACCGGACCCTGTCCCGGGCCAACAAACTCCAGTCTCCTTCAACTCCTATCTCCCATAGATCCCACCTGACATTATCCTCCCATCTACGTCTAGGTCTCCCCAGAGGTCTCTTCCCCTCAGGCTTCCCAAATAGTGGACCCAACCAACCAGATGGCTTACCGAACAAGAAGGTTCATCACCGAATTAACCAAATCCCTCCACCGGACCCTGTCCCGGGCCAACAAAATCCAGTCTCCTTCAACTCCTATCTCCCATAGATCCCGCCTGACATTATCCTCCCATCTACGTCTAGGTCTCTCCAGAGGTCTCTTCCCCTCAGGTTTCCCAAATAGTGGACCCAACCAACCAGATGGCTTACCGAACAAGGTTCATCACCGAACTAACCAAAGCCCTCCACCGGACCCTGTCCTGGGCCAACAAAATCCAGTCTCCTTCAACTCCTATCTCCCATAGATCCCGCCTGACATTATCCTCCCATCTACGTCTAGGTTTCTCCAGAGGTCTCTTCCCCTCAGGCTTCCCAACCAATAACCGGTGCAAACCTCTTGTCCCATCCATGCGCGCTACATGCCCCGCCAATCTCATTCTTCTCGACTTAATCACCCTAACAATGTTGGGGGAGGAGTACAGATTTTTAAGCTCATCATCATGCAGTTTTCTCCATGCCCCATCGTCTTCTCTCCTAGGCCCAAATATCCTCCTCAACACTCGATTCTCAAACACCTGCAATCTGTGCTCCTCCCTCTGAGTGAGAGACCATGTTTCGCACCCACACAAAACAACAGGTAAGATTATTGTTTTGTGTACTTTAATCTTCAGCTTCTTAGAAATCAGACTTTTATATAAGAGATTAGAGCAAAGCGCTCTTTTCGGAGCGCATTCTCTAGAGTCCTTGTCTTTCCTTCTCGATAATTTCGCGTTTTTCGTCTATCGGTTTCTGTTGATATTTAATATTTCGTTTGTCAATGTAAGTCTTCCTTCGCTTTTCTTTATTTGTTGAATAGGTCTGATGTCTTAGTTCTTTACGTCGCTGTTCAGAGGCCAACTGTTCTTGGTAAGACAACTTTTTACGTCCAATCCCACCCTTGCAAATCTTCGCCTGTTTTTCTACGTGTGTCGTTAATATGGTCTCGTTTATCAATGTAAGTATTCTTTCGCTTTTCTTTATTTGTTAAGTAGGTCTGATGTTTTAGTTCTTTACTTCGCTGTTCAGAGGCCAACTGTTCTTGGTCAGTCAACTTTCTACCTTCAACCCCACCCTTGCAAATCTTCGTCTTAAAATCGATCATAAAGTCAGTTTTCATAAGAGTTTTCGTAATCGTAATATATCGAACGAGTATCAGTCTACCTTGTTGAAGTTGTTGCTGTTGGTACTTCAAGTAGTTGATAACGTTTTCTTTCACCTTTCTTCATTTCTTAAACAGTTCTGACGTTTTAGACAATGAAAGGAAGGTAGCTGAATGTAATGTAATATAACGAAATGAAATGTAATGTAATGAAACACAATGTCAAAATTATTTAGTCTACGACGCACTTTTTTTACAACCGATTCACAGCTCAACTCTTTCCGCAATGACGAAAGCGGATTGTTGACGACAATATATACTAATGCAACAATGCCGAGTAAACAGATGACGTAACAATTAGTTTCTTAGCTAACATAACCATTGTTGTCGATCCATATCAACAATGTGTAAACATGGACCGACAACAATGGTCAGTTTGCGTGCATTGTTGTGTTACATTATTGCCGTCAACAATCCACTTTCGTAACAAGATGGATGACATTGAAGATAACATTACATTACATTACTTCCATTTATGCAAATTGGGAGGTTAAGACATCAATTGGGTGCATTTGGGATACTGGGACAAGTTATCAATGTTCCAGTAGATGTTAATAATATGGCAACGCTACTACCTAGAGAATTGGACGATGATTACAGTTTCAACGTCCATATAAAGAGAAACTTGATTCACAAATCTACGTATCTGGTAGGAATAAAGTATAAAGGAAATATTTAGAATAAAGCCAATACATAAACTTCCTTTCCGTATAGACGTATTTACGTCAAAAAGGATTCAGGAGCCATCACCCTCAAAGTTACTCCCATATTAAACTTCAGTTACTCGCACCGACGTTGCTGAAAAGGCTTGCGGTAAATGTTACATTTCTCAACAGAACAAATTGTAAGATTTGAGGTTTCCACAACGGTGAGTATGAAGACTTCTGTCTTCTGGGTTGTTAACCGACGTTTCAGAGGTCATACTGCCTCCATCATCTGGGCGATGAATGGCTGGCAAGTTAGTGGTAGGAAACAGGCACAGTCATATACAAAGAAACAGAACACATGATATGGGAGAAACGTGTAGCACACTAACCAAACGAGGCAGATGATTCACTGGTTGCAAGCACCTTGAATAGAAATTCTGGGTCACTGGTGCCGGTACCAACTCTCTGGTATCAGCACCAGAAGGTCAACACCTCCAATCATAAAACCCACCACTGTACACAATCCTAATCTAGTTGTATCCACCACTCACCTTTAAAATCTATCACCACATCTCTCCACCTGTTTCTTTATATTTCAAGTGGCCGATTTTAAATCAGTTTCCCAACAAAAATTCTGTATTTATGTCCTGTCCCTCACATCCAAACTATATATCTGACCCATCACAACCTGCTACATTTCATTACTGAATGAGTGTGTATATCATGAAGTTCCCCAAACTATTTCCAAAATTTGTCATATTCATACTTTTAACATGAAACTTACTTCTATTTGTCATAGCTATTCCTGCACATTTAAATTTTGAAACAGTTTCAAATTCTCCATTGATAACATTACTTGTGTTTCTATGAAATGAATCTACGGTTATAGGCATTCTGATTATGATCTGCAATCACTTTACCTGTTTCTCGAGACTTCCGCTCTCCTCTATTGTTGACAACATGTCGCTATCATCTTCTTGTGCACCAAACATTTCCTCACATTCTCTAATCTTGGACATCAATTCTGAAAAATTTCATCACTGAGTTTCTGTTCCTGCTCATACAGAAAACGTTCCTCTTCCAGGTTGTTTGCCCAATAGTCCTCACATTTTTCATACTCCTGCAACAGAAACAAAGAAAGATTCAACTCTCATTTACCAAATATCACATTTACATGTTAGTGATCCTGCATTGAATTTTGGGGGTTCTGAGTTCATATATTGATTCAGAGATCAGGTATCCTGACATGTTTCATGTTTCTCTCCTGTCCTTGCATGTAAGTGGCAGGATAGTTCTGTAAAATAAGTCATGAATACTTCATGCAATTACAAATTCCTTCCATGTTCCTTCCGATTCATCATTCACAATATCATCCTCTCACATAACCTCAATAATTTAAACAGTTAAAAAAGCATTGTTAGCCTTTGCTGTCCTTGTGTTACTTCATACACAGTCCAGATGGACGTGCATTGCACTTGCATATTGCTGAACTGTTAACCATAAAGTCCAGCTGATAGGCCCTTAATGTGGGACTTTAAACCACCTTTTCCCATATTATAAAGTTTAATCAGTCTATAAGGCCTTTCATTTCTACTACAAAGTGCAGCTGGAGGAAAAAACAATAACATTAGAGAAATTGTCTCTAAATACAAGGGCCATCATATTTTTTTAATTAATCATCCATTTGAGAAATTCCACTCTTTCAGACTCTTGTATGCAGATGTTTGATACAAAAGTACAATTAAATTTCAAAGCTTGAAAATACACAAATCTCCACTGCACCAATATCAAGATAAAGTGCATATTCTGCATGAAAATAACACATATAACAAAAACCAGGCACTATAAATTTTATAAATCAAAAACCAGATTCTATTTAACAGGTTCTGTGTTAAAATATAACTGCAAATAAACAATTTATTTGTAAAAGCACATACTTTAGAAATATTCTTGTTTCATAAATTATACCAGGTTCTTACACAAAATACGAATTGGTATGTTAGCACTTACACTGGTTGTTTTGATGACCTGCCATCTTTAATAAGATGTCATTCATCTTGGTATGGACTCAATTACAGATCTAACATAATGTTCAAATGAAGCAACTTCACTGCTAACTCACCTTACACTGGCTTCCATTTGTTACTAATGACTTGTTATTTGAGATGGATAACAGTGTGGTTGATTTGCATAACAGAGACTTAGAGAGGGTTTCATATACTTTGATGGCCACCTGATGTAATCTTACTTGTTTACAGCTAAGAATGCAGCAGCAAGTTATATTACTTATCATGGGGGATGGAACATCTCTTGGTCATTCTACTATAATACAACCAGTGCACAAGGCTTGAACAACTCCTATCATCACTGTGGATCACCATGACACATCTACTCATGAGCAAGTCATCACTCTTGTTGAAGAAGGTGGGTTAAATGCTATCACTGCAGGTGGACGAATGGTGTCCCAGGGTCCACAACAAGAGCAATGCTACAGAAATACTGACAGATGGGCAAGTTAAGAGGTGCAAAGAAATTGGGTTATAGCACGTATCAAGTCCAGTCTGTGATGCTGCATCAGCAGCCAAACCTCAAAGAACCCTTTTGCCAGTGCAAGGGAGCTTAAGGCTGCTATCAGCTGTCTTGGACATAAATGTACAGCTATACTGAGACTAAGAGAAGATGGTCTCACATTACGACACTATGCAGTGAAGGGTGTGCTTACCACTAAACTTAAACTATTACATGTAGCGTGGGCTGAGAACAGCGTGGATCACAAGTGGGCCATTCCCCCATTCATGATTCTCATGCGATTCAAGAAAGGCTATCACAGCAGGCTGAAGTCAAACTCACTGAATGGCCACTACAAGTGCCTGACCAAGGATAAGTGAGGTTAAGTAGAACTGGCGTGTGGTGAAGAAAACCATGCAGGAAACGTTGCCTGATGTCCCTCCAAGAATAAGAATGAAATGCTCTCTGGACTTGTGTCAGAGTCTTGGGATGACATTGCCTCATTTGAATGTTATGTCTGTTGTCTAACTGAGTCTTTTCAAGATGACCGAAAACTGCAGATGAAGCTCAGGGATTCTAGACAAATTATTAAAGATGCCTTGTCTTCAAAATGACCCTTTCGAAGATTAACATACTAATGCATATCTTGTGTGACTGGTACACATAACAAAACAAAAATGCCCCTAAGATATGTGTTTTGCAAATAAATCTTTTTATCTGCAGTCAGAATCAAATGTGGAACCTTTAAATCAAAATGCCAATAAAGAAACAATCCTGGAAAAATAAAAGAAATACCTTCTTCCTTCACACTTCTAGCCACACCAATGCAGCACAAATAATACAGTGGTAATAACTTTTTACTTGTTAACAAAAGTTGCTGGCCTGCACATGCTTTACAGAAAGACAACGATTAAACATTCGGCTTTTAATACCATTATCTATATAGTTTATTATCTATTTCCAATTGCTCTCGGTATATGAACCACACAGAAATTTTGAAACACAGTTTATAAGGCAACATATTTACCATTTAAACCTATGCAAAAATGGTCTAAGGATGGATACAGATTTCAGACTCCAAAATATCATGTTTTAATTATATTACAAAGATGGATAATGTCCAGGATGCTTATTTAAATAATACACTCCCAAACCATCAGATTTTAAGGATCTGGTGTGACTGGATACCTTTAACATACCCTATGTACGCATGCCCGGAATCAGTATTAATGGATGGACTCTTGCCAATGGGAGCTAGTGGGAGGAGTAAAGCAATAGCTTCAGGAGTAAAGAAACCAGCACACTGTACACGTACGTGGATGACAAATATTTTGCATGGTCTCATGGAATAGAAGAGCTCTAGGAGCTTCTAAAACATATAAACTACATACATTTAAATATTAGGTTCATCATGGAGATTGAGCAGAACTAGTCACTTCCATTCTTAGATGTCACAATAAGCAAGAAGCCAGATTGTTCACTTGGACATAATGTGTACAGAAAACCTACACACACAGATCTACACCTACATGTAGTCTAAACATCATCCAGCCTAAAATTGGGCAGTAGTAACTACACTTATCCAGCGTGTGAGAACAACCTCTGATGCTGGAAGCTTTCAGGGCAAAATTCAACACATACAGAAGGACTTACAGCAAAATGGATATAGTAAGCATGACATCAATCACACCCTACATTTGAAGCACAAACTACAGCTGCAGCAGGAGTACCCAACTGGTGTATCACAAAGGCAATCTGTCAAAAATAAGTTCAGCTAAATACAATATCACGATCATCCATATTACAGCCAAGTACAACATTCAATTGAGGTCCGAAGATACTCAATCCCCTGCAGATGTGACAAAATATTTGCATGTCAGCGTGGTAGAATCACTGAGACCAAAATCAAACAGAATATGGGACACATATGTCTCAGCCACACAGACCACTATAGTAGACCACAGCATCTCTACACTGGAAAAGCAACAGGGCATGTGGACCACAATACAAATCCAACTGCCCCCCAGTAATTTCAGTAGTATCAGAGATATCACCCTGAGGCGGGAACACATCCTGTGCCAAGCAGCCCAGTGCAATGCCAAAGAAAAGCAAAGAAAGTACTTGACTGCACCTATTACCTCTTACTGACCAGTGTCCAGCCACGAACACTGGTTCTGGGCAGATATATATATAGGGAGCTTTTAAGGTACCCAGTCACAACAGGTCCTTGATTACGTAGAGGGTTCCCAAAAACGTGGATTTCTTTAGACCAATCGATACAGTTGCTGGCCAGAGAGGGTTTTCTTGAGTTCAGTTGCCGCTAAAGCTTCAAATCATATATTTAAGTTATAATCTTGAAAAAATTTAGAGTCGATTAATTTTGGAGACTTCTCGCTACAATTCATTCCAGCAAATTTTCTTTTGCTGTCTCCTGTCTATAAATATAGAATATTAAAAGTATTAGAAATTGATCTTACGGTCCACGACTGTAATCCTAAGATGCAGAAAGTCGGTAGCGTTAAAGGCAAACGCTATCTCTCCTCCTTCACCCCACTTCCTCACCCCACAAGTCACAAGATTACAGTCGTGGACTGTATGGGCGAGAGACTTGTCTCTTACATTAAGAAACTAGCACAGGTTTAGGGTCTTTATGAACAGGTTGCTGAAGAGAACACTTGGACCTAAGAGAAAGAAATATTAGGTTGGAGAAAACTCATCACGAGAGCCTTCCTAACTCATACCCTTCATCAAAAATTGTTTGTGATGAAATCAAGAAAGAAGATATGGCTAGGGAAATGGAGGATGCATGGGAAAGACAAAAATGCTCACAATCTTTTAGTTACAATACCTGAAGTGAAGAGAACATACGAAACCTAGATATAAACAGATGGATAATGTTAAAATGCATCTTACCATTACAGGGTGTGAAGATTTATACTGGATTCATGTGGGTGAAGGCAGGATATGTTAATGTAGCAATGAATCTTTTGGTGCTGTAGAAGAATAAAATTCCTTCACTGCCTGAGGAATTATTAGTTACTAAAAAGAACTCTACTCCATGTTAATTAAATATAAGGAAGATTTTTCACTGTGCACAGTGCCGATAAGAGCTACACATTCTGCGCTGCAGTCTAAGGTTGAAGTACAGGGAAAATGGAGGATGTAATTACAATACGCATTAATTAATAGTGAGACCAAAACTGACCGGTATGAAAATGCGGCAATTCTAAATACTCAATAATCTGGACGTCCAGGTAATTTGTGGAGGTGTGAAAATTTCTGAGGAAAAGATGTCTGGGATGTGAGAGGCAGCAGGTGTGGCCTACTTTAAGGTGTTATCCTGGAATTTCCCAGGACTGAGGAATATTATGAACAAGATGATGTAGGATGATTCTAAGTCATGAATCGGAAAGGACACTAGTATGTCACTCAGGCTGTCATTCATTGGTCAGTGTTTTAAACTTACTACAAGGAACGTTCACCTAACAAAATCCATTAAAAGTTACATTTATTGTTGTGAAATGCTAAACTGTAGAGATTGGGATGTTTTAAGAATAAGTTAAAATTATGAAACACTTCACGATCTTGCGCGTAATCCTTGTGCAGGGGCCACACTAATCTTCCCCATATTACTGCAATGTTACACGATATAGTGACGGAGTGACTGCCACTCGAGCTACTGCCATTGGATAATTTAATCTACATATTTAGGAAACTGGAAGATTAAATGTTTCACTGCTTCAGAGAGAAGACGACAGATGACTGATTTCTTTCTCAATAATTTTGTGAAAAATATTCTGTACTTTTCCCCTACAGAATATCCCATTTGAGATTTTACCCTCTTAATTTCTGTGAGTTGTGTCACTGAAGTGACAACACTTTGTCGTGACCATTTTTGGGTCACTGAAATTCTCTTATTTTGTGAATGTACGTAATCTACACTCACATATGAGCCGGGATAGCTCAGTCAGTATACTGTAGATAAGCAAAATTTCAGGTGAGGTTTCGGCATGACCAAATGGACCATTCCCTTGTCAGCCTCCTTGAAAAGAGAGATCTGCCATTCCATTGCCTACTCCAGAACATAGAAACATGTGTCCCGCAGGCCGCATGCGGGCCCCGGAAGCATTTTCTCTGGCGCAGGGGTTATGGGGGCGTTGAAAAATTACTTTTAAAATTAATCAAATATAATAAAACTCGAAGTTATTTTTAAGTAAGGAAAAATGAAATTTCAATTCTTTCTCATTATTTTTACATTTATATATAAAGAACACATTTAATATTAATTATTCACTTTTTAAATTTATGATTGAATGTAACCAAATTATAAGTTAGAGTAATTTTTCTCAACTACCAACAATGTGTAAATATGGACCAACCAACCAACCAAAAAGCTAACTGAGGGCGGAGGCCTGCGCAAGCGCAAGCATCGTCCCTACCTAGGTGAAACCATTCCTGCGCACAAGGCGCATTGCTGGAAATGGTAAACAGTCTTAATATAAGAAACGGAAATTTTGCTATCGCTAACAGGATTACGTCGTGGCGGGAGCCTCGACCATTCAAACTGGGATCCGTTGCAGCTGATGGGAGGTCATCCCGTCAGGCAAGTTGTCCAAAGGAATTTGGTTCGTTGGATTTCCGGGGTTTGAACCCAGAGAGGGAGGGGCCGTTTCGGCTGAAGGCCTCTGCGGCATGGGGGGAAGATCACTTCAGCTGATGGCCTCCGTGATCGGGGTGGGGGTGGCGGGCCGTGCTCCTATTAAGTTATACCCTGGCATTCGCCTTACAACTGAGGAAAAGCACGGAAAACCTCAGTCAGGGTAGCCGAGTAGTCTAACCACTCGTTGTGCCAACTTGGCCGTCTTTTCGGGACGGCCTCGGCTGGCCTGTTGAACATCGGTCGCCCTCGGTTGCCCTTGGGCGACCTCTGGCAGCCCTCGTTCGACACGAGTCCCACTGGACACAACCAAAAAGCTAACTGAGGGCGGAGGCCTGCGCAAGCGCAAGCATCGTCCCTACCTCTCTCCAGGCTGTGCCGGTGGGGGTCTCGTCCACTCCCCACCTACTCTCAATGCCCCTGCCAACCAACCAACCAAAGAAGCTAACTGAGGGCAGAGGCCTGCGCAAGCGCAAGCATCGTCCCTACCTAGGTGAAACCATTCCTGCGCACAAGACGCATTGCTGGAAATGGTAAACGGTCGTAATATAAGAACGGAAATTTTGCTAACGCTAACGGGGTTTCGTCGTGGCGGGAGCCTCGACCATTCAAACTGGGATTTGTTGCTGCTGATGGGAGGTTATCCTGTCAGGCAAGTTGTCGAAGGAATTTGGTTGGTTGGGTCTCTGGGGTATGAACCCAGAGAGGGAGGGGCCGTTTCGGCTGAAGGCCTCTGCGGCATGGGGGGAAGATCACTTCAGCTGATGGCCTCCATGATCGGGGGGAAGGGTGGCGGGCCGTGCCCCTATTAAGTTATACCCTGGCATTCGCCTTACAACTGAGGAAAGCACGGAAAACCTCAGTCAGGGTAGCCGAGTAGTCTAACCACTCGTTGTGCTGACTTGGCCGTCTTTTGGGGATGGCTTCGGCTGGCCTGCTGAACATCAGTCGCCCTCGGTTGCCCTTGGGTGAACTCTGGCAGCCCTCATTCGGCACGAGTGTCTTCCGAGTTGCCGAACTAAGGGGTTCCCCACACCAGCTAACCTCGAGTCAAACCTCTCAGTTAGTGCTCTGATGTGGTCGGCAAAGAAAGGGACCCCCAGATCCTCATGTATTTGCCTGTTACTAACGTACCAGGGCGCGTTAGTAACAATTCGAAGACACTTGGATTGCAGAACTTGCAGCTTCTGGACGTGGCTGTGGGCAGCTGACCTCCAGATCGGGCATGCGTAATCCATTATGGGACGGATGAGCTGCTTATAGAGTAGTACACCGTTCCTGATTGACAGGCCACTTCTCCTATTGATAAGCGGGCCTAGCACACCTAATCGTTGCGCTGCCTTCTTTCCCACTTGGTTGACGTGCGCCGACCAAGTAAGCCCGGCGTCAAGGGTGACCCCCAGATACTGCGCTGTTTTGACCCATTGGATCGGCTGTCCGAGGAACTGCACTGCTCTGGGCTGTTGGATGCGTCTTCTCGCGGAAATGAAGAGAACCGCGGTGCTCTTCGAGACGTTGATAGCAATCCTCCAGGCCCTGAGCCAGAGCTCAAGTCTACTGAGGTAGGTCTCCAGATACCTGACGAGAAGCGTTGGGCTACGGGACGTGACTACTAGAGCCGTGTCGTCCGCGTATTGTGCTAACTCGACGTGGCGGGACGGTGTGGGTATGTCGTTGACATACAGACTGAAGAGCACAGGGGAGAGAATTCCACCCTGCACAACTCCAGCCCGCATGGTACGACGTGTGGACGTGGCCGACTGGAAGGATGTCTGGAATGTCCGGTCAGCGAGGTAGGAAGAGATGGTTTTTACCAAGTACGACGGGAAGTTGAGGACGGTCAGTTTGTATAGGAGGCCTTGGACCCAGACTGTGTCGAAGGCTTTGGCCACGTCCAGGAAAACCGCGCCGGTTAGCCGCTTCTCATCAAGGTTTCTGTTGACCCTTTCGACGAGGCGAGCCAGCTGTAACGATGTGCTGTGTCTGGGTCGAAACCCAAACTGCTCGTCGCGCAGCAGCCCGCGTTCACTGACCTCGTGTAGGACCCTCGTTAGTAGGATTTTCTCGCAGAGTTTGCCGACCGTGTCGAGAAGACTGATGGGTCTATAGGAAGAAGGTAGCGTGGGGTCCTTCCCCGGCTTCAGTATGGACACCACTCGAGCGTGTTTCCATGCCGAGGGGAAGTGTTGCCTGCGAAGGACCGCGTTGAACACTTTCGTGAGAAAGGTTACCGCGCGTCGTGGAAGATGTTTCAGGACCCTGTTCGGTATACCGTTGGGGCCCGGAGCCTTGCCAAGCTTGAGTCCCTTGATGGCCTGGGCGACCTCCGATGGACTGGTTAATTTTGGTTCATTTACAGGGGCATACTCGTATGCTCGCATCGCTTCGTTAACCATGTCAATTGTAGTCAGGTCCGACGGGTAGTCTACCGGCTGGAACTGGACCTCAAGGCTGTCGGCTAGGGCTTCTGCCTTCTCGGGGTTCGAGAGAGCCAGTCCTCCCATCACTAAGAAGGGGGGCGACGGAGTGGGGACTCGCATCACACGCTTGGTCATTTTCCAAAGCGACTGGTCCTCGCAGTCCAAGGATTCGAGCGTGTCGCTCCACTGTTCGTTCCGCCACTCGTTGAGACGATAGGTCACCGACCTCTGGAGTCGATTGACCTGGGTCTTAAGAGCGGGGTCTCTTGTGACCTGCCATCGCCTCCTCAGCCGGTTCTTCAGGCGTATTTCATCTCGAATACTAGCGGGTAGAAGCGGTCGCCTGTCAATGCGGGGTCGAAGCTTGGGAGCGGACGCTGCTGTGGCTTCCAGGATAGCACTGGTCAGCTCCTCGACGCACTTGTCAATTTCTTCCTCGTCGTTTACCACGGGGTTCCCCGGTAGTCTGCTTTCGAGGCAAGCCTGGAATGCAGCCCAGTCCATTCTCGCGAAGTCCGGGCGATCAGGCAGGTTTTGAAAGGACGATCGGCACGTGGTGTCGACGAGGACGGGCAGGTGATCTGAGCTGAGTGCGGGGCATACAGTCAGGTGCACCGGTAGGACGAAGTCCTTGATGAGTACAATATCAAGGACGTCAGGTGTGGCGTTGTGTGTGTAGGGAGCCGTGGTTGGAGAATCCGGCCCGTAGATGAAGCAGGAATTTCTGTTGGCGTAATCACGCAGGAGCGAGCCCCTAGTAGAGATAAGGCTAGAATTCCAGTCCGTGTGTTTCGCGTTGAGGTCACCAGCCAAGAGGACCGGGAAACCCCCGCTCAAGCACTCGGTCAAGTCCGACTCTATCCATGGCCGGGTGGGTGCGAGGTATGCCGCCACTAGCTTGACTTTCCTGGTTGCCAGTACCAGGTGAATGGCGGTTGCTTCTAGTTGTTGTAGACCCGAGACCGGCACAGGGTAATGATCAATGCCCCTGCGGACAAGGATCGCTGTGCCACCTCCTAGCGTCGGGCGGTCCGTACGGTGGCAAACGTAGTTCGCGAACCTCAAGGCCCGACCCGACGTGAGGTGCGTCTCGTTCAGGAGGCAAACATCGACTCCGTAGTCACCGAGGAACTGCTCCAGCTCCAGCTTCCTGTCGCGGACACCGTCGGCGTTCCAGTAAGCCAGCCGCAAGGCCTTGCTACCGTGTCCTCTAGGCCGTGCAGTCATTGTCGGCCATGAAGAAGAGAACGGTTTTGAGGAGGGCTCGCGGACGAGACCCCCCGGGGGGGAGTGAATGGATCGCGGCGAGGAGACGTCGTGTCAACTCAATGCAGACCCGTGGTGAGAGGGTTTCCAGGATATCTGAGATGTCCTGGAGCGGTGATTGACCCTTGGGTGGGGTGGGGTCAGTCTTCTTGAGAGCAGGTGCTGTGGGATTTGCCACCGGCGCCACAGGACGAGCGGGCTTGGCACGGCCGCCCTTGGGGATAGTCTGCCGCTCAGTCTGTACAATGGCTCCAGTTGGCGTTGGGGCGGGGTTCTTCATAGCCGCAGCCTTGACGACGCGGCCACCACTGACCACGTGGTTCCACCCAGGGCCCAAGTTCTCTTGCTCGAGGGAAGGCTTAGCTAGCGCCGATTTGGGCGCTGGCAGGCGCGTGGAGACGTCGTCCTTTCGGCCGCGATCCCCTTTCGCACGCTGTGCAGCGGCCGTCTTGGCTTCCTTCCACTTACTGCAACCTCTATAGTTCGCAGTGTGGTTGCCTCCGCAGCTGCAGCACTTAAGTTGTTGCTTAGGGGTGGCACACGACCCGGATGGGTGAGCGTCCCCGCAGGCCACGCACCTGGGTGCATAACCGCAGTTCCGCTGCGTGTGCCCGAAGCGTTGGCACCGTTTACACTGCATGGGCCCCTTCGGTGCAACATATGTTTCTACCTTGACCCGCAGACCGCAGATCTCAGTAAGGGAACGCACTTTCGCCACGTCGGGGCCTCGTGCTACCGACACTATAAAGTGTGGCGTAAGGGGACGGTCACCGTCCTGGTCCATGGCCCGGCGCCTCGATCGCAGTTGCATGACCCCCTGCACTGTAAATATGGAACCAACCAACCAAAGAAGCTAACTGAGGGCAGAGGCCTGCGCAAGCGCAAGCATCGTCCCTACCTAGGTGAAACCATTCCTGCGCACAAGACGCATTGCTGGAAATGGTAAACGGTCGTAATATAAGAACGGAAATTTTGCTAACGCTAACGGGGTTTCGTCGTGGCGGGAGCCTCGACCATTCAAACTGGGATTTGTTGCTGCTGATGGGAGGTTATCCTGTCAGGCAAGTTGTCGAAGGAATTTGGTTGGTTGGGTCTCTGGGGTATGAACCCAGAGAGGGAGGGGCCGTTTCGGCTGAAGGCCTCTGCGGCATGGGGGGAAGATCACTTCAGCTGATGGCCTCCATGATCGGGGGGAAGGGTGGCGGGCCGTGCCCCTATTAAGTTATACCCTGGCATTCGCCTTACAACTGAGGAAAGCACGAAAAACCTCAGTCAGGGTAGCCGAGTAGTCTAACCACTCGTTGTGCTGACTTGGCCGTCTTTTGGGGATGGCTTCGGCTGGCCTGCTGAACATCAGTCGCCCTCGGTTGCCCTTGGGTGAACTCTGGCAGCCCTCATTCGGCACGAGTGTCTTCCGAGTTGCCGAACTAAGGGGTTCCCCACACCAGCTAACCTCGAGTCAAACCTCTCAGTTAGTGCTCTGATGTGGTCGGCAAAGAAAGGGACCCCCAGATCCTCATGTATTTGCCTGTTACTAACGTACCAGGGCGCGTTAGTAACAATTCGAAGACACTTGGATTGCAGAACTTGCAGCTTCTGGACGTGGCTGTGGGCAGCTGACCTCCAGATCGGGCATGCGTAATCCATTATGGGACGGATGAGCTGCTTATAGAGTAGTACACCGTTCCTGATTGACAGGCCACTTCTCCTATTGATAAGCGGGCCTAGCACACCTAATCGTTGCGCTGCCTTCTTTCCCACTTGGTTGACGTGCGCCGACCAAGTAAGCCCGGCGTCAAGGGTGACCCCCAGATACTGTGCTGTTTTGACCCATTGGATCGGCTGTCCGAGGAACTGCACTGCTCGGGGCTGTTGGATGTGTCTTCTCGCGGAAATGAAGAGAACCGCGGTGCTCTTCGAGACGTTGATAGCAATCCTCCAGGCCCTGAGCCAGAGCTCAAGTCTACTGAGGTAGGTCTCCAGATACCTGACGAGAAGCGTTGGGCTACGGGACGTGACTACTAGAGCCGTGTCGTCCGCGTATTGTGCTAACTCGACGTGGCGGGACGGTGTGGGTATGTCGTTGACATACAGACTGAAGAGCACAGGGGAGAGAATTCCGCCCTGCACAACTCCAGCCCGCATGGTACGACGTGTGGACGTGGCCGACTGGAAGGATGTCTGGAATGTCCGGTCAGCGAGGTAGGAAGAGATGGTTTTTACCAAGTACGACGGGAAGTTGAGGACGGTCAGTTTGTATAGGAGGCCTTGGACCCAGACTGTGTCGAAGGCTTTGGCCACGTCCAGGAAAACCGCGCCGGTTAGCCGCTTCTCATCAAGGTTTCTGTTGACCCTTTCGACGAGGCGAGCCAGCTGTAACGATGTGCTGTGTCTGGGTCGAAACCCAAACTGCTCGTCGCGCAGCAGCCCGCGTTCACTGACCTCGTGTAGGACCCTCGTTAGTAGGATTTTCTCGCAGAGTTTGCCGATCGTGTCGAGAAGACTGATGGGTCTATAGGAAGAAGGTAGCGTGTGGTATTTCCCCGGCTTCAGTATGGACACCACTCGAGCGTGTTTCCATGCCGAGGGGAAGTGTTGCCTGCGAAGGACCGCGTTGAACACTTTCGTGAGAAAGGTTACCGCGCGTCGTGGAAGATGTTTCAGGACCCTGTTCGGTATACCGTTGGGGCCCGGAGCCTTGCCAAGCTTGAGTCCCTTGATGGCCTGGGCGACCTCCGATGGACTGGTTAATTTTGGTTCATTTACAGGGGCATACTCGTATGCTCGCATCGCTTCGTTAACCATGTCAATTGTAGTCAGGTCCGACGGGTAGTCTACCGGCTGGAACTGGACCTCAAGGCTGTCGGCTAGGGCTTCTGCCTTCTCGGGGTTCGAGAGAGCCAGTCCTCCCATCACTAAGAAGGGGGGCGACGGAGTGGGGACTCGCATCACACGCTTGGTCATTTTCCAAAGCGACTGGTCCTCGCAGTCCAAGGATTCGAGCGTGTCGCTCCACTGTTCGTTCCGCCACTCGTTGAGACGATAGGTCACCGACCTCTGGAGTCGATTGACCTGGGTCTTAAGAGCGGGGTCTCTTGTGACCTGCCATCGCCTCCTCAGCCGGTTCTTCAGGCGTATTTCATCTCGAATACTAGCGGGTAGAAGCGGTCGCCTGTCAATGCGGGGTCGAAGCTTGGGAGCGGACGCTGCTGTGGCTTCCAGGATAGCACTGGTCAGCTCCTCGACGCACTTGTCAATTTCTTCCTCGTCGTTTACCACGGGGTTCCCCGGTAGTCTGCTTTCGAGGCAAGCCTGGAATGCAGCCCAGTCCATTCTCGCGAAGTCCGGGCGATCAGGCAGGTTTTGAAAGGACGATCGGCACGTGGTGTCGACGAGGACGGGCAGGTGATCTGAGCTGAGTGCGGGGCAGACAGTCAGGTGCACCGGTAGGACGAAGTCCTTGATGAGGACAATATCAAGGACGTCAGGTGTGGCGTTGTGTGTGTAGGGAGCCGTGGTTGGAGAATCCGGCCCGTAGATGAAGCAGGAATTTCTGTTGGCGTAATCACGCAGGAGCGAGCCCCTAGTAGAGATAAGGCTAGAATTCCAGTCCGTGTGTTTCGCGTTGAGGTCACCAGCCAAGAGGACCGGGAAACCCCCGCTCAAGCACTCGGTCAGGTCCGACTCTATCCATGGCCGGGTGGGTGCGAGGTATGCCGCCACTAGCTTGACTTTCCTGGTTGCCAGTACCAGGTGAATGGCGGTTGCTTCTAGTTGTTGTAGACCCGATACCGGCACAGGGTAATGATCAATGCCCCTGCGGACAAGGATCGCTGTGCCACCCCCTAGCGTCGGGCGGTCCGTACGGTGGCAAACGTAGTTCGCGAACCTCAAGGCCCGACCCGACGTGAGGTGCGTCTCGTTCAGGAGGCAAACATCGACTCCGTAGTCACCGAGGAACTGCTCCAGCTCCAGCTTCCTGTCGCGGACACCGTCGGCGTTCCAGTAAGCCAGCCGCAAGGCCTTGCTACCGTGTCCTCTAGGCCGTGCAGTCATTGTCGGCCATGAAGAGGAGAACGGTTTTGAGGAGGGCTCGCGGACGAGACCCCCCGGGGGGGAGTGAATGGATCGCGGCGAGGAGACGTCGTGTCAACTCAATGCAGACCCGTGGTGAGAGGGTTTCCAGGATATCTGAGATGTCCTGGAGCGGTGATTGACCCTTGGGTGGGGTGGGGTCAGTCTTCTTGAGAGCAGGTGCTGTGGGATTTGCCACCGGCGCCACAGGACGAGCGGGCTTGGCACGGCCGCCCTTGGGGATAGTCTGCCGCTCAGTCTGTACAATGGCTCCAGTTGGCGTTGGGGCGGGGTTCTTCATAGCCGCAGCCTTGACGACGCGGCCACCACGGACCACGTGGTTCCACCCAGGGCCCAAGTTCTCCTGCTCGAGGGAAGGCTTAGCTAGCGCCGATTTGGGCGCTGGCAGGCGCGTGGAGACGTCGTCCTTTCGGCCGCGATCCCCTTTTGCACGCTGTGCAGCGGCCGTCTTGGCTTCCTTCCACTTACTGCAACCTCTATAGTTCGCAGTGTGGTTGCCTCCGCAGCTGCAGCACTTAAGTTGTTGCTTGGGGGTGGCACACGACCCGGATGGGTGAGCGTCCCCGCAGGCCACGCACCTGGGTGCATAACCGCAGTTCCGCTGCGTGTGCCCGAAGCGTTGGCACCGTTTACACTGCATGGGCCCCTTTGGTGCAACATATGTTTCTACCTTGACCCGCAGACCGCAGATCTCAGTAAGGGAACGCACTTTCGCCACGTCGGGGCCTCGTGCTATCGACACTATAAAGTGTGGCGTAAGGGGACGGTCACCGTCCTGGTCCATGGCCCGGCGCCTCAATCGCAGTTGCATGACCCCCTGCACAGCAATGTGCATGGCGGCCAGCTCCTCGCGTACCTCGGCCTCAGGCATGCGCACGCCCAGGTTTTTAATCAGCAGGCGCACGCACCGATCCTCAGGGAGGGAGAATGTGTGAAAACTCACACCCTCGCCCTCATCGAGGGACCGCAGGACCCTGACGGTGGCCCGGAACCCGTCGGCGGTCTCAGGCACAAGAGCCAGAAGTTCTCCCTTCATCTGCGCCACGATCCCGCAGGCCAACTCCGCGCGAATCCTATGCAGGAAGCTGCGTACGTCCTTCACCCCAGAGACGTACACCGGGGTTTTGTTACGGCGCTCCCCCGGAGCCGTTTTGTCCACTTGAGCGTTGGAAGAAGAAGCGGCGTCAGATGACACACCAGTGAGCGGCCCGGACAGGTCCCCAGTCACCTCCATCGAGGAAGAGGGTCCCGGCTGGGAGCCGGGTCCCTTGGCTGAGGGCTGCACTGTCCTGCTCATGGAAGCGGTGGATGATGTTGCTGCTACCGACGGTCCATCGGGCCGATGAACTTTTGCCGGTGCCGGCAGAGAAGGTGACTGGGCTCCGGACAGTGGCCCGGGCGTCGGGCGCCTGGATGCGGGTTCCAACGAACCGCTCGAATTGGACAAGTCCAACTCTTTGGCTTTCCTCTTGCCAGTGTTGGCTCGAGTAGGCCCTCCGACCACGGTCGTAGCTGTTGTATTTAATGCTGCTGCCACTGCTGCCCGCTGTCTTTGCTTTTCCGCCGCGATGGCGTCCAGGATCTGCTTCTGGACCTGTTGGAACACTTCAGGGAGGTGGGCCTTCAGAAAGGCCAGCTCACCTCCTTCCATGTCTCTCAAACTTTGTTCAATTGTAAGAGACCACGACGTCCACGTCACAGATTTCTCAAACTTTGTTCAATTGTAAGAGACCACGACGTCCACGTCACAGATTTCTTAATAATTCTTATATAAGATAAGCACTTTCTATTTTCTAAAACGTTTTACCAGCACAAAAGCTCAACTCACTCTCAACCCTCAATCCGTAAATATGGACCAACCAACCAAACCAAAGAAGCTAACTGAGGGCAGAGGCCTGCGCAAGCGCAAGCATCGTCCCTACCTAGGTGAAACCATTCCTGCGCACAAGACGCATTGCTGGAAATGGTAAACGGTCTTAATATAAGAACGGAAATTTTGCTAACGCTAACGGGGTTTCGTCGTGGCGGGAGCCTCGACCATTCAAACTGGGATTTGTTGCTGCTGATGGGAGGTTATCCTGTCAGGCAAGTTGTCGAAGGAATTTGGTTGGTTGGGTCTCTGGGGTATGAACCCAGAGAGGGAGGGGCCGTTTCGGCTGAAGGCCTCTGCGGCATGGGGGGAAGATCACTTCAGCTGATGGCCTCCATGATCGGGGGGAAGGGTGGCGGGCCGTGCCCCTATTAAGTTATACCCTGGCATTCGCCTTACAACTGAGGAAAGCACGGAAAACCTCAGTCAGGGTAGCCGAGTAGTCTAACCACTCGTTGTGCTGACTTGGCCGTCTTTTGGGGATGGCTTCGGCTGGCCTGCTGAACATCAGTCGCCCTCGGTTGCCCTTGGGTGAACTCTGGCAGCCCTCATTCGGCACGAGTGTCTTCCGAGTTGCCGAACTAAGGGGTTCCCCACACCAGCTAACCTCGAGTCAAACCTCTCAGTTAGTGCTCTGATGTGGTCGGCAAAGAAAGGGACCCCCAGATCCTCATGTATTTGCCTGTTACTAACGTACCAGGGCGCGTTAGTAACAATTCGAAGACACTTGGATTGCAGAACTTGCAGCTTCTGGACGTGGCTGTGGGCAGCTGACCTCCAGATCGGGCATGCGTAATCCATTATGGGACGGATGAGCTGCTTATAGAGTAGTACACCGTTCCTGATTGACAGGCCACTTCTCCTATTGATAAGCGGGCCTAGCACACCTAATCGTTGCGCTGCCTTCTTTCCCACTTGGTTGACGTGCGCCGACCAAGTAAGCCCGGCGTCAAGGGTGACCCCCAGATACTGCGCTGTTTTGACCCATTGGATCGGCTGTCCGAGGAACTGCACTGCTCGGGGCTGTTGGATGTGTCTTCTCGCGGAAATGAAGAGAACCGCGGTGCTCTTCGAGACGTTGATAGCAATCCTCCAGGCCCTGAGCCAGAGCTCAAGTCTACTGAGGTAGGTCTCCAGATACCTGACGAGAAGCGTTGGGCTACGGGACGTGACTACTAGAGCCGTGTCGTCCGCGTATTGTGCTAACTCGACGTGGCGGGACGGTGTGGGTATGTCGTTGACATACAGACTGAAGAGCACAGGGGAGAGAATTCCGCCCTGCACAACTCCAGCCCGCATGGTACGACGTGTTGACGTGGCCGACTGGAAGGATGTCTGGAATGTCCGGTCAGCGAGGTAGGAAGAGATGGTTTTTACCAAGTACGACGGGAAGTTGAGGACGGTCAGTTTGTATAGGAGGCCTTGGACCCAGACTGTGTCGAAGGCTTTGGCCACGTCCAGGAAAACCGCGCCGGTTAGCCGCTTCTCATCAAGGTTTCTGTTGACCCTTTCGACGAGGCGAGCCAGCTGTAACGATGTGCTGTGTCTGGGTCGAAACCCAAACTGCTCGTCGCGCAGCAGCCCGCGTTCACTGACCTCGTGTAGGACCCTCGTTAGTAGGATTTTCTCGCAGAGTTTGCCGACCGTGTCGAGAAGACTGATGGGTCTATAGGAAGAAGGTAGCGTGGGGTCCTTCCCCGGTTTCAGTATGGACACCACTCGAGCGTGTTTCCATGCCGAGGGGAAGTGTTGCCTGCGAAGGACCGCGTTGAACACTTTCGTGAGAAAGGTTACCGCGCGTCGTGGAAGATGTTTCAGGACCCTGTTCGGTATACCGTTGGGGCCCGGAGCCTTGCCAAGCTTGAATCCCTTGATGGCCTGGGCGACCTCCGATGGACTGGTTAATTTTGGTTCATTTACAGGGGCATACTCGTATGCTCGCATCGCCTCGTTTGAGAATCGGGTGTTGAGGAGGATATTTGGGCCTAGGAGAGAAGACGATGGGGCATGGAGAAAACTGCATAATGATGAGCTTAAAAATCTGTACTGCTCCCCCAGTATTGTCAGGGTGATTAAGTCGAGAAGAGTGAGATGGGCGGGACATGTAGCGCGCATGGATGGGACAAGAGGTGGTTGGGAAGCCTGAGGGGAACAGACCTCTGGGGAGACCTAGACGTAGATGGGAGGATAATCTCAGGCGGGATCTATGGGAGATAGGAGTTGAAGGAGACTGGATTTTGTTGGCCCAGGACAGGGTCCGGTAGAGGGCTTTGGTTTGTTCGCTGATGAACCTTCGGGTTCCGTAAGCAATCTGGTTGGTTGGGTCCACTATTTGGGAAGCCTGAGGGGAAGAGACCTCTGGGGAGACCTAGACGTAGATGGGAGGATAATCTCAGGCGGGATCTATGGGAGATAGGAGTTGAAGGAGACTGGATTTTGTTGGCCCAGGACAGGGTCCGGTGGAGGGCTTTGGTTAATTCGGTGATGAACCTTCGGGTTCCGTAAGCCATCTAGTTGGTTGGGTCCACTATTTGGGAAGCCTGAGGGGAAGAGACCTCTGGGGAGACCTAGACGTAGATGGGAGGATAATGTCACGCGGAATCTATGGGAGATAGGAGTTGAAGGACTCTGGATTTCGTTGGCCCAGGACAGGGTCCGGTGGAGGGCTTTGGTTAATTCGGTGATGAACATTCGGGTTCAGTAAGCCATCTAGTTACTTAGGTAGTAAGTTATTACGAACTGTTCAGTCAGTGGAATGTACAACCTGCGATGTATGTTGAAATATTTGTGTTAATTTGCTGGTTGACTTTAAAATTTCTGTAGTAGTTGTTATAACCGCAGATATTTCTTCGAAGATTCGAGGGTTATTTTCTGGTACTGACCTAAACTGTTTTCTGTGAGCATCCGATTCGTAAGTTATATTCTGTTAAGCCTACGCCCGCTCTTGAACCCCTCGCAGTTAATCTGGTCCCATTAGTACACGTTCTGGGAGTTTTTGAATCTTCAGATAACAATAATTCATCCACAACATTGACAGAAGGATACTTTTATTTAGCTACGTGGGTTATAAAACTTAAACTTTATGAGCTTTTCTTGTAATTTTCTGCTCGCCGTTTCTCGAAATCAGTTTAAATTAACGAATGCTTCCTGATGTTTCAGGAACCTCTTCACGACACAGAACACCACTGAGGAGACTGACATTCTCCTCCACGGAGTCAGCTCAGATGTGATGATCCAGATACTGGATTATATTTATTTTCGCGAGGTGGACATCCACTCCGACAACGCTCGTCAGCTGCTTGAGGCGGCTGAGTACTTGTGTAATCCGGACGTGCCTAAAGTATGCTGCGACTTCCTCAAGAACGCGATGGACGTCGACAACTGTGTCGGCATCATGCATTTCGCAAGGTAATTGATGTTCATTTGTCATTCGCTGTGACGCCAGTCTTCGTCGCTGGAGCGAATCACATTTACTCAAGAGAGCAGTCGAGTGCCGGGTCGGAGATTAAAGCCTCTTACTGAGGACTCGGCAAATTATAAACTTTGGCAGGTTGTTATTAATGTGCCTGTAATTTAAATTTTCTGATTTAACTGCATATATTTCGATCGTTATTACGACGAGCAGATGACTAATTTCACCATGTAGAACGTGAATCATGACCTATTTCATGGTCACAATTAAATTTGTCTTCCTCTCGAATTCCTTTTCTTCTTTCTTTCTTTCTCTGCGGAATTCCTTGCTTCTTACATAATTCTCCCAAAATCAAAATCAACATTGAGCCCCACATTTTCTGCATACAGCAAAACCTCTGTTAACCGAGCCTCGATTATCCGATTCCCGCATTAAGCGACCGAATTTCAACCAGATCGGTTGCGATTGGATTTCCATCGGCGAGAGTGTTTAAAGCGATGTCCACGCGGTAGAATTCATTGATCTAACCTCACCACAGGTTTTGCTGATTATTATGAACACTTTAGGACATTTAGAGAATTGGTTATTATGCGGCAAAGACAAAGACCGACCCGCTGGGTCCCGTAGGTGCTGAACCCTTATTCCTTCTTGTTCAGGACAACACAGCAAGCAAATCAACTGACATCGACAGAATCACACCAGAACCTCCAGTTCATGCGATGGACAGAATGACTTATAAATTCACTCTTTTAGTTCAGGGACTCCTTCGAACAGCGCTCACGAGTGACTTTTACCATCGGCTTGTGCGAGCGAAAAGCCCTCATCATCTGCTGCCGAGGAAAATTTGTATTGAGTCTCTAGGTATTTGTTCTTATCCATGACCACGTTCCCTTTTCCCTCGCTCATCCGACCCGGGGTTCCCCCACATAGTCCGCTTAAACGAGGTTTCACGGGATTAACATACACAGTTACCAAAACGTCGTTTCGCCAAGCTTAATGCCAGAATTAAAAGTTCTACACTCCTCATCTCACTGCCTTCTTCACTTGCGTACGCCAAGCCCTTGTTTCAACCTATAACCTTTTCACGAGGACGAGCGGGCATTGCCTGGGAACCTTCAGAGCCGAAAACTTTCTATTTTCCTCCGGTTAAACGGAGCGTATCTCATCGTTGCTTCTCCACGTGTCTGCTCTCAGTCTCACTCATTCGGGCTTCAAAGGGCTAAGGTAAAAACTGAAGGCGAAATACTGTGGTGTGCATATCCTTGAGAATCCAGTTCCTGCTGCAGGGTTTCAATATCTCAGAGTTCGAAGGAGATCGAATCTGAGTCGGCTCTTACACTCGCCTGCGCCGACCTTGAGACTCGTGCTCGTAGCCTCGTTCTGCGCCACTTCGTGGAAGTGTCTCAGAAGAGCAAAGAACTGCTGGAACTGCCTGCAGAGAAGCTGCAAGCGATAATCGATTCCGAGGAACTGAACGTGAGGGACGAGAGAGTTGTGTGGGAGTGCATTCTCCGGTGGATCAACCACGACCCGAACAACAGGAAAGGTCATATCGCGGACCTTTTGAAGGGCGTCAGACTGGGACGTCTGGACACAAAAGTTTTCAAGGAGGTCAGTATTGCCCCTGAAATCGTGGATGTCTATAGGAAGTGAAGCCCGCATTTTAATTCCATATTCACACGTGTTCATAACTAATTAATACAAATCTGGAGCCTTTTTCTTCGTCACGTGTCCGTCTGTCTGTTCGCAGTTCCAGCTCGAGAACGTCTGAACGGATATTCATTTGATTTAATGCTGATAAGCTTTAACAGATTCTGTTGACATATTCCAATTCTGGTTAAAATCTTACAATAACAACGTGAAAAGTACACAATGTTTTCAATGCCTTATTCCGGGCAAAATTTCCTGCGTAAGAAATCCCCAGATTCCCTTAGTTACCATGGTTACAGTAACTACCTGTGGAATGCCACTGGTAACACGCTCGCATACATGTGAGTATGTGCAAAACAAATATTCGATTAGTCCTTTTATTCAGATATGAGGTTGGTATTAATAATCGCCTTTTATTCATCGTCTGTAAGTTTGATAGTCCGTCGGCGCTACAATTTTTTATTACAGTCTCAGCGTTTATTAAGATCGATTACGTGTTTTATTTCAACTACAACATTCCATCGTTAACTACATTCAAACGTCCACTCAGCTTGAATAGGAAAATCCTCCAACAGATAATCACGTCTTCTGGCGCAGCGTTCTACTTAACCAAAGATCCTACTGCCATAAGAAACGTGTCTCAGCTGCTATAACAAATTCACGTATCTCCGACGATATATATAGTCAACCCGAGAACTGTTAGTATGACAATCCTCAGCTGATTGACCACATAGGGACAACAGATATCGGAAAAGTGCAGCAAGAAGGCTTCGTTCTACCTCCGAGAATAAATTACCCCAGGGGCTTCAAATTCATAGTCAACTTTAACATTCTAACATTTTAAACGTACTCTCACGAACCAACCTTACAACTTATGGTATTCTTTCTTCCATTTCATAACGAGCTTTAACCCGAGAGGAAAAAAGTTTCTACTCTAGGTCAAATTCCCTGTGATTTCAGGCTCTCACCTCTCACGAATATTTGTGAAACAATCGCACGGATCCATGAAAATGTTATCTGCTTCAAATGTCTTTACAACTTATCATTCGTATCTACCAGTTTCGAACACTTAAAGAGAAAAACCTGATGATGACCAATTAAGGTCGAAACATGCAATGGCCCTTAATAGACATCGAGCCCATAATCACACGCTATTGTGTTGACGGGCCTTCCACCCAACCATCAACATGCAGAAGGTTGCCTCCCTTGAAACTCGAAGCAACTAATTGTCATAATTTTCTTTAGATGTTACGTAATTTTGACGACTAATTAAAGTTATCGAATCAAAAAGAATGTGCATCTCGCACGGGAGAGACGATGAATAAATTACAATTTTTAATGTAACTCAAAATGCAGCCCTTACTGAAGTATTTAACTTTCGGTTAAAACACATTTCAATAGTTTCCTCTAAGATCGATTTAACCTTGTTTTCGCTTCTCCCCTCAACCTGTGCATTTGTTAAGAGCGTCGTTAAATAAACCAAAAAACATATTTTCCTGTATATGTCACAGTCTATTTCGGTGATTTCAGAACCAAATTATTTGTGAATTTCTTGTCTCCTCTGCATTGGAACATGGAATCCCTTCCTAAAAGTTCATAAGGTCCACATTGAACTGTTCAACAGGTATCAAATCACCCTTACGTGACTGAAAACGAGGCGTGCAGACCCTTGATCTCGGAGACGCTCGAATTCCTGGACGACGTGGAAAGGTTGCCGAAGGACGACAAGGACCTCGTGACACCAAGGATTGCCCGCCCGCGAATCCCTCAGGACATTCTGTTTGCTATTTGTGGGTATCGCGACGGAAGGCTTTCAGATGTGATCGAAGCGTACGACGCACGAGCACACCGGTGGACTGTGGTGAGTTGCACAGATTTCGACTCTTACCGTGCCTTATTAAATGACGCCTACGACAAAAACTACTTTTCCTACTTTTTGCTAATTTTTACGAAGTAATTGTTTATTTAAACTTAATCACAATGACCTCTTAGCCTCTTTATTTCCATCAGCAGTGAACCCTTTTTTAAGAGAAGCTCCAAAGACATGAATTAAAAAGAATAAATAAATACATTAATTACACAAATTCTGAGTCTCACGTACAATGTAAGTTCTAATAGGAATCGACCAAGGATGTGAAGTTTTCCTTAAATACCGTTTACAATAAGCGTCCTACTTCAACTGTCATGGCGACCTGTCTGCTGATTTTCGACATGGAACGAAGTCATCGGTGATCGTCAGTGGATTTCAACGTAATAAAAGAAGCACTGATCAGTGTCGATGCTGGCCATCTGCGTGGTAACGCCTCGTGAATTAGAAGGCTTTGGTGTGGGGTGGGGGACGTACTGCCTCCAGCTTTGCGTCGAAAAACCCAAAACACCAAAATCTGTCTTTGCCATCTTACGAACGTGAAATTAATTCTACATTTGTCTGTTGAACTTGACGAGAGCTTCTCCTCGGGTCTTCCTGTTTCCACCTTTGCTCCAAGTGAATTTCTCGCGGTCTTTGTCGAGTGCCATCCTCCACGGTGTAGCAATTTCGGTCCACTGTTGGGGGTTGCACCCCTGCGCCGGTGGTTGGTCGCCTGAACTCTAATGTAAGGACTTCACTTCAATAGACCGAATGACCCAAAGAAACGTAAAACCATTACCTGTCGTTCCTGCAGGTGGAGGGGGTCGACGCGATCGGTCGTCGAATGAATCATGGCACGGCAGTGGTCGGTTTCGACATTTACGTCATCGGAGGTTTATACGACAGGAAAGACTTAGACTCATGTCTCTGCTTCAACGCTGTTACGAAGACATGCCGCGAGGTGGCGCCTATGAATGCCCGAAGGTAAGATGCAGATTTCTAGCTAAGGAACTCCTTGGAGCAGAGTCCTTATTCAAAAGCTGATAGTCGCTCTCTTAGTCAAAATATAAATCTGGGCAGGGGATTTAAAATTGTACCACTCACACACAGGATCATCGTGCGAAGTGTGAATAGGTCGGAGGACTTTTGCGACAAAGTTGGTTTTAAGAATGCGATTTGCATTTTAATTCATTTGAGTTAAGATTTAACATTGTCAAGCGAACAATTGCGTTCTGCGAGAGGAAATGCATCTGAATCAGCAGTAAATGAGCATAGCTGAGCGTGTACTTTTACCATTTCAGACGCAGATTAAGTGTGGCAGTTCTGCGAGGTGCAGTGTTCGCCATTGGCGGTGGAGATTATACGACTGCGAGACAAACCAGTGGTCGTGGATCGCTCCCATGAACACAGGGCGATCCAGTGCAAGTGCAGCTGTACTGAATGGTACGTAAATGCTGTTAAATATAAATGTGTGAATTAGAGCGTGTAATATCGCAAGGACGGTTGAAGGAATCTCAGGATTTGAGGTTCTCACGGCGGGGAGTATGAAGATACCTGTCGTTTCGCTTCTGCCGACGTTTCAGACGAACTTTATACATTCATCTTCAAGGCATTCCTCTTCGCTCTTGAACTTAGTTCCATTATCCAATATTCTTCTATTATCTCCTTCTTTTATCCGTGCTACGGACTTCGTTATTTCACAGACTGCAACGGCTTGAAGTTCCGAGTGCGTGATGGTTTCTTCTGCTCTCGTAAGCTGTCCCTCGACATGGTCTTCTGCCTTTTTATTGTAAACTAGGATTGAGTGTAAGCAACCATCAAACTATCAAACTGGCTCTCATATAATATAGATTTAATATGTTTTTGAGACGGTTAATAATCTCATGTAAATAGCACATTTTATTATAAATGTAGAGCAAATTTTGGCACCTCGTACCGTTCATCTCCGGTACCAAATTTAATAAAATTCATTTCACAGAAGATTTCCATTACGCATTAATGTAAGCACTTTGTGCTGTTTATATTAAATTTTATCTGTTAAACTCGTTTCCTTTGAGACGCTTATTGTCTGCATTCGAAACAAAGAAACAGATGAACAGAGACGGCCGTGTCTGTGCAGTTTCTGTGACTCGAAGGGGGACTTAATAGATTTACAAATTTAAGTAGGGATTGTCCCATGTCTGTGCTCTGCATGAACCACTTTAATTATAGCTAATTTGTTTCAGACAAAATATACGTCGCTGGTGGATCATATTATAAGAATTGTCTAAACTCGGTGGAAGTTTATGACTCGGACACCGACCGATGGACGTTCGTTGCACCAATGCTCTCTGAACGTGACTCTTTTTCTTGCGTCGCGTTCCACGGCTGTCTGTACGCCCTGGGTGAGAACTCTGGACATTCCGAGGGATGCTCCTCTATCCTTCTTACAGAAATCGCTATTGTGAAATGTTTTCCTGGTTTTCTTAGAGTGACTGAGATTTTATCAACAGGATTTTCTCCCGTCATTACAGAGTCAGTTTGTCAGTAATTTTAAACCCGATTCGTGGTTTCGATTAAATTCTCCACAAAGAACACTTAACTAACTAACTAACATTATATAATCTCTTCTGGTATCTATATTAAGGTACGCCTCATTTTTCACACAGTCCCAGTTTTGAAGGTAAATATTTTGTTCTTTTAGCAAGGAAAATTCAGTTTCGTCGCGCTGTTATCCCCAAAAAGCCGATGGTTTAAAGCAGTCCCTTCGCAGTCTTTGATATTCGTCACTTGTTTGTGTAACGCCTTTTTGAACAGTCCATCTAGTGTTGATATTTAAAGTTAATTTCGCACGTAGTTTCATGAAGCAGACGACAGATGTCAGGCGCAATTGCCTGATGCTACAAGTACGAAAATAATATTTTAGCTATTTCATCCTTAACTTCGTTCCTCGTACTAATATTAACAGTGCAAAAGGGAATGAATTTTCTTCGTTGCATTTCCGTTTACGAAAAATTTTAAGAGCGCAAAGTCCGTTGATTAAGCATTGAAGTTACGGGAAATACAAACATCTAGAAAGTTATAATTGGTAATGTTGAAAGTAAGATACCACTTGTGATACATAATCTTAAAAGGAAGTATAATATTAAAATGTTTTTAAGGATCTAGAGTATGTGAGAAGAGGTCAACTATCGACTTTTGTGAATAAGGTAATGAAACTTGTGGCTTCATAAAGACCAAACATTTCGTGGCCAGGTGACAGTTACAAATATCAAGAGGGGCCCCGCTGAATGGGGTTAGAATAAGTTCCCTTTGGCAGCTTTTTTATATCCTGTGGCCTATTACGGAATTTGTGTGTGCAGGAGGACTCAACGAGACATCATCCCTGCTCAGTACCGAAAAGTACGACCCTACAGAGGACACGTGGACCGAAATCCCTGGCATGAACGTCTATTCAGATTATTTAAATGCAGAAGTGTTCGACGACACGATCTTCGTCATCAGTAGATATTTTGACAAGGGCCACTCCGAATCCCGCGTCGCATGTTTCGATGACAAGGAAAATCGATGGTTTGTTTCTTTTTTTATTGTTCAGGACTGTACAATCACAAACTGTTACTTTCGAAAAGCTCTAGGAAGTGAATCATTTCCGGTCAAGGTAACCGCGATCTTGCGGATGCTGCGCCGTGTAGTGACGTAGAAACTGACCGACGTTTCAGAGGTTCTTACTGCTAATCAGGGACTTGAATACAGCACGCGAAAAATGGGTGAGAGGAAGAGGGTAGAATGAACGCAGGCAGGGCGACGTTGCGGTCAAGCTGAATCGTTAAAGCAGAGGGCGAATGACTGGGAAATGCTAATCAGACGCTAACTGTAACTGCATTAATAAGAAGCTCTTTGACTAAGTTTCTCTGACCAATCTCACTCTCTTGGGCAGGAAGTGTCTGGCTTTCGACACATCAGCATCGCCACAATCTTCCGCTTTCATCAAAGTCTTAGGCTAGTCTCATGTTCCCATTTTTGATCGAAGTTTATTTCAAAATGGCTGTCTCTTGCCGTGTTTGACAGTCTCCTGCCATCTGTTGACGGATTGAGTAAGGAGCTCCGAAAACATCCCAGAAGACAAATTTCTTCACACTTGTTTGTGCAAGAGCCAGAAAGCCCACAGAAATTCGTTTGATTTTGGTTTTTGTCTATCTTACGTGTAGCAGAACCTCTCCAGAACTATTTTTGGTGGGACAAAATTTTTTTGAAAATATATTCCTAAAGGAGGGAAATATTGTCATGGGCGTGTCTCAAACAAGACGTGCTTATCTCTTCAAAGAAAGTGTGTGATTAAATTTGTTATTCTGACCGAAGGTAATGGCTTAATGAAGTGTACGAAACGTAGTTAGCGCAGAACACAAGTCATTTGACAGCGTTTTAAAATAGTCATAACCTCTCCCTCCACTTTAATGTAATAAAATGTATTACGTCATAATAGGACGTTGGCCGGGGTTCTATGCGCATGAGTGAAAGAAAGATCACGTGGGAACTGTTCTGAAATATGGTGAGGCAATCGTATATCGAATTCCGATTAGGGGAATTTTTGTTTAGGTTGTCAGGAAACAAATTACAAGCAACGACATTCCGGTGGAAGCTGTGCCCTTAGCTTCAAGCAGTTTCCCATTCAACCCAAAGACAGAGCCAACCCATCAGACATGGATATTTTTGGGGCAAAACATTTTACGACTCGCAAAGATAATTCTTTTATGCTTATTCGACACCGAAATCTCTGATATTTTAGAACCCCAGAAGTAAAAGTTTATATATTTTTAAGAAAATGAATAATTTCTTTACATAAATGCACTGACATTCAAATTATGTTTCTATTAAATAAATTATTTATGTCAGAAGACGCATTCCTTCATGAGATTCATCATCGCATGTGGAGCTACATATTTTCTGTAACTGTGTCCGCGAAATGTGATAAAAATTGTCTTCAGTGTAGATAATACCGATGGACGATGAAAAAGGGTTTGATTTCACTTTTAATATTTCAAATTGCAGGTACCAGGCGGCAAACATGAATGTTAGGAGATCCTTTCTGTCGACTTGTGTCATCAAGAACCTACCGAACGCAAGAGATTACGCCTACAAACACAGAGACAAATTAATGGAAGAGAAATGCAATGAGAAGATGGCGGAGTAACGTAAAAAATTGTTGGTTTGGGTAAAAAAGCAGGCAACTCTCGTTTTACGATCGAGTTGCGTTCCAAGACGTTGTTCGTTATAAGTTTTGTTCGTTATGTGCATCTTGCATTCCTGAGCTTTTACGATACATATCGTATACGTTAGCAGCCATTTTAAAGCATTAAAACCACGTACTAATTAACATATAATAATTTTCTGATAATTATTGTAATAAATACATTTTTAAAGTTCATTTCTTTACATTTTACAATTATGTTCACTATACGTTTGGCATTTTGTTTTATAAGGAACTCTATCTACTGGCGACTTTAAGAAGTTTTGAATGATTTGTGACGTTCGTAAACCGAGAGTTGCCTGTAGTTTGCAGTTGATTACAACCACGACGAACACATTAATTTTAATTAAGTACCTTACGAAAATAATGTAGAAAACTGGGAATTGATGTAGGATCTATAAAAGAAAATAAAATAAAGAGAAATATTGTTTGCAGCAAAGAAGGAAAAATTATTTCTCCTCCTTGTTTTCTGCTCAAGGACATTTGACATTGATGCCCTCAGCAAATGAGTCCACATTATTAACAAATATAATGAAAATCTGATCTCAGGTTCTTCAATCTGGACGGACAGACAAATATGCATTAGCCAATCCACCAGATACCAGGCAGGCAACTGCACCAGATTCAGAAACCACTGGTGGTTCAGTTAAATTAAACTGTATCATTAATTTTACATCCTCATGGAATGGAATAATTACCATGCTGTGCCCCATCCCCTCATTGCTTCAGGGGCCAAGTACTGTGAAGTATGTTGGTTTATCCAGCTGACAAAACAACATCTTGCATAAGCTATATGTGACAGGGCTTCAAGAGATTCTTCTCACTAGCTGTGGTACTAGAAGCATAACACAGAGGATTGCAAACACTCAAGATTGTCAATGGAAGCAACACACAGCCAGTTCAGTCCATCACCTACCCTCACAACCTTTTTCTCTAACATCCACCTTAATGTGTATTCCTGTCTCTTTCTAGGTCTTAGTGATTATGTCCTTGAAAACATCCATGATGCTGAAGAGTGTCACTGAGGATCTTGATCTACGCCCCCTGTAATTAGTCATGAATCATTCATAACGTCATGCACAGGATTTGTGATAAAACAACAGGGCAATGATTAAGCATTGGAAACACTTTGCTTTTGCCAGACCACTGTTCTGAAAAGGCTTCAAGAATGCGGTGAACCATCACAGAAAGATCGATACTGTTGGAAAAAACATTTTTGATTGCCTTAGTTTAGGGTTAACAAAATCTGTACCTTTTACAATTTTCTTCAGTGATTTGTTATGAATTCTTGAAAAAAAGAAAAGATCTCCAATAATTCTGATAAAAGAATCTTATGCAACATCAACAAAGACTTGGCTGGGTTCATGAATTTATAGTTAGATTCAGCTATTCATAATTGTTAAGGTTTGTACACAGTTAAGAATAAGAATAAGAAGAAAATGATAGTGAACTCGTGTTGGGCTGCTATCATCTTGCTTCAGTAACAGCCACTGCTTAACGGATCAGAAATCAGGTGTTTTATAAGCAGGAAATGCTAATTGTACTTACCACCTACATGCAGAAGGTTAGTCAGAGTGGGGGAATCGCATCACCTTAATTATTATTATTATTCAGTGTTCTGTCTTACGACAGGTCCATTGCTCTGCCCAAAAAGAGCTCTCCAGTTGTCCCTATTCTCGGCTTCTCGCTTTAACTCCTGAAACTTCATCTTCTTTCCTTGTTTAAGATCGTTGTTAGCTGTGTCAGTCTTCTTCCCAGTCCTCGCTTTCCTTCAACCTGGCCTTCGATGATATCACTCAGTAACCCACTCCTTCTCATAATATGTCCCAGCCAGTTAGCTTTCCTTCGTGTAATCGCCTGCAGAATGTTTCTTTGCTCGTAGACTCTCCTCAATACTTCTTCGTTGGTCACTCGATCCGTCCACCTGATCTTCTCTATTCTTCTCCAACACCACATTTCAAAACTCTCCAGGTATTTCTGTTCCTTCTTCCTGAGTGTCCAAGTCTCTGCTCCATACAGCGCGACACTCCATACGTAACACTTCACTAGTTTCTTCTTCATCTCCAAGCCCAACTTGCTAGTGAGAAGTATCCTCTTCTTGACAAAAGCTGCCTTGGCCATGGCTATCCTGGCCTTTACCTCCTTGGTGCATAGAGCGTCCGTCGTGCTCCACATTCTCCAGCTGTTGGTTTCCAACTACAACATTCAATGGTTCTGCTCTCGGTGCTATCCTCATTACCTTTGATTTTTCAATGTTGATTTCCATTCCATACTCTCCACCTGTTTCCACTAACTTGTCCTCCTCTTCCTTCGCCAATACTACTAAGTCGTCTGCATACTCTACAGTCGTTATCACTCTTCCTCCAATTTTGAAGTCTCGTGTTCCCTCCAGAGCTTCCTTGGCAAGTCACTCCCCGTACAGGTTAAAAAGAATTGGTGATAAGCAGCATCCCTGTCTTACACCTCTACCTATCTCAACGCTGTTGGTGTCTCCTGAGTCCAGTCTCACTTTGACTTTTTGCTGCATGTACAGGTTTTCGATTAGTAAAATTTAATTTACTTGCTTTATGAACATTGTTTACAATAGCTAAACGCTGAATGTTAGAGAGTAATTCATCATGAAGATAACACATAGAGAATTTTGTAATAATTTCTGCTCTAAAATGTAGAATTAAAGCAGTCCCACTATGCACTATGTAGGCGCTTGGGGGGGGGGGGGGGGGGAGAGAGTTTGTATAGCTCCTACTCATTCTTGACCTCGGCAATAGACGGGGGTGAGTGGTCAGCATATGACAGCATCATTTCTGCTATACGTTTGATTATTTGACAGAGTTTTGCGAAAACACATTTGACGGAATTCCCCCGGCATACAGAGTAATTCTGCCATGTGCCTGGGGTAACACCACCTTATACAAAACCCAAGATAAAGTTAACGCTTTTACTTAACAGGTGAATTTACTTATTCGCCGTATTTTGTATGTTAATTTTAAGTATTTTAATGTATCATCACAAAACATAACCACAAAATATGTGTTACAAGACAGCAGATTCACGATAGACATATATATATTTGTACTTTTAAATCTAATCACTTGTATTATGAATAACGAACACTCAGTTACACTTACCGTGCAATCTTCTAACTTTAAAACTTAGAAGACATGCGCCTACAACGAAATTTTTCTTCACCATGCACAAACGACTACAACCAGACCGCCATAATAGCTCTGGACGGTTTGTATGCTCTCACCAGAGATGTCAGTGCAAACAGAGCGCGCTGAATTCAAATCGTTCTTCTTTAGTCATTATCCTCGAGGTAGACATTCATTCAGTTAATCCTATTAGACATTCCATCTCCAAATAACTCAAAGACATAGAGATGCCGGTAGATGGATGTGGTCTATGACACACTACATCAAACCAAAAACTAATGCATGCTATAGGTATTATAATCATATAATTTGCATAGGGTACATTTCTTTGCTGGTTTTCGTCACTACATTGTCTTATTCACATGATTAAATTAGTAGCAGAGGGGCATTTCTCTCTCCTTTGGGTTTTGATTTTGCATAAAACTTTCCAATTTATGATATGAGCTGCCAAGCAAGAAATATTATCAGAATATTTGTTTTCAGGCAACAAAGCCAGAAACACTGAGAAGACAAAACAAAAGGTCATAGAAAAATCTAAGTAATTGAATTCATAACCAGAAAAAGGACTACTGTTCTGATGATTCTTTCCACTCTCACTGAGGTGAGAGTTATTGAAGCTTAATTCTTATATAAATTGCTTTAATAGGGATGTTGCCTATACACACTGCAACAAAAGTAAGGCACTTGAAATTTCCTTAATTAGTAACACATTTAAACAGCTTATCAAAATCCTACTGCAAACCTGAAGATAGACTTTTTTTTGTTTATCTTTATTTTTGGGACATTATGCTTATTTATAGGAGCCCAAATGAATTTCATTGTTTCTTATGTTCTGCTCATTTTATAATCCTTCTAAGGGACCTTCTACGGATCTCCATTGTTTGGACTCTTGTTTGCATTTGCTGTAATTAATTATAAAATTTTGACAGTCACATCATTAATTTCCCTTTCTGCATCTCTCATCCTAACTTCATAAAAGTTTTTAACAATATCCGATCTCTGACGTCTTTGTGAATGTATTCTACACTAAGATGCTGGCATCTTAAATGAAAACAGATCGTTTAAATGTTAGATCAGACTTTGCAATACATCAACACATTCACTCTCATCAATCACAAAGTAATGACAATGTCAAATGGGCGAGGAGTCAGAATATGAGACAAGTGAAAAGGTGTTATTACTCACAAGTAGGTCTGCTGGATGTACCTTCATTTAATTTCTGATGCAAGGATTGTGAAATAATATTCACATACTGCTCTTAATTGACTGCATCATAAAATATTTTTCTTCTCATAATTTTAACACATCACAGACCAACTGTCTGGTCATGTAACAGGTCCTTATGTTTGAGATGAGGATCTTCACTGTACAAATGACATGTCAACAAAATATATAAATGCACCAATAATATGAAATCTATCTTTTGATAAAATTATCAACAACAGAGGTGTTAGTCAATATATAGGTTGTCCAAGAAAGAGTGCACACAATTATAACATTTTTATTGAGAAAATAAACAGAGCCAGGAGCATCCAGTCTTCACGGCATGAAACAGCAACTCACAACGTTTCCTGCAAGATAGAATGGAAGAGGTGCACGACCTGCAAGTTCGCCGGAATTAACGTCGATGGATTTCTTCCTTTAGGGGCACACAAATCACTTGTTTGCAAGATGTGAAAAACTGCATCATCCATTATGTTGAAATTTGAGCCAACACTTTCCAGTCTTTTGAATACCAGATTTATATTGTGCGAGTAACAAAGAGAGCTCAAAGTCGAAGTGCTGTTTCATGTGGTGAGAACCGTTCTGTTTATTTCCTCAATAAAAATGTTTAAAATGAGACCACTCATTCTCAGATTTCCTGCAAAAATGGCTCCAAGCTTACACACTAATCCAATAAATTATCACAGTTCATTGTTTCTAGTTAATAATGCAACACAAACACAAATAACCAGACTCTTGCTGAGTGCTACCAGTATACTGTCAGAGAATACATTTGAAGACAACTGGTGAACTGCATGATGCAGAAAAAATTAACTCTTAATGACTAATTCTTCATGACCGCAGTGTTCCACATACAGTGAACAGTATGTTTAATGCAGGACCCAAGGATCAGCAAGATTATTTGCACAGATGCTGGCAGGAATAACCCTCTTCAATGTGTGTATAAATGAATGGAAATCTTCTGCATGCCAAATAAAGCCTGTTTTATGGTTAACAAAAACAGTGCAGAATCTAGTCACTGTATATACTAACAGGAATAAAAACAACAATTTGAAATTGGATGTTTCTTCAAAACTAGACACATAATGGTAAAAACGATGTTTTTCAAAGGTTTGTAGAACTGTCACCATACCCAACAAAGATAATTAGCTGCAGTTTTATGACCTGTATATGCTACACAACTAACATTAAATGGCTCCAATGTCTTTCAGATTTCACAGATGCAGCACACAGCAGTGGTATGTCAAATCACATCTTTGTATATGGTGACACACATAAAATGTTAATGACTTCACATTTTAAGGTGTCTGTATATTAACCAAGAATCTAAAGCTTAAAGTTACCTGACTACATGATTTGGGTCCAGAAAAATTAAACATTTTCTAGGATAATTCATGCTAAAAACCATCCTTCTCACCCCTAATATTTGAACGATTAGTTGCTTGATTGGCTGGTTTAAAGTTGGTTCATCCCCAGATAATGTTCGGAACCATCAAGACATCAAATTATATTTAAAAACAAAAATTAAAAAACTTTAACCTAAAACTAATCTAACCTAATTTTTGTACCATAATAGCACGTTTTCTGTTTCAGACCATTAGTTATGTCACTATGAATTACTCACCAGAGCATTGCCGTGGACCATGTAAAGATGTGTCCTTCTCTTTACAACTCATTAGTGCGGTCATAAACAGCCTTGCCACGAATTTAAGGTCTTGTATGGGTAATGACCATAATTTTTTTCTTTCTTTGTCAAACATTGCTATTGAATTTCTAGCCCAAGATAACTTGTAAATATCATAAAGGGTATGAAAGAAATATCGGAAATATTCTTGCATTTAATGACCACATTTATCTGTTGTTGTTTTTGGGGGTTTATTTACTTTTACTAAGCCTATGAAACTATTTCAATTGAACTAACTCACCTAACCTGGATTTTCAGTTGTATTTACTTACTAGTAACACACACCATTTGAACTTACCACATGCAATTAGTCACCAAAGTGTAAAGATTTGTCCAGATTCGTTGAAAGCATCAGGAAGAAGCAGACATGCTTGATGAATATTAGGAAGTTTTAAGGTTAAGAATCCACAACTCCTAACTTTGTCTGTTAAAAAAAATGTATTCAAAAGGAAAGCCACCTTAAATGCAAATTAAATTAAAACACTGAAATTTCGTCATTATAATACAATTGCAGAACAGAAGGGTACAAAGAGATCTATGTTCCAATGCAACATTGTTGTTTAGATGCTGTGATAAAGCTCCTTGAAATCTTAGCTACTGAATAATACAGTAAAGCAACTACATGCACCGACCCCCATATCTCAAAGTATGAGCCTCAATAAAACTGCACTGGGCAAGAAAGGTAACTGGGATTCCATTCATGAAAACAGAAGGAATTCTTTTCACAGTATAAATCAGCCGGAGCATGAAGCTGATCACTCACTTCCATCCATTGCTGAGATAGGGTGGATTGAGTGTTACACCCCTTCTTCTAGGCAACATGGAGTTTTCCTCCGGGGGCTTCCCCAGTTTCTCTGTGGCATCCCAACAATTACTCCATTCACACACAGAAGAAGGCAATGGCAAACCACTTCTGGATCACCTGCCAAGAAGGTATATGAACAGGTCCCAGTCCGAGAAAAGGATGGAAGGATCCTGTTCATATGGACCTGTCATCAGACAGAACACTAAATAAAATAATTGGAATGGGTTACCAATGCCCATTGGGTAAAAAGAAAAATTTCATTGTCCCACTTAGGTTTTAGACAAAACAGTTCAGAATGTTGTCTTGGATAGAGTTTTGATTCTACAAATTAGTTTGTAGAGCTCTAATTGTACCAAAGGAAACATCACAGTACAAAATGTTATTTTAAGTATACAGAGGGATAAAAAAGTCCCAGAGTTTTAAACTCTGTGTACTAGAATGCTGATTGTTTCTTCCTACTGTAATCATCTTTTGGCAATATTCAACATTATTAGGTAAACAAGAAAAGCTGCACTGTTCAACACCTAGAATGTTTGCTGCAGGTTCAAGTCATGTCCTTCTGTTATTCTCTCTATGTGCATTTGACACAACTAGGCACATGAGAATTGTGCTTTTTGTTCTCGGCACTAGTGGAGGAGAACATTGATCTAATGTTAAAGCATTCTTCCCCGACTTTTTGGCTGGAAATAGTGATTTCTCAGATGCAACTCGTAGTCTCCAGCTCTTGACTGGTTAAGTGGATATATTAACAGGTAGTACTTTAAAAGTCCGTAATCTACAAAGATGCCTCATGCAAGATACCCTGACTACATAAATGTGAAGGAGGGTACTTTTATGTGAAAGTTTGTACATAAGAAGGTACTGTAAAAGTATATGAATGGAGGAAAAATTAAACTCATTTACAACATGAATGAATTAGCAAATGTAACAGAAAGCAGTTATGTAATTCTTCTGAAATATAACAATAGGATGTTTTCTAGGTCAGCATTTTATATAATATATGCAAATAATTACAAATAGCCACATAGTAGGGCTTCTCAATTGTATTCATTAAACATGATTGTGTTCTATTCCTAAAATAAAGCCAGGAAGTTCCTGTAAACACACGGCTGAAACGCCTTCATTGGTGACAACTGGAAGCATCAGTAAATCAAATGAGACAAATAAAACAGCTTATTAGAAGCACATTCTTTCTTTCACGTAAAAATGCCTAAACAGGATTTTAATGTTTCTGAAAATGTCTGTTATTTTGAATGCGTAACTGAGCTCTGTGCTGGCACTGGGACCCTGAAAAATTTCTGTTGTCACAGCCACTGATTCAAATGCCAAAGCTAGTCATTCATGTTGACTCGTTCCAAGTAAATTATGCCCCTGAGATGCCCTGAGAGGAATAAGTTGATAGGTCTAAAAAAACAGGCCACAGAGGCCACAAAATCAATTTGGTTCATCTCGTCCATCAGCATGTGTGATGAGAGTCCAAACGCTGCTTTAAGTTGCAGGTAAAATGAACAGGAGCTTCCCCATTCGTAAACCACAGTTTGTTACACTGTCAATGGCACAGCCAACAATATTAAATGTAATTCTGTTCAAATGTAAATAAGACACTCTAAGAGTTGAAACACCAACAAATAAAGTGATATGAGGACATCACCTGCTATTCCTGTCCAAATATTACTTTTAAACTGATGTTTCATCACTGAACCCTCTAACAAGGCAACTGTGACCATTTGATTATAAGAGCTTCATCTTGGCTTGATTTTAGGAGTCGAACACAATCCTTATATATAACACACACAAACTCTTTGTTGCCATTATGAAGACGCACTTAAGGCTCTCAAGGAGGGAACAATTGCAAAGGCCATGTTAAAGTTCGAGAAGCAGCAACACAGAGTCAGAACTCTTAGCTGTAAGAGACTGTAGACTGTACTGGAATTAGTGTAATTTGATTAAACTTTATTCATTTAATTATGATAAATGAACAGACACCAATTGTAATGACCATTCATTAGTACCATCAGCAAATCTGTCACTGCATTTTAGTATCTAATGACCAGAAAGTCTTCAGATCTTTCTAGAGGGAACTCATCATCGTCATATTAAGTTCTTGCATCCAGACCTTCAAGAAATATAAAACTGTAACACTTAAGTAAATTTAAAATGAATACAGAGAGATATTTACCATATACCAATATTAATATTCAAAATATCTGATCACTTAAAGCTTTAAAAAGTAATCTACAGTCATCTGCTGACAGAATGTTAATTCTGACCAGGAAGTGAGTAGTCAGGGACAGAGATTACTAGACCTATTGCCCTCTTAATTAAGTATATGGTGTATATTGTGTCAGCAAGCACTGTTTGCTTTTACGAACTTTATTATGACAAGTGTTCACAGTGCATTCATCTTTTGTATTAACTCACATGATCTTGAGTGTCAACTGCAGTTTCTTTTCAGTTGTTCAACCCATCCTGCCTCTGCCTCTGCCTCTCTGCATCTTCTCTTTGCTACTTAAGATTGGCGTGACTCTTGCCCCTTTTAACTTACTTCAACACCAAGAAATATATCTATTCCTTTTGAAGAATGATTCCCTTAATATTTTAGTTTTGTTTCCAGGATTTCCACCCTTTCTCGTTCTATTCCTGAGAAGGCCAAAACATGTGCCATGACGGAGGCAGTATGACCTCCGAAACGTTGGTTAACATCGACCAGACTACACAGCGCAACAACCCAGAAGACGGAAGTCTTCTTTATTATTACTCTTGTACGCTGCTACTTATAGTGGCAACGATATCAAATATTTCTCAAGTGGGCACAATGTATATTTTGTACTCCTTGGCCTTTGATTTAAGAATGATCATAATTTCCTGCAGTGGAGAACATGACCTCATTATGCTACTGAAAATTTTATTATTTGATGGTACCACACCATTGACCATGGAGTTGTTAACCCAACGTCCCTGAATTAGAAAATGAATAAACACACTAAATATTATTTAACAAACAGCATTTCATACATAGGAAGATAATATTAAAATCATCTCCTAACTGGTTCGAACACTCAGCAAGTACATCAAATATTGTAAGTTCTCCATCTGAATCTGTCATTGCACAATAAATTGTGAGTAAACACAAAATAGTCATGTATAATTTTTAGAAACCATCAGAAATAATAACTATCATTAGGACTACTAGAGCAGTTCTTAGCAAGTCAAAATGCCAATATATATGGCACAGTGTAGACTAATATTATAAACTTCAATTTAAATTACAGGCCGATTTTAGAGACAACAAAATTTCAGACCACTTATTTAAACATTGCCTATTATGCTTATGTTAATCCATTGATATTAGGTTATAATTCAAGGCCTTTTATTTCTGGTTGACAAGAATATTTTGGTTTGTATTGTTTTTTCTTTATGTCAATTAAGGGCATTTACAGAAGATTGAAGGAGTTTCATTATTTCATGCAACTTATTTGAAGAAAACCCTTGGTGCCACTTACGGTGGTTTTAGTGGATACATTTATTTATAATATTACCATAACAAATCAGCACTTCAGTACAGTTTATTTCCATCAACCCTAGCCAATAATCTGGTGATTTTCTCCACTTAATGAACATTTGTGCGATGCAGTTTTCAATATATTGTATGCACAAACCCTGTGTAAATGAATTAATATACAATGGACGCCACTCAAGCAATGTGTTGAATCTGGTTCACCTTACATGTTTTTGCAGTCAGAGTATATGTACATATTGTTCTGTTACGTTGTAAAAGGTTTTTTACCTCATATATATCTCCATTGTTTTTATTTTTCTTTGTATGTGTGTGTTCATACAGAGAATGTCCTTCAGTGGACATAATTAGTTCTATCTGAATCTGAGATAATCCGTTAAAGTTTGAGTCTTTGCTGAAAAAGGTAATGTATTTTTACAGCTGCACAGTTTTTGGTTATGCATACTACACTGTGCCTCTTTAAAAATTTTGTTCAAATTTGAGTCATAGATTTTATTGTAATAGTCCTTGTTATTTCAGATCTGAACCTGGTCGATTGGAGTCCGAACAACATTCTGGCAGTTGCTCTTAACACCAGTGTGTATCTGTGGAATGTTGGTAATGGTGCTACTCAGAAGTTGCTCAGTCTGGAAGGGAGTGATTTTGTATGTTCTGTGAATTGGATGCAAGAAGGAGATTGTCTTGCTGTGGGAACAAGTATGGGAGTTATACATGTTTGTTATGTTACCCAAAAAGTATATATTTATCCACTAACAGAATTAGCTGCGTGTAAATTGCCTGCTCTTGAAAGATGTTACCTTCAAGTTAAGTGGGAGGTGTGGATGAAACACCTGTATTCTTTGATATGACTACCAATGTGACAATATTGACGTTAAACATTCAAAATAGTGGTGGCTATGGACTAACTTAGAATAAGAAAAAGAAGAAGTTCTGCTCTCATTTCATGACATTTGAATGAATATTTTTGGGTTCTCATTGTTTTGTAATTTTAGAATACTCAAAATGATTAATTGAATTGTTTTGCTTTCAAAGTTGTGGGATTGCAGCAATATGAAGCGAGTACGTATCATGGGCGGTCACTCTGCACGTGTCAGCTCTCTGTCGTGGAATTCCTACATTCTGAGCAGTGGTTCTGCTAGTGGTCAGATCATTCACGATGATGTTCGACTTAGAGATCACAGTGTGGCTGTGTTTTCTTCTCATACACAAGAGGTGAGAAACCGTGCATAGCGAACTCCCGGAGGATGGAGACAATAGTTTGTGCTAACTATGCAGAATCCATTGGCATGTTTACAGACAGATTCATTCCCACAACTAAATGAAGGTCTACTATCCATCATTTAATCACTTCTGCTGACAAACTACAAACATTACGTAGGCCAGTTTTAACAGTACCCTGGTCTGCTATCCCTCCCCACCACACCAAAGGTCATGCCATAACTTACGCTGTTAACTGCAGGGACCTAAGTTTCTGTACAGGGTAGTGATATATTCATGGCAGGAACAGATTATAGTTTTGGGAAGGAACACTGGCGCTACGAATGTTTCAGATAAGTGTTACTAAAATGCTATGTCACGTTGACAAATGTGCATTTTCCCCCTCACATCCCTCTTTAACCTCTGCTTTTAGATTAAAATATTCACATGCATGCAGTCTCTTGAGAAAACTCCCACGTTCATAACGTCATTTATATTGGATGTGTTATTGATAACTTCACTGTTTTCAGGTTTGTGGACTAAAGTGGTCTCCAGATGGCAGATACCTAGCCAGTGGTGGAAATGACAATATGCTGTACATTAGGCCAGTTGTTGCAGGACGAGCTTACTCACACTCCCAACCTTTATACTCTCTCAGGTAAGTGGATACTTGATGATGTAGTTTCGTATTTGTGATATGAGTGGACGTCGTACTCTATCATATAAACTCCATGAAAATAATAAAATGCGATTGTAGACATATATTGTATCTTGAAACTGTTCCAGTATTGGTAACTTGATTGTATTTTAGTCCAACATTCTTGGGCTGTCAGTCATATCAGTTGATTAAAAGTCACCATTGTTTCAGGGACCTTCTCCTTCTCCATGATCATTGCTCTAGACACACAAATGATTTTCACAAGGGAATGACAAACACGTTTTCAGTTTAGTAGAATTGCACTGCAAAAATTGTGACATTCCATTCCAATAGAGAGATGCTTATTTTCCTGCTGTGTTGTAATTTCCAGTGTTTGTTTGTAGTGCACATCAAGCAGCTGTGAAGGCATTGGCAAGCGGTGGTGGAACAGGAGACAGATGCATTCGCTTTTGGAACTGCAATACTGGTTGTTGTTTCAACACCATCGACACTAAGTCTCAGGTAAGGCCTGGATATTTACTGTATTTAAGACCCCTTGACTGCCATGACTATAGAAAGTACATAACTGCTTAGGCTGATGCACTATTAAGTTTGGAAGGTACAGTAGCACATCTATAGTTATTAAGTGAATAATTATTGTTTTATTTAAAAATCTGGGCAGCCATGTTAGTGTTGTGTCAAAAACCAGCATTTCAGAGACACTGATAATGGAGACGGAGCTAGTCTCTGAAACGTTGATTTTTCACTCCACATTGACATGTCTGGTCATTTGAGAAGATTTTATAACAAATAAGTAACGTGACTTGTGTTTGTCAATTTACAAACATCTCAAATGTGTGGACTGTTGCCTAACTACTGCATGATTATCTTGTTGAAGCTTGTAATAAAATGGCCATTACCTTCATATTCAACTACTGTCTTCTGTTTGTTAGACATTATTACCACTAAGGGAAGGTTTATGAATGAAAAATCTTTATGTGTGTGTTAAACATTTTTTCATCCTCTTACTTCATAATTGTCTTGAATTTTTAAATCTGTCAGTCATTTGTCTCCTTGGACTGGGTTATTTAGTTGATTTTGTTACTTCCTTGAATCCACTGAAATATTTACACTGTAAAAAATTTCTTACAGGTATGCAGTCTTCAGTGGTCAGCTACATACAGAGAACTCATCTCAGGTCATGGTTACGCAAATAATCAACTAATTATCTGGAAATATCCATCAATGACAAAGGTAAATGATCATAATTTTAGTGAGATGAAATGTTAATAGAGAAGGGATTGAAAATGAATTGGTTATTTCTGAAAGGTTTGTGTTGGGAGATGTCTACGAAAGTTCACTCAGGATATTTTCATGTATTTTAAAATTATACATATATAATTGTTTAGTTGGAAGATAAATTTATTTCACACTTATTTTTCAGCATCCTGTGGCTGAGATTTAATTCTTGTAGAACAGGCTTGTGTTAACAGCCACTTTTGTATATTATTGTCTGACTTAGTGTTTAGCACCAAAAACATGATGATGATTAACAAATATTTTGTAACCAAAAGTCTTCTTCCCCCACTCTCTATTTGCTTCATCTTAAATCATGAGTCAGTATACGTATTTATGCCGCAGTACATGGCACCAACATGAGAACCTGAAATCTCAGAAAACGTTTTTCCAATACTGTCACGGCAAACTTTGTAATTTATGTTTATTTTGATATTGTTCCCATCACCTTTACTCTGCCGTGCTTGAGGGAATGAAAGAAGAAAATGGGGTGGTTTTCCTGGGCTCTCAATTTGGTCTCAACCCACACCTCCTATGCTTCTTCCTCTTGACCTTCCTTCTCTCTCTGTTGTGTTTTTTAACCTGTCATTCCCATCTTTATCACAGCCTCCATTGTGAACATTTTCCTTTCACTTTCATGTTCAAAGCCTTCTTTGGGATTTGTCTATTATTCATTCTTAATAAACCATTGCCCATACCATCTCATTCTGTTCTTTGTTAGTTTTTCTTCCATGGCATTTAACTTAGATTCTCTTTCATTTTTTTAAATTTTTTATCCTATCTCTTTTAGTATTTCAGTCTTTGCTTCTTCAAAATTGCATCTCTGCTGCCATTAATCTAGTAGTTCAGGATTTTACTATTTAACATAAGAATTATGATCCTTAAATTTGGATTGAAACTCTTTTATTTTCATCATTGCACTGGGTAAATATTTTAAATTTGTACAGGAACCACAGACATTAATAACTTCTGTGGTCCCCGTACAAATTTATAAAGTATTTCCATAAAATATTTTTCATCTAAATGTCAGACAGGATCTTGTCGTCCAAACAAAACACTAACACAACACGAATACCAGTACCACCTTCTGCGGGCAGAGTCAGTTTGTATTTTTACTGCAAGAGTTTATTGCCAAACCCCAAAGCTGGAGAACTGGTCCTTGCACAATTTTATCAGTAAAATGAGAGCATTGATTAAGTTAATTAAATCAAGTCTTGAATTAATTTCATGTTGCTGAATTAACTGGACACACAGCACGGGTATTGCAACTGGCTGTCTCCAGATGGAAGCACAGTGTCGTCTGCTGGTGGAGATGAAACTTTTAGATTGTGGAAATGTTTTGCTCCTCATCCTATCAAGAAGAAGAAAGAGATAAGAGACTCTAAGGCTGCTCCGAGCATGTTTAAGGGAATTCGATGATGAAATTTGGTCACACAAATTATAATGTATCTATTGAAATATTCAATTCTTCAATTCTAGCAGAATAATGTAGAAAAATTTATGGGCATCAGTTTAGGCTGTAGCTAAGCTTTCCTTGTGTTCAAAAATTGTTATAATGCGGAAAGGTTGAGAATTTCTCTTCTTTGAGAATGCATGAGTGATGAAGTACTTGACTTAAGATATGTGTCAATTCTGGGCTTTTGTGAATGTGGTAATGAACATTGCCTGAGGTTTCATAACATCACAGAGTTATGTGAACAGCTGAATAAAAAAATGTAGTTTGTTAGACAGGACTTGCCATAAAATATTGAAATTTGTGTTCAATCTCTGAGTGAAATAAGTCAGACTGTATTCTGGTATCATTAATACCAAATGTTATTTTTCTTTCTTGTAGGACAGAACATGAAAAAACTCTAAGGCAACTAGAGTACCATTTTTTATCCATCATAAAGAACACAAAAAAATGGTTCTTTCCTGAATTTGGCTTCACTAGTGTTGGTGCATTAGCTGTACCATTACTTTATATTCATACTTTGTTCTTTGTTATATTACATTTGATACACTTCTGTAATGTCCCTGTCCTAGACATCTATTTATTTCTTCTGTAAATATGATGTAGAGTGAGACTTTACTGGTACAAACTATGGAAGAGCACATGCTAATGAATGCCATTTGGCAAGACAGCTTCAGATTTTCTCCTTGCCACTACATCCGGACTGGCCACCGTAGTCTTTTATGTAGTGGGAACTGGGAACTCTTTCCCCAAGGATTGAAGTGGCCAGAGTGTGAAGCTGTTCACTTGTATCCATTTAGTGTTCATGTGCCTTACTTCCATGTTTACACATATTCAAGGCAAGGGAACAACTTTATATTTTGCTTCTACATATTAATGTAAAGTTTTGTTTTCTTGGCGGCAGTATTAATTATCGGTTTGGGGGGGGTGTATTAAGACTTGGTTTTACCTACTGAATGTAAATATTTTTATATATCGCAGAGAGCTAATTTTTTCCCTATTTTACAATTTAATACAGTGCCAGGAACCATTCTAAACCCAGCTGCTGAGAAATTGGATGTGATTAGCACGAGGCTGGAGGCCCGCCAGCCTCGTGTTAAAGGGTAAGGTAATAAAACATCGAGTAATAGTCAGGACATTACAAAGAAGTCATCAGATGTGTCAAGCAGAGTCCATGATTGTAAAGAAGAAACCAGTTCATTTGTTAGTGCAGAGGAAGGAAGACAGAAATCCAAATTACAAAATGAGAAATGGACAGTAAACTGAATTGTATGTTCCTCTAAAACTTTGGTAAACTACAATCCTGTTTCTACTGTACCGTCAATAAACTCCAGCATTAAAGTAAATGCTTCATAGATTCCCTTGTTCACTAATCGAGCTACAAGTACGAAAATAATATTGCAGCTATTTGATCCTTAACTTCGTTCCTGGTACTAATACTAACACTGCAAAAGGGAATGAATTTTCTTTTCTGTATTTCATCCATTCCTTACGTTTACGGAATTAGAAATTTTAAGAGCATCAAGCCCATTGGGTAACACAGATGGAGTGTGAAGCATTGAAGTTACGAGAAATACACACATCTAGAAAGTTCTAATTGTGTAATCTTGAAGGTAAGATACCACTTGTGTAACATAGGTGTAAAAGGAAGGATAATATTAAAATGTTTTTGAGGAACTACAGTATGTGGGAAGGGTTCAACTACCGACTTTTGTGAATAAGTTAATGAACTTTATTGTAAATATCCAAGAACATTTTCAAACTAATTCTGCTATACACCGTGTCAACACAAGGAACAAAAATAAGCTTCATAGACCAATTGCTAACCTCTCATGTTTTCAGCAGAGTGCATATTATGCAGGATCAAAATTTTCAACAGTCTACCATCAAATCACACAAATCTTGTAAATAAAAAGGCACAATTTAAACTAGCATTAAAAAAAATTACTTAATTACACACTCCTTTTACTCTGTCGATGAATTTCTAATGTTCACAATAAAATGCACTGGAGGAATGTAAGCTGAGAAAATTGTGGCAGATACTCATTCCGGGATGAAAGCATCAGTACATGTGTACTAAATAATCGTGATGCATCCAGATTATGATTGTGTTGACATGACTTTTCATTATGGTCTATGACTAAAATAAAGTTGCTACAAGTGCATGTACTGTTTCTTTGCAAGACCTTATTCCAAGTGAAGATGAAGATGAAGATGAGGAATCAGAAAAGTCTGAAATAGAAGCCCCTAAGTCTTTATCAGAGAAGCAGAAAAGAAGGTTGGTTAAGTAAGTGTATCATGACTTGTATAGTGTTTTTCTTTGGAGTTGTATGAATGTGCTAGCATTTAATCATACAGTGAAAGCAGTTTCTTCAGTTATGCTCTTCTGTATCTTTACATGGAGGCTATACTAATGTGCAATTACTGAAACGTTCCTTTAGCCCTAATAAGACTCATAAGTGTTTTATTGCATTCATGTTTTCTTGTGCAAATTCATAGAAGTCTTTGGCTGTCAGTATTTGCTTGTCATTAGGACATTGAGGGCTTTCTCCAGCTGCCTGTAATTATGCTGTGCCACCTACTGGGATAGCTGAGTTAGTATAGTGACTAGCTGTGAGCTGGACAACTAGGGTTTGATCCCCGACCGGGGCAGAGGATTTTTCCTCTAGCCTCTGCGTCCATACCGTCTCTGGGGCCCACCCAGCCTCCTATCCGTTGGGTACCTGAGTCCTTTCCTTGAGTTAAAGAGTGACCAGGGCATGATGCTGACTACTCACCATCATCTAGTGCTGAGGTCAAGAATGATTACGCGCTCTACCCTGTCTCCCCCCAAATGACCTAGATGGGTGTAGCAGGACTGCTTTTCACGTACAGCATCACAAGGACTTTTGCCTTGATTGACAGCAAAGACTTACCACTCTGCAGCAATTCCAACTTTGTTATGATTTACACGTTAGGTAACATTTTTATTTTTAGTGTACTGTGATGCAACTGCATATTTTAAGTACAATATCTTTCTCATTTTGCTATCCTGTGTCTTGACATAATAAATCTTCCGCAAAGCATAAAATGTGCTTGTTATGTTCAGTCCTTCTTACCATTATACAGGCAGTTACTCATCACTCCCAAGGCAACATCATCATAATGTCAAATTGGGCCATGCACTGTTAATTGTGTAATTAAATGCCTCATTTTCCGAATTTTTCAAATATATTAAAAAGCACACTTTGCAAATCTGTATTAAGAATTTAACCTTTTTACAAACAATTGAACTATTTATCTAGAATATAAACAATTAAACTAAAAACAATTTAATTAAAAGCAATTTAATTAAAAACACTGTTTAACTAATACAATTAAACTAAAACAATTTAACTTTTTTACTAAAACATTATAAAATATTTAACTAAAATATGAACAATTAAACTAAAAACAATTCAATTAAAAGCAATTTAATTAAAAACACTGTTTAACTAATACAATTTAACCTTTTTACAAACAATTGAACTATTTGTCTAGAATATAAACAATTAAACTAAAAACAATTTAATTAAAAGCAATTTAATTAAAAACACTGTTTAACTAATACAATTTAACTTTATTACTAAAACAATTAAACTAAAACAATTTAACTTTTTTACTAAAACATTATAAAATATTTAACTAAAATATGAACAATTAAACTAAAAACAATTCAATTAAAAACAGTTTAACTAATACAATTTAACTTTTTTTTACAAACAATTGAACTATTTATCTAGAATATAAACAATTAAACTAAAAACAATTTAATTAAAAGCAATTTAATTAAAAACACTGTTTAACTAATACAATTAAACTAAAACAATTTAACTTTTTTACTAAAACATTATAAAATATTTAACTAAAATATGAACAATTAAACTAAAAACAATTCAATTAAAAACAGTTTAACTAATACAATTTAACTTTTTTTTACAAACAATTGAACTATTTATCTAGAATATAAACAATTAAACTAAAAACAATTTAATTAAAAGCAATTTAATTAAAAACACTGTTTAACTAATACAATTTAACTTTATTACTAAAACAATTAAACTATTTAACGAATATATAAACAATTAAACTAAAACAATTAAACTTTTTTACTGAAACAATTAAAATATTTAACTAAAATATGAACAATTAAACTAAAACAATTCAATTAAAAGCAATTTAATTAAAAACACTGTTTAACTAATACAATTTAACTTTTTCACAAACAATTGAACTATTTATCTAAAATATAAACAATTAAACTAAAAACAATTTAATTAAAACACTGTGCAACTAATACAAATTTAATTTTATTACTAAAACAATTAAACTATTTAACTAATATATAAACAATCAAACTAAAACAATTTAATTAAAACACTATTTAACTAATACAATTTAACTTTTTTACTAAAACAATTAAAATATTTAACTAATATAACTAACTAACTAACTAGATGGCTTACCGAACCCGAAGGTTCATCACCGAATTAACCAAAGCCCTCCACCGGACCCTGTCCTGGGCCAACAAAATCCAGTCTCCTTCAACTCCTATCTCCCATAGATCCCGCCTGAGATTATCCTCCCATCTACGTCTAGGTCTCCCCAGAGGTCTCTCCCCCTCAGGCTTCCCAAATAGTGGACCCAACCAACCAGATGCCTTACCGAACCCGAAGGTTCATCACCGAATTAACCAAAGCCCTCCACCGGACTCTGTCCTGGGCCAACAAAATCCAGTTTCCTTCAACTCCTATCTCCCATAGATCCCGCCTGAGATTATCCTCCCATCTACGTCTAGGTCTCCCCAGCGGTCTCTTCCCTTCAGGTTTCCCAACCAGTACCCGTTGCACACCTCTTGTCCCATCCATGCGCGCTACATGTCCCGCCCATCTCACTCTTCTCGACTTAATCACCCTCACAATACTGGGGGAGCAGTACAGATTTTTAAGCTCGTCATTGTGCAGTTTTCTCCACGCACCATCGTCTTCCCTCTTAGGCCCAAATATCCTCCTCAACACCCGATTCTCAAACACCTGCAATCTGTGTTCCTCCCTCTGAGTGAGAGACCATGTTTCGCACCCACACAAAACAACGGGCAAAATTTTTGTTTTGTATACTTTAATTTTCAGGTTCTTAGAAATCAGACGGGAAGACAAAATATTTTGGACTGAGAAGTAGCAAGCATTTCCGGAATTTAGTCTCCTCCTAACTTCCTCATGAGTGTCATTTTGATTTGTTATTGTTGTTCCCAAATATTTGAACTTTGTAACCCTTTCAAAGGATTTATTAGCCACCCTAAGATAATTTTGCCCGCCTGTCTTCTGATGACGAGATACTAAGATGTACTTAGTTTTTTCTGAATTTACTTCCAGCCCCATTTAACTAATATATAAACAATTAAACTAAAGCAATTTAATTAAAAACACTATATAACTAACACAATTTAACTTTCTACTAAAACAATTAAAATATTGAACTACAATATAAACAAACAACTTAATTAAAAACACTATTTAACTAATACAATTTAACTTTTTTACTAAAACAGTTAAAATGTTTAACTAATATATAAACAATTAAACTAATACAATTTAACTGTCCACTGAAACAATTAAAATATTTAACTAAAATATAAACAATTAAACTAAAACAATTTAATTAAAACACTATTTAACTAATATAATTTAACTTTTTCACAAACAATTGAACTATTTATCTAAAATATAAACAGTTAAATCAAAAACAATTTAATTAAACAGTTTTTGACTAAACAATTTACTGTTTTCATTACAACAATTTAACTATTTAACTGAAACTATTTAACTTTTCAACTATACTACTACTATACTAATTTAGCTGATTCACGATGTCTTAAATGGCCGATGCAAACATCACGTCATCCATTTCTGGAGTCTGCAAAGGAAATAAACATTTGGATCAGATCAGAACTGGAATTACGGCTAACAAGTATGCAATTGCATGCAGCTAAAGTTTATGAACATATTTTATAATTTTTATTCTTAAATATATAATATGTGAACTAAAAACAATTTAACTAAAGACACTGTAACTATTTAAATAAAACAACGTAAGTACTTAACTAAAGGAATTTAAGTATTTAACTAATTTAACTAAACCTATCTAACCATTTAATTTCAAACTACGTAACTAAATGGGCAAATTCGTGATTCTTCAGTGAAGGACGGAAATTCAATGTTGTCCATCCCTGGGATCTGGAAAAGAAATAAACATTGGATCAGAACAGGAACTGGAATTATGAGTAACAAGTATGGAAACACATGCAGCGCAAGTTTATGAACATATTTTATAATTTTTATTCTTAAATATATAATATGTGAACTAAAAACAATTTAACTTTTTCACAAACAATTGAACTATTTATCTAAAATATAAACAGTTAAATCAAAAACAATTTAATTAAACAGTTTTTGACTAAACAATTTAACGTTTTCATTACAACAATTTAACTATTTAACTTTTCAACTAAAAATGCCCTAATTATACTAATTTAGCTGATTCACGATGTCTTAAATGGCCGATGCAAACATCACGTCGTCCATTTCTGGAGTCTGCAAAGGAAATAAACATTTGGATCAGATCAGAACTGGAATTACGGCTAACAAGTATGCAATTGCATGCAGCGAAAGTTTATGAACATATTTTATAATTTTTATTCTTATATATATAATATGTGAACGAAAAGCAATTTAACTAATACATTATTTAACTTATGTTCTAACAACAATTTAAGTATTTAAGTGAAAACAATTTAACTATTTAAGTACTTCACTATTCTCAAATGGTATTGTGATGACTTCTTCGATGACAGACGCGAGTTGAACATCGTCCATTTCTTGGTCTTGGGTGCGGCTATTCGATGTCTCCGTCATGTGTCTAATGTGGTATAAGTACGGGCGCAACATATGTGCATACCTGCAAAATGAATTACAGAGATATATATAAGTAAATTCAGTTGTAGTGCAACTTGTTTATTATAGTGTTCATAAGGTACAAACGTTAGGTTATGTTGAAACCTGTTTATAAAGCTGTATCTTAATTGTAGACTCTCTTTATTGCATTTCATTCTTTTACCACTAATGAATTTTTATGCCCATAAGCCATCTCATGTCATCCACCACTCGCGTATTAGCATAGGACTCGGGACAGCCATAGAACTTTTAATTACTAAAACACCTTAATGGAAACATGGCCTTCAGCTTCCAGGACATTTTCCAAATGTAACAGAATCACCAAGTGTAAACACCGTTGCTATGTGGCACATCACACAGTACTCTTACTTACCTCGTAATTGTCTTCACTCTGGTTGAAGATACTGTCTCTTGTCTGACTGGACGTAATAGAGCCGACTGGTCGTCGTGGTGGAGGGCGTGGCATCTGGTATTTCTTTGCCATCACGTCACTCCACTTGAGTCCCTGTAGGATGAAGCAAAAACGTCAGTGACATGGACCAGACTGTTGATTGCAGAGTTAAAGTATGGGGAGGTAGAAGGGAGAATGCTTCGACGTAAAAGACCCTTCAATCACGGAGGAAGTACAAGGAATTGAATTGCAATCTTCTGCTTGGATATAAACTTTGGACTGCAGTTACAAGGAACTTTGGGGACATCCGATCTTGCCTTCAAGGATCAAAGAAAATTGTTGTGTACTGAGAGACACCTTTGAAATTCTGCTCTGGCAATATATTATGCGTCACCTTTCTAAACCTTTTACTGCGGTCTTACTGCTTATGTACTGACGGTGTTAGGCCCATCACATAAGTTATTTTTATTTGTCTGGGAATGTAAATTATGCTGAACTTTCCAAACAACGAGATTGTCCAGAATAGTGTCAGAAGGCATGAACTGCTCTGCTGTGCCTCTGTGCTTGATTTGCATGGACAAAGCACAGTTCAGAACTGAAACATGTGTATATTCTGTATTATTTATTATACCATGTCAGACATGGGATAAGAACTCACGTCAAAGAATGGATGCCACTTGATGTCCAGTGCGCCAAGTCTGCAATGTGGTTTCTTGTCCAGGAGGTTCCAGACAAGGTCTGCCACATCTGGCGACAACCATGTGGGAATGTCTATGGTGTCACATACGATTTTACTGTAAAAGACAGGCCCATTGTATTTACCATTTAAACATTCTTATTAAACATGCATTGAGAATTAGTATTTCTAATGCCTGTGACGGTTCCAGTAAACTGCTTAGTTATGTGTAATTTGCATGGAGAACTCTGATGCAGGTCATACAAGAGTCAAGGAAAATTGTACTTGTCAAAATATGTTAGTTCTTAGCTTTTGCAATACTTTAGTTTACAGACCCCTTACATTTTATCGATGTCCTGCACAAATTTGCTTTCGTAATGTTTGTGCTTGCATTTTGTTTCCTTGCCTAAGGCTAATTATGCATATGATTAAAATGTGCACCTGCTTTCCTGGCATTGAAATAGACAGTAATGTGTTGGCCGCAAAGGTATCTGCACGTAACTGTTAATACGAGACTGATGTTCACAGGGAACACGTTCGTTGGGTCATCGATATTTACGTGTAGAGTGTTTGCCAATCTCTTTTGTTGGCATCAAATTCAAAGGGCCTGTGGCCTGCCAACATCTCATATGTGACGACTCCCACGCTCCACCAGTCGACTTCCTGCAACAGTTCAAATTGCACTCATTTTCACTTCATCACACGGTCAAACATTTTCATTAGGGTCTCCAGAATCAAGAAAAAAATTGTGGAAGGATCTGCGTTGTTCATTTCTTGCCTCCAGTTTTATATTGAACTTTCCCGTGTATGACTTTTACTCATTCTTCATTTATCTGTTTAATATAGGAAGAGGTTTGATTCCTATTGACATGGAGACTGCTGACGTTTCTTACATTTTCCGATGAATGTGCAATGAGAAACATGGAAATCATTTGGTTAAGCATTGTTTAAATTATCATTATATGTTAAGCAATTCTCAAAATATCGCCCGTGGACAGACTTGGTTAAGCTAACAGGAGCATTTTCATAGAGTTTGGTTGTGGAAGTGCATAAGATTATTTTACATTTCCTTCATACCTATCAAATTGTTGTGAGTTCGCCAAATTTGGTAGAATGCTTCTATGTCTCGTGCTGTAAACTGATTACTTTGATTATGCATGTGTCATTGCAAGCTCCATGAAGATTCCATCTGTGCCTCCAAATCCTCAGAATATTATAGTGCATTGCCTTAATAGTTTACATTAAACTTACTGCTGGTTCAGTGACATAAAACAATGAGCTCATTATTCTTGCACTATCAGGGTATGAGATACTCACAAAGCTGTATCCATTGCCTCGCAGCATTTCTGGGGCCATGTAGTGGGCTGTCCCACACACGGATTCTGCACGTTTCTCCTGTTAACAGAAAAAGCATTTTATATAACCGTAAAAGAGATATCAGACAGGAAGCAACTAGAAATTAACTGTTTGGTAACCGGAACAAAGCTCTGAACATCCACTACTTGGCATTGAAAACAGTCAATTCCTTCATCTGCTGCCCTCATAACCTATTTCTCTAAGATCCCTCTTCATGCTGTATTCCCATCTGCTCCCCTCTTTTCCAAGTTAGCAATGTGCAGGAGTTTCTCCCACCTATATTTTGCGGCATTTCCTCTCTCCCTAGATGTCCAGCCCATTCTAAGTTAACTCCATAAGCGCCCTATCATTACAATACTTGGTAAACTGTAACAAACCACATACTTTGTATATTTGGATGCACTGCACGGTATGCAAGGTCCTAACACATATTTTTTCATTAATGCTAAAAAATCTAAACTAACCCCAGTTTGAACGAAATTTTCTATGACTCTGTTAAGAGAGAAGTGTTATACAATATTCAAATTGAATTTGGTATTCTAAAGATGCCAGTGAGTCAAATAAAAATGTGCTTAAATGAAACCTGTAGTAAAATTGGTATAGTTAAATATTTATCTGAGTCATTTTGCACCAAGAATGGTCTGAAACAAGGAGATGCCTTGTCCGCATTGCGCTTTAACTTTGCACTAGAATATGCCATCAGGAAAGTCCAAGACAGGCAGGAGGGGTTGCAATTGAATGGGACACTTCAGCTAATTGCATATGCTGATGATGTTAATTTATTGGGTGATGACATAAATACAATAAAGAGGAACACAGAAGTTTTACTGGAGGCTAGTAGAAAGGTGGGGCTAGAAGTAAATTCACAAAAAAACTAATATTATGTTTGTATCTCATCAGCAGACAGAATTATCTTAGTGTGGCTAATAGATCCCTTGTAAGTGTGGCAGTTCAAATACTTGGGAACAAATCAAAATGATACTCATTAGGAAGTTAGAAGGAGACCAAATACTGGAAATACGTGCTCCTGTTCAGTTCATAGTGTTTTGTCTTCCGGTCTGATTTATAAAAACCTAAAGTTTAAAATATACTATACAATAATTTTTCCTGTTTTGTATGGGTGCAAAACATGGTATCTCACTCTGAGGGAGGAACATAGATTGCAGATGTTTGACAATAGGGTGTTGAGGAGGATATTCGGGCCTAGGAGAGAAGACGATGGGGCATGGAGAAAACTGCATAATGGTGAGCTTAATAATTTGTTTTCCCCCCAATCTCTTCAGGGTGATTAATTCAAGAAGAATGAGATGGGTGGGGAATGTGGCACGCATTGATGGGGCAAATGGTGTTCATTGGTTATTGATTGGGAAGCCTGAGGGGAAGGTCCACTAAGGAGACCTAGACGTAGATGGGAGGATAATCTCAGGCAAGATCTTTGGGAGATAGGAGTTGAAGGAGACTGGATTTTGTTTCCCCAGAACAGTGTCTGGTGGAGGGCTTTGGTTAATTCGGTGATGAACCTTCGCGTTCCGTAAGCCATCTAGTTATTTAGTTAGTTGGACTAGCCCCTTGCTCTATCCTCCTTAGCATCCAGTATTGCCCTTTCTTCAAACCACTTGTTAACTGATGTAGTTTCCGCAAAGTAAGAACCAGGCTTATTTATCTAATATATTTCATATCTGGTATAGTAAACAGCATGTTAATGGTGTATGAATTGCATAACAGCAATAATTTATGAAACTCTAATAGAGCTATAAGTATTAGTTCTGAGTTCATCCCCTCTAATTGAAAGACCTTGTTACATTTGTTTACACTTTTTCCATTAAGAATCGCTACATAAAGATTTTGTCCTCCTGTAAACTATCCAGTCTTAAACAAGGAGTAGTGCCAGACAGAGTGTGGTCCATGTAGCCTATGCGACCCTGTAAGTAAACCCAACAAAAGATAAGGTGGATTTAACTTTACCTTTGTGTGGCAGTTGAAGATTTTACACAGCCCATAATCAGAGACTGCGATGTGGCCGCGTGCATCAATAAGTATATTTTCTGGTTTCAAGTCACGGTGTATGACACCGATCTGAAAGGAAGAAATTAACGAGTTATTTGCATAGTGTGATATGCTGCTTTTTAACCTTTACACGACGGGGATTTAAACGACAAAATGGTAGTAGCCCTATTGGGGTTTTTTGCAGGTTTTTAAACTTTTGTGCACACTCCACGGAAAACTTTAATATTATCTAAAGTAAACATGATAAATTCACGAAATAAAAGCCATATTTATTCGAATAGAACAGAGAAAAAATGCAGTTAATATCTTAATTGCCTAAATAGGCCTTAGTAACTTTACTTTGTTCTTTTGAAGCTCATTCGACATGATAGAAGCCATGGTTGTGAACTAATGACCACACAGAAAAAGTTGTTTCCGCTACTTCAGTGGATACACATTCTTTTCACCCATCATGAGGAAGAACGTGAGAAACTTTGAATAGGGGGACTGAAAATGAAGCCCAAACCCACTTGACATAAACAAAGTTAATTGCTGTTTATAGTTTCCGGGTTGACAGCTCAGGTTGAACTTGTGGGAACCCTAGAGAAAGTGATTCAATATCTGCAGCCCCTAAAAGAGGCCAAAAGACGTAGCCAAGTCTACTTACAGTGTTGCAAGTTTTGAGTTCCGCACAGGGAACGTTCATAGGGCTGAGTACACAACTTATGTCCCAGACAAGGAACGCTAGTAAGATAAAGGTTAATGTGGCAGAAAGTTGTAGTACTACTATTTTGCATTTCTGCTTTATAGCGCTTAAACTAAGATGTCATATAATATTGTTATTGTTGATTACCACAGAAAATAAAAATGACATTGAATAGAATAAAAAAGTTATAGCCCCACATTCACTTAAGTAGTTTAATGCAGACAAGTGAGGTGATGTCTGAATACCTGATGCAGGTGTTCAACAGCCAGGACTATCTCCGCTAGGTATAGTCTTGCTGCAGTCTCTGTAAACTTGCCCCAGTAACGCAGCAAATGGAACAAGTCTCCACCAGGATAATAGTCTGGAAAAATAATAATGCATTATTGTTACTGTAAGGACACTTCATGATACTAGGGGTACTAGTGAGTGCTACTGCGTTATCTGTTGAATTTGACAATGGAGTTACTGCAATGTTTTCCTCTCCAGAAGACTGGAAACAGCAGATTTGTTCGTCAGTGGGGGATGGAGCACAATCTGTAGACAGAGACAAAACTCACAGCCCATGCAGGACACTGCACTCGATGTTTGAGAAGCAAATAAATAATACGCTGACCCTTCGTCCTCCGGTCGACATGGTGGTCACTCCTTGTGCTACCCATTCTAAAATGATTCAGTTGTTATTGAAACTTATTTTACTGCTATGTACACTATAGGCTACTATAAACAGTTATAAATTCTGAGTAAACATGATTCCTCACACAAAACATGAGTGATAGGACAGTGTGTTAACACCACAGCACGCAACTGGTGTTGACTGGAATCATTCAAACTGATGTACACTCAGTACACCAGACCACCGTGCTCAGCAGGAGGATTTCCTGTATCATACATACTGTCTGTCTGTCTAAAGTAATAACTATCTCAAACTTGAAGGCATCCTGAATGTGGTCCTAAAAACATTAAACGACACGAAGAACACTCCCTCCGTTGCAGGTGCTGGCAGTGATCATTGAATTAAAAAGAGAAACTAAGAAATGCCGAAACTAGAAAAATGAGGTGAATCGCTGGAAAACTAATGAGTGTCAGCTGTTGATTTCTCTTGTGCGTGTTAGGAGGGATGCGCATCACTGCAGGTGGGCACTTGTGTATGAAGGTCAAGGTAGTTCTTCGCTCAGATAGACAGTACATATATCTGCAAACTTTCCATGGATTCACATCTTAGACTGACTACAGGATGTGGAATATGGGACATACAGATGTGTACAAATTAAAATAGCAATTAGGTTTCACGGAAGATAGAGGTTTAATAACGATTTTAAGATGTTGCACTAAAAGCACTGTTATGCAGAAGATAGGCCTAAGTACAGCAAATTTGTCCGTATAATCTTTAATAGTTTTGACACTAATTAACAGAATTTTGAAGGTTTTGATTCCAGCAGAGTACGCATATTCTGAAAACATGGAATGCTAGGAATTTAAGTTTGAACCTGGTTCTTATTCTTTGTGTTATCAGGATGTTGTACCTCTGCAACTATGTAAATTTTACAGCATTACTTGGCACTACAATGCACTGACACTTCTGTTGTTAAATTGTTCACTTTGCTTCTCAACCATCCTCGAATCAGGAATTGTTTTTCATGTACTCACCAAGTGCGAGACAGATCTTTGACTCTGTGTTGAAGGCGTAACAGAGTGCTACCAAGAATGGAAATTGGGAGCAGAGTTGATGGACGTAGCACTCTGTTTGGTATTTGTCTCGGTCGCCTTCAACGGGAATATCCATGATTTTCATCGCATAGGTCTTGTTGTTATCCATGCCACAGTTCTTCCTTGTCATGAAAACTTTTCCAAAACCTGTAACAGCACACGGTTATGATTCTTGTTGCTTTCTGCTCAATACTGGTCTGAGGTATTTGTAGACTGTCCCTTTATAAAGATCATAATTGTTTATAAACGTTTTGTGTAATATCAAACATTTGTGTGATTGTGTGCATTTTGTGCTAAAATTATGAATTTGTGGGTCTTTATGTGTACCAAGATAAAGACACAACGGTTAATAATGGCTACCATTTGTCAGTCCACTCTTTCCAGATAACATTCAAGAAAATAGTCGGCAATAAGAAAAAGAATGGTATTGTTGGCAAAATGTGTATTTTCATTTAATTTAAGCATAAAAGAATTTTGAGTTGTTTCCAACTGTTCTCAACCACACCATGACGTCTTGAAGCAAGAAAATATTTCTGAAGCTTCATTTTGCTCAAACATTAATAAATATTTGGTTCAGAGTTTGTAAATGTTGTGGTTAGATATCTACTGATCATAATCACATGTCTGAATACAGTAACAGCTGTTGGTGCTACGACTTCTACTATTTTGCCCTTTGATCTAGAGGATTACAGAAAATCAGGCCTATATTTATCAGCAGAGATAGGCAAGTGTTAATGGAAATTTATACTTACCTCCTTCCCCTAGAAGTCTCAGCGGGTCAAAGTCTCTCAGCTTTGTTGCGTAAGGCCGAAAATTCTTTTCTGTAACAAAGTTTTCAAAATTACAGGCATGTTCTAAGGCATCCTAACCATACAACATGATTAAAATAATTTTCGTAGTACGCCACATAATTTGCCCATTGAATGGACCGTCCATCATAATTGAAGAGGAATGTTACCACAGATGGTGGTGACCTTCCTGATGTATTAAATTACAGTCTGTAGGACTTGTGTAGTAGGCAATTCTTTAACTAAGTGGTCTGAAGTTTTGTTGTCTCTAAAAACAGCCTGTAATTTAAATTGAAGTTTATAATACTAGTCTATATTGTGCCGTACATATTGGCATTTCCACTTCCTAAGAACTGCTCGGGTAGTCCTAATGATAGTTATTATTTCTGATGGTTTCTAAAAATTATACATTGACCGGCATTAGTCTCAGGAAACAAGGCATTGACAAGATGTCAAATACACATAAGACATGACTGTTTTGTGTTTACTCACAATTTTTTGTGCAATAACAGATTCATATGAAGAACTTATGAAATACGGTGCAGCAATTAGTATTTGCACGGCTTAATTATAGATTCAGTTATAACTTAATTGCCAAGCATGGTCTGCTGTCAGAATGTAAAGCGTAATTGTGAGGTAATTGTTCAGAACTCAGGTCTCATACTGACAGGAGCAATAATTCATGTACTTGCTGAGTGTTCGAATCAGTTAGGAGATGATTTTAATATTGTCTTCCTATGTATGTAATGCTGTTTATAGTGCAGTCTGGTCAATAATATTTAGTGTGTATATTAATTTTCTAATTCAGGGACGTTGGGTTTACAACTTCATGGTCGTTGGTGTGGTACCATCAAATAATAACATTTTCAGTAGCATAATGTGGTCATGTTCTCCACTGCAGGAGATTATGATCATTCTTAAATAAAAAGCATTGTGCCCACTTGGAAAATATTTGATATCGTTGCCACTATAAGTAGCAGCCTTCAGTTGGAAGATTAATCAAGAGTAATAACAACACCTGCATATGGGAAGCTGTGGTCAGCCATTTCCAGTCATCTCAGAGGCTCAAAACATATTTACCTAAAATCCATCGTAATGTTTCCATGCCACCTCCCCCACGTCAATGAAGTGGCCAGTTATAATAAATATTCTTTCAAACACAGTACATGCATACCTTGTGCATCAATATTATTGAAATGCCACCTTCCTTCCTTTTATTATCCTAAAAGTAACATGAGATGCACATAACCAGCGAAATTTGGTGCTATACATGTAATAATTGCCAACTGAAATCTTCATTCAACAATATTTTCCTTAGCAGTTTGTTTACAGACATTTGCAATTAACCATTATTCTCGTAACAGATTAATGCATTGGAAATTAAAGATAAGAAATATGAAAACATGACTCCATTCTTCCACACTTTGTTGATGGCATTCTAAAATTTCCATGCAAGAAATAGCATGTTTATGAACTTAAAAGCAGGAATATAAATATTGTCATCTACGCTACATTGTATGAGCATCTGACATATCCTTTATATAAACCACAAATTAAGATATAAATAGATGATAAAATCTATTAGCTCAGATATGTACCATTTTCATATGTTCTCTTGGCATCAGGAGCAAAACTGTCCAGTATCAAACATTTTACTACCTGTCTTTTATGAGCCAAATATTCCCCTTGTTAACAGCAAGCAACACAAAGTGATAAGATGTTTGGTCACATACCTGAGGGTCTGTCCTCCGTGAAGTTCTCGTCCCAGTTCTTGAGACTGTCGTCGTCCCAGTTTTCTGTGGTACAGTCCCAGTCTTCCACATTTTTGTTGTACCAGGCATAAAGTTCGTCCCTGTCCCAGTCAGAGACAGGTTTGTTGTTCCAGTTGTGAAAGTCTCTGTCCCAGTATTTGTCACAGTTTTTCTCGTAGTCATCCCCATGGTTGACGGGGCACCCCATGTCTTGGTCCAATTCAGTGCTTTTACAAAACTGGAAAGAGAGGATATGACAGGCAAATTAGTCACTGTCTGGTTGTCAAATTGACAAAGCTACGAAACTCCTCATACACATTACAAAAGTAACAGTTAATCTGAAATCAGTCCAGTCTATACCCACACATCACATACAAGATGTGTTTTAATGTTTCCCTCTCGTCTGTGCTACGTCTCATGAGTGTTCTTCCATCTACAGAGCATTTATAATCTCTCCTGTGTGTGCTGTATGTCCTGCCCATCTCATCTTGCATGGTGTATCATTCATATACTACCTGATGAGTGTACTTTATGCAGCTCGTTAATTTTCAGATTCTGCAGGCCCCCACCCCCGTAATTTCAAATGTTCTCTTTAACACACTATCGTTAGACACCCTCAACTTAGAATACATGTAGCAGCATCCCAGATGACAACTGCCTTCTCAGTCATCTTTCCTTGATGTGAGAGATCGAGTATAAAGTTTCAGTTCTTGTGTTTTTTTAGCTTTACATTTATTACATTTCTTGATAGATTGCAGTCTGTAAGATAAAATATTCTGAACTGCACAGTAGCAAGTATTCCCAGAATTGTTCTTAGCCGCGCCATTTGTAGTGATAATATCATTAAATGTCTGGTGCAGGGACCTCAATGGTTGGTAGCTGCTCATGGTGACAATAAATTCCCTGCATCCACAGAATCTGACATTCATTGCCTTTTTCGTAGAAATCCATCCCTGGGACCTATCTTAAAATAGTTGAACCTGTATCAAAAGTAATAATAGCAGGTCTACATGAAGTTGACTTTATAAAGCCCATTGTAAATGTTACAATGAACTGGCCTTCAAAGAATTTGCTTTAATTTCAAATAATAAAACCAATGAAATGAAATATAATCCTTTAAATACATATTTTTATTTACTTTTCCAATTTGCAAATGTCAGGGTATTCAGTCTCTGGGCACAGATGTGAATCTAGGACTCTCTAAATATGAAGCAGGAGTGCCAGCAACAACATGTGAACCCTAAATTGTCAGTAAACATGACTTTAATGAGTTGAGTGTTTTGACTTTGCAGAAGATGGTCTGTTTAGTGTACATTAATGGGAGATCAACTTCTGCCCCATTGTTCTGCAAGGGTATGGAAACTAGGTGCTTAATATTCTCTCTTGAGGAACATTTCTGATGGACCCTACCGTCTGAGCATTCCATGTGAATGTGAAATGGAAGTTGTGTGATATTCTGTACAAAATATCCAGCCACTGTATCCTAACCTCCTGTGCAAGATCAATCCAATCCTCATCCTCACACACTGTCTATTTTAATATTAATCAAATCCAACTAAGTCTCCCAAGTGTGCTACATTCACCATCCATTTCATCAGTGTAATAGCATTTGTTAAATACTACAACTTATATTGCTCATTGTTAATCATTTCCCCTCCTGTTATTGCCTTTTGAGTGGACTGTCTGCTGATGGAGTAACTTGTAATAGTTGCAGGCGTATTGTCAACCATTACATTGAAACACTTTATTAAACTGAACTTTGAGGCTGACAAATAGGACGGAAAGTAACTAAACTTGAGCCTCTTCTGCCTAACAAAATTTGCACATTACAACCTGCGGTGCCAAGCTATACATCTTGAAAACAATTTTTTAAGCTACTTTCCTTTCACAATGGTAATGCCAGCTACAAAATCAACATACATTGTGTGTATTTTTTGTCCTTTAAGCATTTCAAGCACCGATCGATTTAAAAAAAAATTGGTGTAAATATAATGCCACTTGTCTTCTTCCACACACTAGGACCACTTCATATGGAGATCCGAAATATCACACCGTGATATAATTTTGGAGAGAAAAGCCCGCAATTTCTGAAATCCTATATTTGTAGAATTTGGTGTAGCGAATGGTGTCTGCGTAAAATCTGCATTTGGTGTGAATATGATAACTAGCAAAACCACTGCAAACTGGAAACATACATGTAAAGTTTGCCTGGCGATATGCTTTAGAGCAAAAATATACCTATAAATTCTACATGCAGTAATATTTCTTGCTAAACATTTATAATATGGCAATGATGCAGAACTGTGTATGAATGATTTGAAGACATGTCAGTAGCTTAAAATACGCACTTTTGTAGTTTTGCAGTCTTATCTCAAATTCTGATCCGAACAAGGATTATATATTATTCTATCACTTGTATTTTATATTGTGTTGGAACATTAACCACGAAAGAAACTACATATGTTGGAGCCGAAGGCTGTTCACTGTATATTACTTACCCAACTCAGCAAAAATACTGTGCGCCGGTTGGATTTAATGGTCCACATGAAGGAATGTGCATTGTCCTTTCTGTGGTACACTTACTTTTTCTGTCCAGTTCTTTCTTCCGCAGTTTTCTTCGAAAAATTTTCCAAACCGTTTTCCCCACATTTCAAAACTTGCAACCGTTGTTGACGAGTGGCTGTTGCGCAATACCTGGCCGCAATCGATACATGTATCGATTGTGAGTCGAGTTTTAGTAACGAAGTATTCGCTATATCCGACAGATGTCGCCAGCGTGTAAGAACTCCTTTCAGGGTATTGATTAGTATAAAACATTGTTTTTGGACTTTGAACTGTGTGTTTGCCTTGGATATAATTAAACATTTTATGTATGATGTACACAATTAATAACAATAATTGACACCATCTGCAGAACTGAGTAGAGACAGTCAAAAAAAGAAAAATGTGTTGCATAACCTCAAAAAAGTCTGTATAATTCAAAGAAAGACACCCAAGTATTTCAGTAAGCTTTGCAGTATATTCTTGTGTGTGTGTGTGTGTGTGTGTGTGTGTGTGTGTGTGTGTGTGTGTGTGTGTGTGTGTGTGTGTATTGTTCATCAGGGCATGAGTTCATGAAACGATAAGTATGTGTACAACACTTAGAATGAGAATTGTATGTATGGTGCATAGACACTGAAAGTATTACTTCTAATTGAACTTGTTGGTGATATGACAATAGAGTACAAACAGTACATAATGACAGACTAACTCGATGACAATGGTTCCGAGGCTCATTGAAAATGTTCCTTTTTTTAAGTTGTTATACTTTTCTGCATCAAGTCATGAGAATTGTAAATGCTGGCTGCAAATGCAGATCTACAAGTCAACTTCAAATACCTCATAAACTGTTAAATTACTCTATCAGCAACATACACATCATTAGAATACATGCGTACATTTTTATTTAATTGCATGGATCTCTAAGGTAGTTGGATGGTAGTAGGATGTGTTATAAGTATGAATAATACAATTGCAATTTGTACAGTTATAAAGATATCACATAGTATAAGGGTTTACATAAAATACAAATAAATCCACCCATTATATTCTATTGATACATTATACTACCCATTATAATATATTTTGACCAGAAAACTTTAAGGAATTATTTGTAATGTATTAATAACTGTACATAGTTATGCACTTGCAATACCGGGAGCTCAAACATACCATGTTTTAACTCATTAAACTCCAGAGAGGTCACTACAGCTGTTTCTGTTCTGTCCACATCGTTTATAACACCAAATAACAGGTGTGAGAAGTTAAACAACACAGACATATATTGCCTATGATTATGATGGTTTTTGATGGTTGGTTGTTCAAGAAAAACAAGAGTGTTCTGTGAAAAATTTATGCAGCCTTATTGACCACTTTCTGTTTGTTTGTTGTTGTTTTTTCCCCCTCAGAGAGAAGATTCCTTCTTGATTGAAGATAATGGTGTTCAGCTCCAAGCATCAAGATAGGTCAAACATATAAAATGCTACCAGAATTATTATCCTGAATTGGGAAGGAACATAGGAGTAGTGTTGTTATTGATCATGTACTAACCACAAATGCAAAGGTACTTGGACAGGAACCTACGTGTGCTTCAGGTTAGGATGCACACGTTCTTATAGATATATTTAGAGACAGGGTTATTTCAGAGTAGAGAATGAATGTAGTGCTGAATTTTGAGTATATTTTTGCCATATGTCAACATATCTTTGGTATAAATGACATGTCTATGAGCAAATGGGTATGAAAGTTGAAATTTTTGCAACATAATGAGATTGCATCTTACTTTACCCCAATTCTCTGAGTAGTGCCCTAAGCTACAACTTTAATATTAATACACACCAGTGCCTGCCTTCGGGTGGTAAATTGTAGAAGTTTAAAACTTGCATTTGTTAACATTTCTGAGATATGTGATAACATAAATATCAATTTGTTTCTAGCGTACAGAAAGCACTAAATTTTGTGGTGAGTTTTGATCCAAAATGTACCATGAAATTTGATTCCAAGAGCAGTAAGGCAGATTTTCTCCAGAATTGATCTTATAGGTCTAAAGTTTGAGGGTAAAATAATGTGAATCTTATCAAAGATTCCAAAATTATTGCCATGTTATGTTTGTTAATATGACATGTGTGCCATTTTCTTTTGTGTATACTCTCTGAAAATTGGTAATATCTGTAAAATGTTGATACCAGATAAGTAACTCAGTAGATGTACGCTACTTCATTAGGATTCACATATTAAAACTGACTAGCTGGCGGTAGCATAGCTACTGGTAGGGCCTTCCTATCCAGATTGATCGAGGGAGAGAGGTCAGACTAAGTCAGGTACCGTGGTCCTCCAGGTTGGGGGTTAGTCGCAAGGCTAACAACCTTGCACCGTAAAAAGGAAGATGTTTCGAAACCTCAATCAAAGCCTCTGACAGATGGACCTAACATCCGAGCAGAGGATAGGACTGAATGGAACAGGAGCCCATGGACAGAGTATGGACCGGAGAGCCATAGAAGAAGAAGAAGAAGCATCATAATTAATTCTGCCATTGTTGTCACTCCATTTGTTGACTTAATATAGAATGACCCAAATGCAAGAATTGACTTCTCTTTCACAGATGTATTCTGATTATTATTATATTATATTTTTCCATTACTGAAAACCTTCGTTGTTAGAGGAGAAACTTTCACAATGTTTTGAAGCTAGTCAGTCTATAAATTTTAGGCTTAACTGTAATATTTTCTTCCTTTGAATCTATAAACCATTTTTAAAAACATTTCTAATATGAAGGTGTACATGATTGATGGTCGCATTGTTGGCAGGCATGTGGTGCACATGAGGATCAAGGACTGTGGGGGTTAAAGGTGAGAAGCTTAGGAACGTGATCTTGTCCAGGAGGTTTGTGGGCTGGTGCAACGTATTGCCGAGGGACGCAGACATTTCTGTTAACTTGAATGTGGAGCTGGGTGCAGTACTGGGCCAGGGAAAAGTTGATTTGGATGTTGCCAGCATTGTGTTTACATCCATTGGCTGACTTATGGTTGAGCTTCAAGAATCATCTGTTCTAAGCCCCATCTTGTTGGAATAGCACTCCACAGTTTCCTTACACTGGGTTGCAAGTGCCAGGGTGTGAATAATGGCAAACTCACCTTCACGTGTTACATCTTTTTTTTAAATGTAGTTGATAACAGGAATGGTGTGATTGTGTCTGCTTCGTAATAAAAAATGCCATTACCTTAATTCTAGAAGGTGAAATTATGGAACTATGACTGTTATATCTGTTATGAAGGAGTTGCCTCTTTTAAAGTCAGGGTTAAGATAAAAGTTCAGTTTTAGTTTTAATTTCATTTGTTTAATGTGCTGACACTAATGAGCAATATGTGGGAACAATTTATGAACTCTACTTTCTTTAAAGTATTTCAGTGTCTGTGGAGGTGTGAGTAGAACCAAAGATTTATTACAATAGAAATTAGTTTTATATAAACAATTCCATGATAATATTACAATAAATGCCCACCCCATGACCACAGTCATCTTGTTTACTGTTTCTGGAGTGCTTTTATTGTCCTCTTGTAGTTCATATTGAATTTCATGAAATTCAGTCAGTCATTTCTATAATCATTAAATAACTACATACACATGGATATAATACTACAAGACCTATTCTTCTTATGAACTGAGGAAGATGGTTTAAAGTAGGAGCTTAGTTTGTAACGAGCCTGTGGGCAAAATAATTTTTACGGACTCCTAATGAAATTAGCAGCTGCTTAACCATTGAATTTCAAACCGAAAAGGAACAGTTTGCAACGCATGAAAATTGAAGCATTTGCTTTGTGTATAACATTTTATGATTTTTCCAGAGTACTAACATCAGAGAGCGCTAATAGCCAGAGTAGCTGATGTGCCTATCAACCCATAACCTATAGCAGAGTTTGTCTTGTGATGCTGATTGACGGGCAAGGTGCATTGCAGCTGGCATTCAGAGTTAAAGAGCTACGTGAGATGCTGGCCCTTCCGGACTGTCGCATTGTGTAACCTGCCACATTTTGAGGCTGTCCTTTCTCTCGTGCCAAGTGAGTGTATAGTAATGGGTTTACACACAGTGTGTCATAATACAGGAAGCTTTTGTGTATTGGCTCTGTCATTTGAGTCTGTAAGCTGTTGTAGCCTACTTTGAACCATAACAAGTGAAATTAGATATCAGGCTCTCATGGAGATAAATAAAGAAGTTTCCTATCTTCTGGAGTGTTGCATCGTGTAGTCTGGTAGAAATTCACTGAAGTTTCAGAGGCGGTAAGCACCTTTGATATTTTAATCAATTAATACCAGATACATGGTGAAACATCCGTAAGCTTCAATAACTCATGCCGCAATAAGACTGCGAACATATAGTAGAATCATCATCAGAACTGTGGTCCTTTTCTGGTTCTAATTTGAATTACTTAAATTTTTCCATGTCTTCCTGTTTGTTGTTCTCAGAGTTTCTGGCTTCTTTGCCTGAAACCAAATATTCTGATAATATTTCTTGCTTGGCAGCTCATATCTTAAAGTGAAATGTTATATGCAAAAATCAAAACCCAAAGCAGGGAGAAAATCCCCCCCCCCCCACATTTAAACATGTGGTGAATAAAACAATCTAGTGATGAAAAGGAACTTAAGAAATATGTCCTGTGCACATGATATGAATCTAATACCCGTGGTATTCTTTGTTGTGTGTCATATAGCATGTCCATCTACCGGCACCTTTACAACTTTGTGTTATTCCGATGTAGTGTCTAGATGGCAGGAGAAGCACATCGCCATCTGTGTTTTTGTAATTAGCATAATTTATTGACACTTTCTTACTCTGTGCTGAGAATACTTTGGACTTGAGGGGATGCTATTTGTGTGTGGAATGAAAAGGTTTAAATAAGATAAGTAATTTGGTTTTAAATGTTCTCCTACATGGGCTGTTGGTGTGTCATGGCTTGTTTCTTTTAATGTTCCTTGTTTGGGTTCAGATTTGAAATAAATTAGTTGCTTTATATAAGATTATTATAGGTTATCAGTTACTTTGAATTCGTACTGCAGTCTCTTGTTCATTTGATAAAAATTACTTTGGTGAAGTTTTGTTTGATACTGATGCTCTTCTTACATACGAGGTGCGATCGGAAAGTATCCAGACTGCGCCTATATATATATATATATATATATATAAAAACCGTACACTTATCTCAGGTATTAAATTCATCCATCACCCTCGAAGTAGTTCCCCTGGGAGTGAACACAACGATCCCAGCGCCCCTGCCAAGCCTGGAAGCATCCCTGGAAATCTTTCTTTGTCAGCCTGTCAAGCACCATCTGCGATTCTGCCTGAATCTATCGTCTCAAATCTCATTCCCTTTAGCTGAATTTTCATCTTTGGAAAGAGGAAGAAGTCACACGGAGCTAAGGAGGGTGCGGGATGACGGCCATGGTGTTTGAGGCCAAAAACTGCCGCACTTTGAGGGCGGTGTGCGCTGGCGCGTTGTCATGATGCGTCGCATGTGGAGTTCTTCCTTTAGAATCAGCTGACAGGTCCCATAGCCTATCCCAACAATGTCGCACAAGTCGTTGATGGTACGACGTCGATCTTCGTGAATGGCCTGCCGAATCTTCGTAACATTTTCGGGCGTTGTGCTCGAAGATGGTCGTCCAGAACGCTCGTCATCATTGACAGAGGTTCTGCCATTTTTAAAACGTGAATGCCACACAAAAGTTTGCGGACTCCCCAAATGCTTGCTTTAGCATTTCATATGTTTCCGTAGCCGTTTTGGCGAGTCTTTGGCAAAATTTGATGCACACGCCATTCCGAAATCGCAGGAGGGTCGGTATAATGCACTACCAAAACGCCCGTAACTAAGAAACAAATGCTAATTCGATGATGCCGGCTGGCACACTGATTCACTATGAATGTAGGCCGCACCCCCAAGCGGCAGAAGCTCGTACTACATCCGGTTCGCCCTCTATTGACACAGTCTTGAAACTTTCCTATCGCACCTCGTACACTTGGTTTCCTTATGGGTCACCGAGAACGTGCACACAATTACGGGTAACCACGTTGAACTATTGGGTCTTTGAAGACAGTGGACGATTTATTCTTGGTTCTTCTTTGTTCCCACAGAAGATTCCCCATGACTTGAAAGGATGCAGCATCAAGTTTTCCACAACAGAAATCGATCCCTTTGTTATTCTACCTTACAGCAACAACCCTGGCGTGACATCGATAGACCGTCTCGAGGGACGTTTATTCCAATCGATAATGAAGATGAATTTGCGGTTTCAGCTGAAGTTGACCGGAAATGAGAAATGGGGAGACAAACTCCCAATAACACGTGGACTGGCATGAAGGGGGATCTCTTCAATGACGTAAGTGAGCTAGGTTTGCAGCTTTACTTCTGGACATGGAATTATGCGAGGTGTTCGAAAGCACGGACCCTCATTTTAAAGACGCATTGGTGTGGCACGTGAGACGTCCCAATCAGGTGCCGCACTGGAAAGGCTTGTACAGGATTTTTGAGAAGGAAACGTGGGTGGTCATCATCGTCCTCAGTATCGCAGTGGCCCTGCTGTTATGGCGCATGAGTTGTCTTTCCGAGGAGACGTCTTACGAAACTCTGTTCAAAAGTTTGACTCACGTGTGGGCCGTCGTGCTCGGGGTCTCACTACCAGAACAGCCGCGTGCTTCTCAGACACGACTTTTATATCTGATCTGGGTCATATATTGCCTGCACATCAATGCAGTGTACCTCTCGTTCTTAACCAGCTTCCTCATAAATCCAGAGTTCGAAAAACAGGTTCGTACCGTTGATGAGCTAGTGCGATCCAAATTGGATTTCGGGTACCACTCGGGATTTGACAGATACTTCGACTCTACGGATAAGATACTATCTCGCCGCAGTCACTGCGCTGGCGTTGGGGATGACTTTTAGACAGATGGCAGAAAGAGGGGACTTCGCAATGTTAGTGTCGAGTACGCTTGCGCAGTACAAGAACAGCTTTGAGTACAATGATCGAAGTGGAAGAAATTCTTTCAATCCTTTTCATGATGCAATTCTGACTTATGACTTCGTGATGTATCTGACGAAAGGGAGTCACCTACTGGAGAGACTTGACAGTGTTGTCCAGCGCACGGTGGAAGCTGGTTGCTGGGGCAGTGGTGGGAGGAGATGATGACCACCCTGAGACTTCGACGGGTTCTGTGCACCGAACAAGAGTCCTCAACGCTGACATTTTCTCATCTACAATCAGTGTTTGTGTTTCTCTCGTTCGGACTTCTGATTAGTTTCACTGTTTTCATGTGCGAGTTCTTGTCGTTCCGTGCGTACTAATGATTAAATAATCCCTGGTCTTGTTGAATAAAAACACCCAAAATTTCTCAGCTGACACTAATCCGAGGTAAGCATTCAGCACAGTCCACAGGCAGGGAATTGGCAAGGCAATTATGATGAAGAGTAGATGTCCTTGGGAATTTTACGTTTCTTTATTTTTAAAGTTTCCCGTGAACTATACGGCGCACCCTAGTCAATCCAACGCTTTCTCTGGTTTGTTTTGTTATGTGTAGTAGAGGCGAATCTCTCGGACTGAACAGTACTCTCCCTTCCAGCAGATTTAGTATTACAACAAATTGTGTGGTACTCGCCTCTTCTGTGGTGTTATTTTGCTATCAAAATAAACTTAAACCTAATATTATACAAAAGCACCATGTACTGAAAATTGTCTAAAATATTTTTACTATCCATTCATACAATTCATGGTTTGATTTCATTTCACTTGTGATGGCATGTTTTGGGTTATAGCTCCATTTTCAGGGCATCACCACCTTCTTCGTATTACTACAGTGATGCTAAACACTGGGGTTCCGATTGTCTAAAATCGATATTAAGTCACTTCAAGTATATGTTACGCCACGTCGCATTGTTTTACTCTTTTTCAAGTAATATGAATATTGTGTGTATTATTACATTCAGCCAAAGTGAAGCGGTGAAACAAATGCTTAACATTACTTCTAGTATCCGTTGTAAACGATCAGAATCTCAGTGTCTAACAACAGGGGATTTGAGGAGGGGGAGAGGAATCACGTGACCCGAATTATCTTTCAAACGATTTGAAATGAGCGCGCTCTGCTCGCACTGACATCTCTGGTGACATCATAGAAACAGTCACGATTTGTTATGGTGGTCGGGATTGTCGTCTTTTCTTTGTGGTAAACAAAAATCTCATCTCTCCCCAGAACCTGTGTTTGTTAAGTTGCCTACCTCAAACTATCCTCTCTGAAACTGATGATCCCCAGTCAAAACTCTGAATGTATCACTTGTATCATTCAATGCATGCAAAGTGTCCAGCAATTCTGATCCATCTACATTAGCCTAACTAAAATATAAACAATTGAACTATAAACAATTTAATTGAAATACAATATTTAACTAAAACAATTTAACGTTTTCATTAAACAATTCAACTATTTAACTTTTCGTCTACAAATGCTCAAACTATACTAAATTGGGCAGATTCATGATGTACTGTATTAACGATGCAAACACCACGTCGTCCAATCCTGGATTCTGCAAAGGAACCATTTGTATCAGAACAGGAAATGCAATTACTGTAACAAGTATAGAAACACATGCAGCGAAAGATTATGAACGATTTGTTATTTTTATTCTTAAATATACAATATATGAACTTTAACTGTTTAAATAAAACAAAGTAACTACTTAACTAAAGGAATGTATCTATTTAAGTAAACCTATTTAACCTTTTAATTACAAACTACGTAACTAAAGGGGCAGATTCATTATTTCTTCAATGAAGGACGCAAATTCAATGTCGGCCATTTCTGGATTCTGCAAAGGAAATAAACATTTGGATCAGAATAGGAACTGGAATTATGGGTAACAAGTATGGAAACACGTACAGCGAATATCTCGTGGTAGGCGATCTCTAAGGATGCAGGTTTTGAAGGAATTTGTAACGAAGCTCATGGTGAAAGACACTGAACTTATTCTAGTTACGTGGACTTCTATGTAAATTACAGGCTTCAACCTGATTCAGCATTTTTTGGGGTGACTTCTGTTTTACCCTCTGTTTCATCTATCTGTCATAACCTGACCTGGTGTTGTAACTTTTATGTCGTGTGATTTTCATCTGCACGGAATTTACAAGTCGGAGGGAGGGCTGGAAATAGGTCAAATGCAAGAATATAAAAATTACAAAGAGAACTTCAGGCTCATAGTATGCCTTCGTGGCCTATATATCATGTGTTCAGTTTATAATAAGGTAAATATAGATTTATGTAATCAATCAATTAATCATTATCCGTTAATTTCAACCGCCTGTGTAACCACTTACAGTTATGCCGACAAGCACAGTTGCAATACTTACGGTTTCAACAGTCTCAGATCATATTTTTGTTCTCGTCTGAGTATCGGTTACTGAATTTAGTGACTCAAAACACAAGGATTGTGCCGTCATGCACCATTCGCTGGAATGACAGAGAAGAATGGACTGTTTATTTCTCAGTGCTCTGAGTTTTTACCCAGCAATGATATTTTGTGTGATGTCTGCTTAATTTTTTGGTTTGCCCCATTCAGTGCTATGGCTTATTTTCAATAATATCAGTAGCTCGGACTACTGTTAGTGTCAAGGTTTTCATGAAGAATAGAATGTAAAAAATACACGGGCAGTTTTTGTGTATGCTGTTCAGGAAAGGCAGCCTTAAAGTTATGTATGTAAACTTTCTCACTTATGTAGTAGCAGTAATTTTGTAGAAAAGTTTTCTGTACTTCTCTTCTGCAGAATTTTCTGTGTCAGGATTTGCCTTCTTCATTTCCCTGGTTTTGGTTAGAAAATTGAGAAGTGTGTCATGTTCATTTTGCACGTGACTTTGAATTTCTCTTATTTTGTGAATAAAATCTATACCCAGACCTGTCTGTAATGTATGAACCAAAATGTAAGAATTTGCGAACACAGAAAGAAAGGGTTTGAGCAGAAAGACCTGTTACTATCACGAATGTACCTCATGACAAAATGAAAATCAGAAGTTTCATCCAATATTAGGTGGTTCTTGAATTTGTCTTCAAATGTCAACTAGCAACACTTCATGGAGGGCTTTTAACAAATTATTTTCAATGGCCAGAGATGTGCCTTAGCAAAAGGTCATTCAGCAGAGGTTCATACTTTTCTAGCAGTTTCGAAATATTCTTTACAATTACTTCTGTCAAGGGGCAACTCAGATAATTCATGACCTCTAAATGGTAGTTCTTGATCTGGCAGCAGACAAGTCATGTCACCCATTTCAATATTTATAATTTGTATAAACTCCTTTATTATATTCTGAACTACTAAATGTAAGTTGGATCTCCAGAAGCTCATAATTTCTTTGGAGACATAAATAAAGAATGACCTGCGTGTACTGTACATGTTTTGCGTAAGATTCGTGTTTTTCTTTTCTTTTCGTGAAGCATGTAAGTCATAAGTTTGTTAAAGGCCCCCGAAATCCAAAACATTTCAACATTTTTGGAAGATCAATTATGGCCAGCAAATCAGTTTCTCTCAGATTGTTGCAAGCTGTTAACCATGGGTAAAAATGATATTGCAAAACAAAAGTTCCCAGTGTACATATTTTGTTCCTTATATGCACTCTCAGGGTTTTATATAGGTTGGTAATGTCTCCCATGTTTTAATGTTTTTAGTTTCTCCATGAATTTTCTTCTTGACAATAGTTTTTCTAAAAAACATTGAATAACATTTTTATCTAGTTTCCACAAACTTCAAATGGTCTTCCACCGTCACTGCAGTTGTGTTTATGAAAATTGCAGTTTGTGGGTGATTTTGGTACAATTCACTTCTTCTTCAGTTCATGTTGAGGTCAACCATTTTTTTATTTAAAAGAATGGTAAAGACCTTTCTTTTTCTTATACGTTTCTTATATTCACAATTTTTTAATATTTTCATTTGCATTTTTCTCGTGCGATTGTTTTGTAGCCACATCAGCATCAATAAGATACTCAATTTTTATAGCTTAAAGTCGCCTAAATAATATTTGAACATTCAGTGGTAAATCAAAGAAGACAACTCAGCCATTACAAGGGTTAATGTTTTTGAAGTAAATAATCGCTGTTTACACTGTAGAACTCTGAATTCTTTATTTTTAAAGCAGATTGTGTTTGTAGGTGTCACTAGGTCTGTTCCGTTTATGTGTTAGAGAGTTGCGTAATGATACTTCAATTAACAAAGTTAACGTGCTTTGTGTGTGTTACCTACTCAGCTATGAGTATATGTTCTTCGATACTGGGAGTGCCGTGAATAAAACACGTTAAAGAGACCTCTATCTAACATTGGACGAGCCTTTTAAATGAGGTGACTATTATGCAGTGACAGTGCGAGTTAATTTGATTTTGCGTATTCAAATAACTTGTGTCTTTGATGTCAGCATGGAATAATTAGTCTGTAGTACCATGATGATACTGTATGTGTAAGTGAAATATTTATTAGTGTTGTGAGTTTAGATCTTGTGATTCAAAGTGGCAAGCCAGATAATCATTATTTTATTACGGTCATTAATTAGGACTAATTGTTTATATTTATAAACATGCAAGCCGACTCCAGTGAGAAGTTAGCAGAACAGAGCTAGGTTTTCGTACCTGTATAATAAAATAAAAAGTAAAGATTGCTTGCATCATCACAACCTCAAATCCTACATAGAACGAAAGTTGACTGGTAATAAGACAAATGCGGAGGGGTGCGTTGTTAAACTGTGGGCCAAATTAAGCATGTCTTACATAAGCGAAAAGTGATTAAAATTTTGTGCCTTTTGGGTTGTTTTGGATCTCCAGCAAGAGCATGTATTCAGAGTTTCAGTCATGTAGTGCAAGTAGCAGCAATCATCTATTATCTTGAGAATGTTGAAATAAAAAATGTTCCCCCACACCAGAATATTATTGCTAAATATTTCAGTACACACACTCGTGTATTTGCGATACCAAGTTAAAGTATTCTGTCTTTTTTTATTTACATTTATTCAGCATGCCCCATTACAAGATTGCAATATTACATGCATTAATATATAGCACGTTAACAGATTACACAACTCTAATATCATGATCCATTGCCACCGTTTGCACCTATGTTCCTATGCAAAACTGTATTATAATCAATGGATTTAATGAATTTATTAAAATGACCTAAACATTTCTGAACAATTTCTTCATGCAACACTGGCCATGTGCCACCATTCCTGACTATTGCATCTATTAAGTTCCGCCTTGGTTGTTGTAGTTTTTCGCAGTCATAGATGAGGTGATCCTCTGTTTGTGCTGCTTTCAGGCATGAGCATGTTGGATCGTCAATGATTCCAAACCTGTGTAGATATGATTTGTTTTTGCCATGTCCAGTCGTCATTGCTGCCAGTTCAGGAATTATTTCAATATTTAGCTTCATTCTTTGTCACACTGACGCGAATAATTTCTTGCACGCTGCTCCATTATTGGTGGCGCTCCACTCATTTTGCCATTTTATAATCCCTTCTTCCTTTGTTTCTTTAATAATTGTACTTTTAGGCTTCTTTGCATATACTACATTTCCACCATCTTCTGCTGCTGCCTTCGCTAATCTGTCTGCTTTTTCATTACCGAAAATTCCGATGTGTGCTTTGATCCACCCAAAATGAATAGTCCAATTTTGATCTTTGAGATTCCTTAATCTATTTCTTATCTCAGATATTACAAAGCCATGTTTGAAGTTGTTTTTTAGTAGATCGAGAGAAACTGGACTATCTGTGTACACCGCTACTATTCTTTCCTCAATGCTGATTTCCCTTAAAGTTGTTACTGCATCCAAGGCCTCTAGAATTCCGATCTGCTCAGCTTGATTGTTTGAGCAATGATCGGGTAACTTGGTTTTTAAGCTATGAATTAGTTCTCCATTTTTGAAGATAACAGCGGCAGCACTTACCTTTCCCTGGTGTTTACTTCCATCTATATAGATTTCCACAGTGTATTTATTGAAGTCTTTCACTTCATCAAGAGTTATTCTTTCCGCTGGATGAGACCATTCCTTCTTGTTTAATGGTGCTTCGTACTCGGTAGAGTCATCTTTCAGTCCGTGTATAGTTTTATATATCTGCACTGCTTCTTCGATAGTAATGCAGATAGGATATTCTGTCTTCCTGGTCTTTTCGAAGTGTGCATTTGTCAGTAGTGAGCGACCAGCCCACTGCCTCTGCACAATTTCTACTCAATCCTTATCTTTGTCTGCTATAGCCATCTAATAGGAATCAGGAGAGACTTGTGTGAGAAATGGCCAGGGAGTTTTGCTTAGGAAACATCTCGTTCATTGTTTTTTGTGCCATAAATCTACGGCATGGGACCGCCGGCTTTAGTTCCCTTCCGAAGGAAGTTGTTCTATGGATTTTTATCACCCCTTAAAATTCCATCAACCTCAGCAGTGTTTGAACTCGCGTACCTTGGGTCCAGTGGCGACGACATTAACCACTAGTGCAATGAGGGCGACAAGTTCGTTGAAATATTACTTTGCTAAAATAATAACAGGAAAGCTTATGAACATGTTTTTTATTTAATATTCTTAAATATATTAATTAGAAACAATTCAGAAAACATTAAATAATTTAACTATTTAACAAAAAATAAACAATTGAACTATTTTACAAAGAACTAAACTATTTCACTATTTAAATACTGAAGTATTTAACAAAAAAACTAAATTATTTATTTATTTAACAAATGTGAACAATTCAGATATTTAACAAAAAAAAATGAACAGTCTAACTATTTAAATACTAAACTATTTAACAAAAAATAAACAATTTCAAGATTTAAACAATTGAACTATTTTACAAAGAACTAAACTATTTCACTATTTAAATACGGAAGTATTTAACAAAAAAACTAAATAATTTATTTATTTAACAAATGTGAACAATTAAGATATTTAACAAAGAACTAAACTATTTCACTATTTAAATACGGAAGTATTTAACAAAAAAACTAAATAATTTATTTATTTAAAAAATCTCATCTAACGTCCATTCCTTGGAGCCCAGTTGCTTTGCTTCAGGTCGATGACGTAGTCGATCTTAAACTTTATTCTGCTAGAGAGCATCGCCTTCTTATTTGTTAGTTCCTTCATTGTATGAAGGAACTCAGACAGATCCTGCAAGAAAACAAAAATTTAAAGTCACATTTCATGGGCATAATTAACTTCTTACGCTTATAAGCCTACACATAAAACTAGAAAATTCTGCCACTACTCATGTAGTTCACATAGAACTTGCTGTGTGGGAAGGCGCGTGTAAATTTAAATTGAGAGCTGAAGGTTGCTGTCTCGAACAAAACGTAAGTATGTGTCTCATCTAAACAAAGGCATAAACCGAGATTTTTGGTGGCTGAGCCTAGACATGACCCTTCGATCAGATTCCTGCTTTGTCCTGTCAGGACTGAGTGAATTCTGACATGATTCAGCAGAGGTGATGAGAGGAAACGTAAAAGTGTAACAAAATACTGAGCAAGATTCCCGTCGCACTAGACGGGGACAAGTTGAAGTCACGGCATGAGGCGTCTTTATATGAAACATGTTAGAGTGTAGAAGAGTATGAAGAATTTCAGAAGAACATGTCACGGTGATCATTTATCACACAGAAACACTATTCAGAATATTGTCAGCGAGCTCAGAAAGGTTTTTCATATCAGAATAGATGCAACATCCTCACGCGTTCTTTACAATGTGCACTTTCAACCATCGAATCCACCTTCTGTGACAGTTCCCAATTTGGCCACCAGATTGCAGCACCTGACTTTCTACCTAGGAGGATATTCAAAATAGGATTATGCGAGGTCGTGCAGAATACCACAAACTCCATATCAAATTTCATCCTAGTCTGTCCATTGGTTCTCGAATTGAATGGACTGGAAAGACAGATGGACGAGAAGGTGCGACCAGCCCATAATGCCTTCTCGCTATGATTTTGTGCAAAGAATGTATAACAATTAAGAAGACTTGCATGTTACAAAATGGAAGCCAGAAAGTCAGTGAGATCAAAGGGACACACTTACTGCTTTTTGCATTGTACTTTCCGTATAAACCTGTGGTCATCATAGAGCCCAAAGGAAGGCAATAAATTACACGGTAGGAGAACTGCAAATTAAAACTAAAAGTATTAAAAAATGAAAACAAACATACTTGGCTCTTGCTCTCCAAATCCTTGCCGACCGTCATCAGAAGAGTGCAGAGGCACTCCAAGGAATGTTCGTCTTCTTTGGTAAGGAGACGTTTAATGCAATGCTGCATGGTGCTTGTGGCGAGCATATCTGCTTTATGCAGCTCGCCAATAAACCTGTAACATAGTGAAGAATATATCACTTGGGTTGAGTTAAGACAATAGTAAAAGTCCAAAGAACAGAAGAGAAACGAGGTTCTTTGCCTCTACAAGGTACAGAAAGATTTGTGCCTTAAAATAATGAGAACTTTTGTTTAAATAGATGGAATTTAATCAGTGTCTTGTGTGTGATATATATTTTTGAGGTGAAATATAATATTTCTGTACGTGGTCCTGTAAAAATCTGTATCTGTTTATAAATATAAAACAGTTGAGACAGAATATTGAAAATTTCACATTAAATAATTATTTTTATGTAATTTGCATTTGATTCTGTAAGGAGGAAAGCCATCAGTGCCATTTCACGATGCAAATACCAAGAAGAAGAAGAAGAAATATCGAGGAAGTGGAGACTTTATGATAGTGTGTGATCATGTAAGCAGCAGCATTATGAAGCACATTTAGAAATTTGTCCTGGATTTTGTGGAACACTTGCATACTGGAGGGCAAGAACCCATTAACATTTCAAATTTCCTCTCAGTGTCTTGTCCTAATTCACAACTCTTAAGTTCACTACTTTCAGAGTCACTGATGAATCAAATGTAGAGCTTCAAAATCACAAAGAAAAATGTAAGTTACCTGATGTTTCCTATTGATTTCATTTGTATCCTTCGCAGTTCCTGCTGTAGTTCGGTTTTCTTTGCCTGCAGAAAAAATAAGTAGAAAAGATTAGAAATCGCCTTTTTTGATGGTATCTTGTAAGAGCCCTTCTTTAATGCACCGCTTTCAACATATGTAAGTTTGCATTTTAAAGTCTGTGTCCACGAAGCCCCCTGCCTTTGTGCCTCCAAAAGAACGCCATGACCTAATGAGAAATGTCGAGTGCAGCCGGAGTCCATTATTATGAGAGTTTACAACATTTTGAAAAAAATGAGTACATTAAGTACTCATTATAGGAAGTTAAACTAACCTAAGAAGTTAGGAAAATGTTTTTTCATCTTGAGGTACCATTTATATCATAATAATTTAAATTAAGTTTATGTCAGTCTTTATCAATTATGTCTCTTTCTTGTCTTTCAAGAAGTCTTAAAACCTGAACAACATATTGAATCATAATTTTTCAAATGATAGATATTCATCTTCAAGCAAAAAGGGAGGAGACAACTATTCCATTCGATCAAGCAGACGGAGCTATTCCCAATCAGTGGACAGAAGCGTAGTAACATATGACCGTAGACAAAGACATTAGAGAAGCACTTACTGGGTCTGCTGTTTCCTCAATCTCTTTCTGTGTGGCTTCTAGATTTATTTCTGCTTCAGGATTCTTTTCAAATTCTGCCCGGCATCGACCTAGCAGCAACTTCCTGAAGGTGACCTCTGGTTCGCCATTGTTCCCACGCTCTGCCGGAACTTTTATGCCGGAGAGAACCTTGCACATTCGTGCATAAATCTCTGTGAACTTTGGTTCATCAACAGCCTGCACATAAAAACACACAACATTATCACTTTGCTCTCATGTTATATTTATGAAAAACAACTCTGTTGAGCATACGTTACATAAACTAAATTTATGAAATGATGGCCACCTAAATGAAGCTTCAACAAAATAAATCTTTATCCCTTAAACCTGAGAAACTCAAAATCTCAGTCAGATGCAAGACACATTTCATGACAGCCTTAATTTTCTTGCATAAGATAAACATTTTTAGATGAGAGCAGATAAATTCTAAGCTTGGAGGTGTATTTAAAGAGAGAACAATCAGCTTACTGGTTTTTAAGATTATTATCATAGTGAACAGTAACAATTATAATTTTCACTTGCCCCTAGCGTCTCCAATACTACACTGAGGATAACTTCAATATTTAAGAAATTGAGCTGCAAAGTTACAAAAGAAGGGAATTTCTATCAATATGACGTCTCTGTCTGAATGTATCAGCTGCTAAAGACCGGTGCCTCACCTTTTCAAATATGAGGTCGATGACGCCCTTCAGGCGATCGCTGCTGTCAATTGGCAGATCCTGGACTTGGGAAACTAGTCTGTCAAACTTGTCAGGCGTGAGTTTGTTGAGCAAACTGCGAGCCTTCTTTAACAGCTCCTGCAACATCAAGTTCCCTCTCATCATCTGACAGAACGCAAACACAGAAATAAAGCGAAACATGTTTTACTTCCTTAAAGCCTTCATAGAGATGATTAAAACCTAGAGCCAGTTGCTCTGCATGCGCCGTCCAGCCGCGTTTTGTCTACACCGAAGAAGAAGTCTGTTGTTATGAGAAGCCAATGTCTATTGAGAAATATAATTACAATGCATACTCATTATATGCAATTAAACACTTGGAAAGGTAAACATTGCTTCTAAAATCAAAGAGTAAGCAAAAAGAAAGTTTATTTTTTAGTGTGGCAAAGTTCCAATAAGAAGTGATGAGGAAATTAGGAGGAGACGAATTCCGGAAATGCTTGCAGCTTCTCAGATCGAAATGTCTGATCTTTAAGAGCATCAAGATTAAAATATAGACCTACAATTTTGCCTGTTCCTTAATTTGGTGATGAACCTTCAGTTTCAATAAGCCACCTAGTTAGTTAGAGTGAACGTGTTTCTTAGCGCAGGACTGTTCCTTTCAGCCATCTTGCATTGGGGCAGATACAGCATTATTGACTGTTTCCAGGATCCTGTCCTTAAATGAATGCCAGGAACATACCTGAGTCTGGGCAGCCTGCTCGTTGGTCGCCGGCTTCCTTCGCCCAGGTCGCCAGGCGTTTTCACATCTCGCCAGTTTCACCTCATTGAGTTTAATTTCAATGACCGGCCTGGTGCTCATGGTGTTTGTAGTTTCAGTGGCTGGCCTTGCTGCAGGCTGCTGTGAATGACACCAAAGCAACACAACATTAACCAAAAGTGTTCACTCTTAAATGTTGTTTTGATCACAGTATTACGTACAATTTTTCCATTTTCTGGCTTTAATCATGCATTTAATACATTACTCGATGCTTCCTACAGCTCAGATAATAAGAGACCTGTATGTATAAAGCCCTAAACAGTACATGACTGAAATTAGGCTCCAGGTGTTGTGTTCATCACCTCTCACAAAAAATACAACATTTCTTCTGCTGCAGTTGACGTAGAACTGTTCACTTTATTATTTTCTATCACAGTTTATATGTTCACAACTGCATCATCAGTGAAAGATGATACACCCAAATTATGCTATTTCATCCGTAAAAGCCTTGGGTACCCTCTCTTTTGACAGGGAATACTCGTGTCCGACCCCATCGACATCGCGAGTCACCGAGTAACTGCCTTAAGCTATACTTCGTCCTACAAACTACACTCTGACAGCTACAGATGAAATCCTTCTCCTCCTCTTCAACAAATGATTCAGTCCGAAATGGATTTGACTTCTCACTTTTATTTACACGCCTTAGAAAGCACTTACCTCTTCATTTTTCCAATATCTGACAATTTTCAGTTACTGTTTAGTATTTACGATTTCAAGGAATCGTTCATTAATGCACAGAATAACTCAGAGCCATGCCCCACAATGCAACAGAAAGTTTAAACGTACCTGAGTTTTGTCATCCTTCATTGCCTTCAGCTTCTCAATTAGCTGTGTTGCAGCAAAGTCTGTAACAATCGATAATTATTTTAGATAGTAAAATTCCTCTTTTGACTATATGTTAACAAACAAGAAAGTTTGTCTTTCGAAACTGTTACGAATGTAAAGATGGAAAAAGACGAGAGGGTTTTCCGAAGACCAGAAACCCATGTCTCTAGCAGCCTTAGGTGTAAAGAGTGGCAGCTGATAATGTTGAAAATTATCCCACATTTCGACTAACAATGGAGTTGCCTTCTTCAGGTCAGAGATTGCAACCGAAATGTTTTGTGAAATGGATAATTTCAAACTTTAATGCCTTTCACCTCCTAAGGCTCGAGGTCAAAATATGAGAGCAAACTCTCTTCTTCTTTGGGTACATAAATTAGTCTGCAACTCAGGGCGAAGACAAAATATTGAAGGTAAGTAGAACAAAATGCCTAGGAGAATATCTCGATATCTCATGAGACATGCAGGAACATGGTAATGAACAGAATTTCATACTGAGGCAATTTGCAGCCTGTAATCTTTGACTTAGTACTTAAATAGAATGAGAGCAAACATACTTTCTGCTTGCAGCTCCTTGATCTGCTCAGCCTGCAGATTTCTTTCCTTCCTCAGTTTCTCCTTCTCCTCTCTGACGGCTCGGAGACTGACTTTGTGTTTCTCCCCTTGCCGGCGCTCAAACAAGATTTGGTTTTTGAGTTCCGTGTCTGTAACAATTCACGACTGCATCAAATGGTCTGTTAAATTCCTCATGTGACGTTATTTCAAGAAACAGCTTCAGGAGTTAAGTATTACTACGTAAAGAAAAGAGTTAGTTTAGTTAAAAAAAATGAACTGTAATAAGAGTTTGTAATTTTGAAATTGCATTTTTCTTGCCCGTGATCAAATTCCAAATTCAGTTTAAGAGTCACTTCCAGTTGGAAAAACCAGTGTCTCTTACGCAATGCATTACTGATTGCTATTTGCAGTGTTTAAAACTGGGATTTGCATGCTGGTCACCGGAAAACATTCTTCTTAACGAAGACGTCGTTAAACAGCCTGGCTCTCATCGAGTCTTCCCGAAAGAGGGATGGGTGTCTACCCTGGGGGACCATCAGACAGACCTCATCCTCGTCACTTGTGACTGAGGCGCAAGGTACACGTGGACACAAAATTAATCTTGGTCTCAACTCTCAGAGAGCAAAGTAAACGTACATAATTCACTAGAAAATGATTCTTTGAAGTCCAGCAAATTTAAAATGTCTGAGAATGACTATTAAAAAAGCAAAATTGCAATGCATTTAACATTTTTTGGTTTTCCTTCTGACAAAATCACTTAAAATAATGAAGAGTTGCTGGAAGTCTGGGGGGCATATCTGGACATCTAGAAAGACGTACATAAACATCACACTGACGAGGTTTACGGACTGTACTCCACAACTTACTGCATGCACGGAATTAAACCACACTTACTCTCTGCTGCCAGCATCCTAATCCTGTTCATCAAGAAGCAAGTGATCCTCGTGTCTTCAGTTTCAGCAGGGTTTACCTGAGGACAGACAAAAAATGAGTCATTTTATAGTCCAAGAATTCTCTGCAACTTCATGAGGTTAATATTTATTATGAAATTGTTGTCCCAGTCACACACAAATCGTATGTGCCTTGGCTGTTTGTGCTGCACTGCTATCGATTTTCGTTTCTGCCAGAAAATATTAAGAAGACCTCACTTATAGAAAGAGAAATTAAGGCTGTGTCAGATAACGAGGCCTTCCTTGTAATGAATGATTTACCTTTAAAATTAGCATGTTAGGAAACGTTTCAAAGCTTTAATTGCAATATACAAGTCAGTTTATGATTAATCTGTAATACAAAACAACGATCCTGAGAAATTAAGCTGTTCACTCAACAATAACTTTCCTCTAGACGAAAAAATTAAGACTGAAAACAACCTTTAACAATGTCTGAATGCGACAAGTGACCCAGTCATAGGTCCCTATCAGCTGTTTAGCTTAGCCGGAATTCAAGTAACTTTGTTGATGATGGCGGACGTGTGTTGCTGCTAGCATTTGAATTCTTAAGAATGACATACAATCCCTCAAGATAACGAAATAATAATATTTGTTTAAATCTTGTCAGTCACAATCACAATAAAATTCCTATTAAATATTAAATTATTACTATAATTAGCATGTAAATATTTAAAATATATTAAATGATGTTCTCATCGAAATGTTCGATTTACATTAGATCATCACTTTTTACACGACATGTTTTGAAACAAAATTAAATTATAAAATATATTATTTTATTTTCTATTTCTAATTTTATTAATATTCATTTAGTCTTTATATTATTTACTTTACAGGATGATAACAAAACGTTCACCCACACAAAATCATGTCAAGCACGACATACATATACAGAACAACTTCGAATACGATATTAAAAAATACAATAAAATCTGGAAGAAAACTTCATTTGAAATCTGATAAACATCTGACTAAAAGTTGCATTTAAGAAATTATATTTAAGTTTATATAATTTTATACACCTGAAGATGGTTCTTTTAGAACTGAAACATGTCGTGTAAAAAGTGATGTTCTAATGTAAATGGAACATTTCGATAGAGAACATCATTTAATATATTTTAAATATTTAAATGCTAATTATAATAATATTTAATAGGAATTTTATTGTGATTGTGACTGACAAGATTTAAACATATATATATTTATCACAATATGACGCAACTTTATCATCTCAGAAATAATAATATTAATAATAAGTAGGCTCACCCATTGTGAAGAGCTGGAGACCTCCATGTCGCAGGCAGCAATATTTGAATAAGAAATTAAACACGTTGCAGGAAATATTTTCACTATATATAGAATTATCTTGTTCTAAACTGCTCACACCACCATTCGTTTCACACTGAGGAAAGCCAACCAACTACTGAGTAGAGCGGGCCGTGCGTAACTGCTATTTATACCATAAAAGTGTGACGTCACGTATGGCGCAACAGTCAGTAGAGGGAGTGCAATACGTTTCATTCAGGCGTGCATAAGAAATGAGAAATGAACCTTATGGCATGCCAGCCGAGATTGTTGCGCGTGTTCGTATTTTATAAGAACACCTGCGTTTCATATTTACACATTCTTTGTAGTTCAAGAAATACAAATTGAATTACTCCAAGTTATAATTTTTTGACATTCCATCATAAATGTAAGAAGTCAATTATTAATATTAAATATTTTCTGTGTGAAAGGAAATTAATTTAAAAGTAATGAAAGGAGGCTTGAAGTAAATTTTGCGGTTTAATTTGCACTTGTTTAAAAACAACGTCGTGTTTTTTATACTTTTTTAATTTTAAGACGATTATTGAGGGCCCCGGCCGCTGTTGAACCCATCGCCCCTGCGACAGGGAAAATGTTTCCTTCTTTCGAATTCCGACTATTCATTTTGACCAATAAGAGAACGCAGGAAGGTAAGAACTCTGGAAGAAGTGTCCTGAGTTCGATTTCCTTCAAGGGCGGTTCCTTTGGCTCCGAAACTAAGCGAGACAGAAGAAGAGTTTTTTGCTTCGAAGAGGAGATTTCGGAAACGAAGGCCTCGACACTGAGTTCGAGACCCGACAAAGATGATTTCTGTTGACGGGAAAGCACCCACGAGAAGAAATCGACGCCAAGGCAAATTTCTTTAGTTCCGGAGAGGAAATTACCGGGTCTAAGGTCACGGACACGAATACAGTCCTCGGTTCGAGTCCCTGTTAGGATGTTTGTTTCTGAGGTAATTTTACGGGCGTATTAAACGACGACGTTGACTAACACGGATGCCACCAGATGTCTCAAAAGTAAAGTGCTGTACAATTTGCAATGTTACAAAAATATCGGAAAAGTTTTTGTGGTAATATAATTTACCGCATTCGACCGGCGGATGAATAAAGCACATAGTTTGGTGGATAAGAATAAAAGGTGTATGAAAATGCGCCCCATTGACAAGTTTTTGTGCACACGAATGTTTTTAAAGCACTGGACTGACTACCAACTGCCGACAATTGGATTTTTCGCCTCAGCGTGAACTGTGCGTGCGAAATCGAGAAATTAAGCTGGTCCAGGCGGAGATAAGGCCTACAGAGGGAGGACTTCGAAGTTTTTACCCCCACGGCCTCTGACTGGGACGGAATATTTGCAACGACCTAAGCTGGACTAAGCGCAATCAAAGATAAAAGACAAATGACTTGTTCTTATGCTCATTTGCTCTTTAACGCGATGCATGCAAAATAAGCATATGTCTATGTTGGCTAATATGAACAAGAACTTGTCAGTGGGGCGCATTTTCATACACCTTTTATTCTTATCCACCAAACTACATGCTTTATTCATCCGCCGGTCGAATGCGGTAAATTATATTACCACAAAAACTTTTCCGTTATTTTTGTAACATTGCAAATTGTACAGCACTTTACTTTTGAGACATCTGGTGGCATCCGTGTTAGTCAACGTCGTCGTTTAATACGCCCGTAAAATTACCTCAGAAACAAACATCCTAACAGGGACTCGAACCGAGGACTGTATTCGTGTCCGTGACCTTAGACCCGGTAATTTCCTCTCCGGAACTAAAGAAATTTGCCTTGGCGTCGATTTCTTCTCGTGGGTGCTTTCCCGTCAACAGAAATCATCTTTGTCGGGTCTCGAACTCAGTGTCGAGGCCTTCGTTTCCGAAATCTCCTCTTCGAAGCAAAAAACTCTGATCCCTTTTTCTGTCTCGCTTAGTTTCGGAGCCAAAGGAACCGCCCTTGAAGGAAATCGAACTCAGGACACTTCTTCCAGAGTTCTTACCTTCCTGCGTTCTCTTATTGGTCAAAATGAATAGTCGGGATTCGAAGGAAGGAAACATTTTCCCTGTCGCAGGGGCGATGGGTTCAACAGCGGCCGGGCCCCTCAATAATCGTCTTAAAATTAAAAAAGTATAAAAAACACGACGTTATTTTGAAACAAGTGCAAATTAAACTGCAAAATTTCATTACTTTTAAATTAATTTCCTTTTACACAGAAAATATTTAATATTAATAATTGACTTCTTACATTTATGATGGAATGTCAAAAAATTATAACTTTGAGTAATTCAATTTGTATTTCTTTAACTACAAAGAATGTGTAAATATGAAACGCAGGTGCTCATATAAAATACTAACAGCAGCGCGAAAGATTGGAATTTGTAAAGCATATTTGCGACGGTCACGTGCAACAATCTCGATTGGCAGGCCATAAGGTTCATTTTTCATTTCTTATGCACGCCTGAATGAACCGTATTGCACTCCCTCTACTGACTGTTGCGTCACAGGTTATGTAGGTATAAATAGCAGGACACACCCACTCATCTCTACTCAGTGGTTGGTTGGCTCTCCTCAGTGTGAAACGTATTTTGGTGTGAGCAGCTTGTAGAACAAGATAATTCTTTATATAGTGAAAATCTTTTCTGCAACCTGTTTAATTCTTTATTCAAATCTTGCTGCCTGCGACGGATCTTGGTTTCACTTCTTTGCCGCATTACCTTCCGTATAGAGCTAACGAAGTGGTGAGATAAAACAAAAGTTAATCTGTGAAAGCGAACCCTGCAAGATGAAGAATTTAATAAAATACTTCAAAGGAAGTCACAAATCAAAGTCGCTGAACAAAGTAAGTATGGAACTCGCCCTTAATTGGGGTAACGTATTTGGTATTGGCCTACTTCGACACGATACCAAAAAGTAAAGGCTGTGTAACAGAGTACGCAGTTGTTTTATGTTTTGTATCATTGCATTCAAAATTAATTTGGCAGTATAATAATCGTAAACTCTGTAGTCCACAGGCGATGTACACACGTTTCTCTTCAATATGATATAATTATGCACGTTTATCCCACTTACCTTCCTCACAAATGAAGTTAGAGGTTATTGCAATGCAATTTTCGTACATTACATAGTTCTCACTGAAATATGTGGACACGATTTTCAAAAGTTTTCTTTCGCACTTCCATGGCCATTTACTTTGTATTAAGTACTAATCAAGAAATGCAATGTATAGCCTACAACATACTTTGAAATATATATTAAGTATATATTAAATCTTGTCCGTCTAATCACAATAATAATTCTTATTAAATATTAAAATATTACAATAATTAACATTTAAAATATTAAATGATGTTCTTTATCGAAATATTCGATTTACATTAGACCATCATTTTTCATGTTTCAGTTCCTAAAAGAACCATCCTCAGGTGTATATAATGTAAATCGAATATTTCGATAAAGAACAACATTTAATATTTTAAATATTTTAAATGTTAATTATTGTAATATTTTAATATTTAATAAGAAGTATTGTGATTAGACGGACAAGATTTAATATATACTTATTATATCACAATATGACGTAACTTTACCATCTTATACTTTGAAATGTTTCCTGGCTCCCAATTTAAAGACAAGTAATTCGTAAAATAAAGCGTCTGTTATCCTTCACAACTTTAATTTCGAAATCTAAAAGAATCACGACCACATATGTTTTTATGAGTAATATAAAATGCTTGTTTTCATATGTGACTAAACTTTTCTGCATTTTGCACAGAAATTCCCAATATGGCGTCAGTAGGGAAATAAAGTCTGTCCTATATCTGTAATGTGATGCCTTGTGATGAATGGTGTATGTGAATCCATTATCGTTCAGTTGTGAGCAGAGAAGATGAACTGTCAAATTAAAGGAATTTGTATTTAGATTATTTTGGCTTAATTTTGGGAAGCTGATGTAAGTGAACAAATAGTTTGACTTGAAATCTGACCTCCGGTAATTGGATTATTTTTGTACTATTCAAAATTGTTTTTAAGAAAGGTTTTTTTATTTGTGATTGTCTTGTGCGTTGTTGGAATACATTGTTTAGTAGAAGCTTGCCGATGTTTCAGAGGTGCTAGCTCTCTGTATCATCAGGGAAATGAGACTGAATGGTGCAACAAGCCTGAAGACGGCCATCTTCATACTTACCTCCATGATAACCTCAAATCTCACTTGTTGCTTTGTAAAGAAAACAAGGAAATTACAAGCAGCTTCGTGTAAGAAAAATTCAGATACACTGCTGTGTTAATAGAACAAAACAAAATACAATTTATCTTTTCTTTAATGGATCTAGATAGAGTATATTTTACTCCTCAATTTTACCACATTTAAATTGTATCAATTCAGAAGTTCCTTCTGTTAACCATCCGTGTGGGTTCAGAATTCCAACTGTTTCTTTTACCTGATATCTTAACATTGATCCTGACAATGAATTAATCAGTATGCAAACATGCAAGGAAACATAACCAAAATAACAAAATGGAACACATTTGTTTATAAAGATTTTTGCAAACAAGTAAGTATGAAGACAAAGCAAATATGTGATGTGACATTTAAACACTGACGTAAATAAATCATAAGGCCATTAGACATTAGTGATGTTTCTTTCTGAGCAACCGTATTTTCCTACATGCACTTGTAAGATAAATGTTAGTGAAAATTTGCTTCTTAAGTCTCTGCATGGCAAATGTGTACGTGACATTGTAGCAAGGTTCAGATGCCTTCAAAATGGCAATGTCGTAGAGCCGTAATATACGAGTTCCTTGATACAACACTCTCTCTTATTTGAACTAGTCAACACAGTTTCTTTCACCTGAATGATTGCTGTCTAACCATCTGCGGAGGAATATGGCTGTCTTCCGTGTTGTTGCCCTGCGCAGTCTGGTAGAAATTCGCAGACATTTCTTAGATGATTGCTTGTCTCCATCAATGTGGCAGCAAATGACATGAGGCAGACTGGCCTTCAGTGTTTTAATTCTTGAAAATCCTCTCGGGTTATCAGCCGCGCCAAGTGGTTAAAACATGAAAAGACCAACGGTTTGTTGTCCTCAGGGTACTGGCTCCAGCCCCGTGTGACTGGTGGATGATGTCATGAGCTCGCCTTGTTATGGTCAGCTTACTGGTTAGACGCCTGGGCCTGGTTTCCTGTGTTGAATTTAATTCTTGTTTGCTGTAATGATTCAAAGTTGAAACAGATTTTCCAGATTAAATATTAACTTCATTATGTTACAGAGAATTCTTAGTCTGTAGAATGACCCATTTTTTCTCTGTTTCCAGTCAAAACCGGCTCACGTGTGCCCAGTCAATGACAAGAGTGGCTGTATTGTGAGGGAATTGGAAGAATCTCTCCAAACTCAAATTGAGGACAAAAGATGGTCAGAAGAGAAGATCGTTAGGCAGGAAAAAGAGATCTGGACTCTGAATGCAGACAGTATGTATGATTTAATTCTATGTCAATTTCTGTGTTTGCGCGTGTCTCTTTAGAAGCCCTGATATTCTCCCCAGTACTCTCTTCCAGTTACGTTGAGAATTGGTTCTGTCTCGCTTAGAGACAAAGCTCTTTGCCTCCAAAGAAGAACATAGGTTGACTTCAGCTTTCCGGGGTTAACCTTGTCACACGTTGAAAGTTGTGTGTGCCGTAGAGTTATTTATGTTCTCATTTCCCAATGCGTATTACTTGCCTCACCTGCTTCATCGCCCTTGATTTGATTCCTGTTGTAGAAGACTGCATAGTACGGTGTTCTACATTATGCGCTTCTCCCTTCATCTATCATCGACTCTCTTTTAGGTCCAAGTACAGGGTGTAGTCTAAATGATGTTCCCGATTTGAAAGACATGCTACTCACATTTAATGAAATTCAGATGCACAAAGTTGGTACCAATGGAAAGAGAAACTCTCCAAGTTTGCGCAGAATCTTCCACACATTCTTCTGCAGGATACCAAGCTCTGTGCTGCCTCTGACGGTGGATTTATGCGGGCTGCGTGTGAAACTTTCACGGACCCGCTCCACTGTTTCCTCACTTACTGACGAGCGGCTGGTTGGCTTTCTCTTACATCTCTCCCATTTCTTAAATTCGGAATACCACTTACGAATTGTATGCCCACTGGGTCGATCTGCCGCAAACTTGGTTCAGAAACGCCATTGCACACTAATAACAGACCAGTGAACGTGGAAATCCAAGACACAAAAGGCCATTTTCTCTCATATCGCCCCTGTCGGCGAACAGTGTCATTACCAGCCCATGAAAGTGATATTTCCCATACATTATTCCAATATAATTTTCTTAATGAATTTCTCATCTGGCTCATGCGTGCTGCCTTCTCGACACACACATCATCCCAGTTGTTTTTGTCTCTCTCGGAGACATGTTTTTAGTATGATGTCACGCGCTGTAATTGGAGAAGCCACTGCTTGTTTGCCACACAATGGTTCAGAAATTTGTATGATTCACTAGTGGACTCAAATAGCTGTGTATAAATTTTGCTTTTAACTGTAATGCTTGATTTCTTATTTCCTGAAATACCCTCACAGGAGGAATTTCACAATTTGACATGGTCATAAAATGTTACAGATACTGAGCTGCGGAATAAATTGAGATGCAATAAATTTATTGCGAAGAAGAATGGAGACGAACTTCGATTTCAGACACAGGAGAATCAGAAATTACGAGAAATCCTGTCAGAGCAGGCGAGAGAGAACAGCAAACTGCAGACAGAGAGTATGTATATTTTTATTGTGTTTATGTCCAAAGTTGAAGAGTACAGATTATATACTTCCGCGGTATGAAATGTTGTCAATTACCGTATTAACTACTTGTCTCTTCAGAAGTGCAGATATTCTGCTTGGCAGTTTGTTCCAGTTATCTTAAAAAAAAAATTCCTAACTAGTGGGTTCAAGATGAAGCTTTGCTCTACAGTAGAACAGATTTTATTGTCATATTTTGAACAACTATGGCTCTCGGGGATGAATCTTGTCAAATTTTAAAACTTATCCAAGATTTTGGCAGATATTTAAGTTGCCATTGCCACCCTGAAAGAAGTAGTTCCATTGTCAGCTGTAACGCGGGATCATTCTCGATATTCGGCAAGACTTATTCCTGGAAGCCGTAGTTATAATCTTAACTCGAGCTACAAAAGACTAAGAAGATGATCTAATGTAGTCACAAAATGTTACAGTGACAGAGCTGCGGAATGAACTCAGACACCATAAATTTATTGCGAAGAAGAATGGGGACGCACTTCATTTCCAGATGCAGGAGAAAGAGCGGGCGAGAGAGAACAGCAAACCGCAGACAGAGGGTATGCATGCTTTTATTCTATTTATGTTTTAAGTTGAATAGTGCAGACACTTCTTAGTATGAAATTTTGTCAATTACCATGTAACTGCATGTCTCTTCAGAAGCGCAGATATTTTGCTTGGAATTTTGTTCAAAATTTATTCGCCTCCCTTTAGTTAGTTACAGATAAAGTTCTGCTTTCAGAGAAGAAGAAGAAGATGTGTTACTTTCATATTCTGAAGACGCTCTGTGTTTATTATCCCTTTTAATATTACTCGGGTTCTTATCCCCGGGCTGTCAAAATGACATTTTGCTTACAAAGTTAATTCTTTACGAATTTCTCATTTCTGAAGCCTGTTACATGCTCCATCCACCACATCCCTACTGTTTGTGTCGGTGATGAAAGGGCGTATATATTGTATGACATCAGGCCACCGTAATTGGAAAAGGCACTGGTCTTTTGCCATCTAATGATTTCGACAGTTTTTGGGATCCAGTAATGTAGACAAACAGTGTTCAAAGAAGATGCTCACTTTATTTAAATCCTTTGTTTAAATTTTAGCTATGTAGACTGTGTGCTGTAGCGCGTGGTTTCTTGAAATTCTGTCATGCAAGGAATTTAGCAGACTGTTTTACTTTGTCTTAAAATGTTTCAGAAATGGATCTGCAGAACGAATTGAGATTTCAGAAATCGGTTGTGAAGAAGCATGAGGGCACGATCTCTATCCAGACAGATGTGATTAAGACGTTACAAGCAATGTGTTCATGGATGGGGAGTGAGATCGACAAACTGCACAAAGACAGTACGTATGCTTTTATTGCGTGTATTTACTAAGTTGAAGAGCGCATACTATAAACTTCCTCAGTATGAAGTCCTCTCATTTACCATTTGACTGCATATCTCTTTAGAAATGTAGATATTCTGCTCAGCGCTCTTTACCAATTGCTCCCAAAATTTGTTCTTATATCCGAGTTAGAGAATGAGTTTTGCTTCCAAAGAAGATGAAATTTTAGTGTGTTGTTTTCAACGGCTTTGGCTATCGGGAATGAGACATGTCAGATTTTGAAAATTATCCATCCTTTTGTCAAGGATTTCAGTTGCTATTGTTACCGTAAGAATCACGAGAGACCACAAGTGGTGTCGGTTGTGAGCCGTATCAATCCAGGTTCCTCTTCCTTTCAGTGTTTCATAATTCATTTTAATATTATCCTCCTCTTCATGTCTTCAGTCTTGTCCAATCAGTGCTTCTGAACTAAATCCTGTATGTGCTTTTTATCTCTGCCATGCTACGTGCCCCACCAATCTCATCCTTCTTGATCTGATTATCGTAGCTAAAGAATAAATGTTATGTACTTTTATCAGGAGATATTCTACAGACAATTTCAAGCGTTCATAAAATTTTACAGATTCGTATCTATCGAGGAAGTTGGATATTGAAGAATCCGAAGAGATGAATGATTCTGCAGCGGTCCCAAGGTACGCAGATCGGTGAAACAGTGCATTTCATGGACCTAATATGTTTCCTGATGAAAATAACCCAGCAATGGAGAGTGGTAAGTACCCGTTAATTTTGCTTCTTTATTGAAAGTTTCCTGTGGGTTTCCACGGGATAGTAAATTAAATAGGTTGTTAGACCTGACTTAACATTCTATGCAGTTTGTCTTTCAAAATTATCTTGCAATATAATTTGTAGTTTTCAGTAAATAATGTTTAGTTACATCATTGGCAAAATAGAATTGCACAAATTGCTAGTGTTTATTTGGTTCGTCATGTTTTTCCAGTGTACCTGTCGCTTGATATCGCTGTTATATTTTTAACAAATGAATGCATATTTTCAAGTACATGTGCGCTTATGTTAAGTGCTTAAAAAGCAGTTTTCGGTGCCTGAACACGCAGTCTTTATTGATCATGTAGGAACGTTGAAATTAAAAAGAAAAAATAGGAATGAAGATACAGTGAAGAAAGTAGGAGAGTGTCTGTTTGAGGTTCGTGAGGAGATGGAAGAACATTAAAAAAATGATCTTCATAAACAAGGAGTAGGGAAACAAAATTACAAATAAAATTATTTGTTCCATCGTCTGTTCTTTAAAACACGACGTTTCGGTGGCTGGTTCTGTCTCCGTCTTCAGGTGAGAGGTAAATACTCTGTTGGGTCCGTTGGATAGAGATAGTCTCTGTCACAGAACCAGCCTCTGAAACATCGTGATTTTAAATAACAGGCGATGGAAAACGTCCTGACAAAGAATAATTTTTGATGTAAACTACCGTCATCAAAACCCTTTAGAATAAAATTAAAAATATTTATAGGTGTAGAATGATGATTGTACTATAATTAATGTTTATGCTTGGTAACAAAGATTCCAGGGTTCTGCCGTTGGTACCAGTCCAGTTAGAGTGAAAAGGAGCAGCAATTCTGAGAACAGCATATCATGCCCACCAGACATCTGGGACTTCGGAAAGAGATGTACTCTCCTGCTCTTCTTTTGGACAAACGGCTTCCTCACGCAACCAGGTTATGAGGGAAGTCACCAGTCCACATAACTCTGAAGAAGAAGAAGAATAACTGATGTCTTTTGGAGAGGAATTAACAGGAAAAAATTTGAAATCATAGGCATAAATTGTTTATTGCAGACACGTTGTAGTGTGACTATTTTTGGATTTTCCTTTATGGAGTATTTATATTTTATGTCATTAATTAAATCTTCATATTTTATATTCTGTGTCTAATAAACCCTTTGACCTCAACTGGTTGTAACAATATTCAGATATCAGCTCCTACCTCAAAGAGAACACAGCACTCCACTATTGTGAGGATCAGTCTGTTGATGCTGTTACGGAAATGCTTGCTGTTTGTTCTGAGAATCATAACAAGTACACAAATATACTTGGTGGGAAAAATGCAGTCATTGAATACCAAAGGATGTGGCATATTGAATTTCCTCTAGGCTGTAAAGGGTTGAATGAAGACGGATCAGATGTGCCAGACATTTTGCATGATATATAACGGGATAAGTACAAAAATGTTCCTCTTCGAGAGATAATATCAGAAAAATTATCGACTTCTCAGTTTTGGAAATTAGCTATTGAAAATTCATGTACAACAGCCTGATTTAGAAAACTGGTGCACAAAAAATTATTCATCTTGAAGATACAATCGTAGGAAAATTATTAATTTATTATGTTTTTAAAATTAGGAACAGAATTATCCAGAATATTTGGCATGCCGCAGGGGAAGGAAGTAATTAAGTTTTCCACATTATGAAGATTTTCATTTTAAGTAACTGAAGATTGTTTAATGTTGCATTGTAGAAAATAGAGGTCTCGTTAACGCGAATTTGCTCTAATGAGATTGAAGAATCGGCAACAGCTGTTTGTGAAATATAAACTTTTGCATACTCTTATGCAATTTCATTCCTGGCACTTTAAACTTTCAAAGGACTAATTTAATCTCTGTGGAGGTAACGGGGTTAGTTTTACTACGCGATTTTCTATAGGTCGGCGTCTTACATGAATGCAACTATCGCATAACAGCAGAGTTGACTGTACACATCAGTCACATGAAATAATCGCAGTCAATCGCGGGGACCAACAAATTGCCGATTGTAAGTGTATAAAATATATTTTTTTAAATTCCCTTTATTTTATCTACGTTATTTCAGAGCTTTAAATGTAATGCCATTATATTACTCGTGAATGTTTGGGTGCTGGGAACGCATGTCGTTGACTTCCCATTTGTTTAAATTATAAAAGAGTTTCAATTTATGCCGGTTCGTCCAGGAACGCATCCCCGGCGTGAATCGAGGGCTACGTGTAATTGCCTTGAATTTCACTGGGCATTGCTAGTAGAGACATAAATGCGAGCTGTTGTGGCCAAAAGCCATAAAATTAGGAAATTCAAGTCTGATAATAGAATCCACAGACATTCTGGCAGTGGATTCATGAGAGCTGTTGTAATCGAAGTGAGACTAGTTATCGCTAGTTCAGTTTGCATAGGTTAGGACATTCAAAATGTAAAACAACTTGAAAAGGGGATGTGAACCGATAGCATGTGTAGGACTAGACGTGCCCAAATTCTTGCCAAAAGTACATAAAGTCAGTGTTGGGAGGTAGCCATGAAGGGGAGAGCTGGCTGCCTTGTGATACCAGGTGAAGGAAAGAGGACCATGGGACCCAAGTCAAGCTGCTGGTTGCTAACCATTCTGATGTGCCATGCAAATAGAATTGGATCCACCGATTATGGCCCCTGACCTTGTACGGAGTGCCCAGTATGCAGACCACTCAAGGAAGGAAGGAGTTTCTGTCGGTCAATACAGTCTGTGTCAGTGCTGTGTTAACAACATGCCACCTGTTCGTTCAATCTCCTTTCTGGTCATTGATAACGCCTCGTATCACAACACTCAGACAGACAAAACCCACCGACGTCTTAATCAAAGAAGGACGAAATGAAAGCCTGGCTATTGGAGTAACACTGAAGACTACAATGAAGTCCTACCGGATCCACATTAAAAAGAGAGCCATTGCAGCTACCAAAGGGAAGCTAGAAATAAAAAATCTAAGACAATTTAGCCTTGAAACCGCTGTAAGACTATTCGAAGTTAAAACTGTCCCACTGCTAACCTATGGAATCGAAATCGCATGGTCCAACCTAAGTCTGAAAGACGTAAAATCACTGGAAAACGTCAAGGCAAGATTCCTGAAAATTACTCTTGGAATTTCAAAATACGCGCCATCAAGACTGGCCTACGAGCTAGCGAAGGAAACGTTCCTGATGGAAGATCTGCGTTACAGGCTACTGCTGCCATCTATGGAAAACTCGTCGCGACTACTTGAAGAGAGGAAGTGGAAATGGGAGAATATATGGCTGGATTTCTACACCACAAGCGTGATGAACGACCGGGCATGGACAGGACCGAACCAACTACTGCGTCCCGCAATTACAGAGCCCGGCAGTTCACGGCTACCACCACAAGATCTGTAAAACGAAACTCTACCACGAAACTATGTGATCAACGATGCGACAGATACCACATAACAAAATGTAAAAACAGAACCAAATCGATCAATGAATATGGCAAGGATTAGGACGTACTACATACAGGAAAACTTTCTTATGCACACCTGTGCGCTTTTCATATAGTATTATTACTATTGAAGTTACTATGTGTATTTACTGACTTAGTATTTCTCTTTCAGCTCCTGTTTTACGAAGGCTTAAAGTGTTAGCTGTGAATTTGGGTCGCTACGAATTGTGTTTAAGCAATCGAAAAATGCATTAACTTCCCCATATATTAAGTTGTGGTGTAGAATATACCAGTCTTTCAGTGTGCAACATGATGAAATAAGACGAAACGTTTTGTTATCAAGGGTTATTTCTGCTAATAAATACGAAGTCACAGATTAGAGAACGAAGGTGCACAGAACGTACTTGTACAGAGAGCATAGTAGAGACACGCAGAGGAATATTTTTCACTGCTTTCCACATGCTGGAATTTAGTTGCATTCCTGTACACTTCTTATGGACGGCAAGATCAAGGTGAGTTTGAATTAAAATACAATATTTTTGTGTTTTTGAGAAAATCATGAATAATATATTGCTGAATATATATTTATTATCACAGTCTATACACAAACGTATTTAAAATGTTGTTGTTAAAATTTATATAACACTATAACATCTGTAGTATAAAATATTACAATAAGTTATATTATGTTATATTATCGTAGTATGATGTTACATTTATTATGGCGCTTATTATTAATTGTACGACATGTTTCGATGTTTTATGACACCATCTTCTGCTTTATATCGTCGTTTTTATCATTTTAAAACTATTATATATTTCGATGCAATGCATTTATTGATTTATAGGTATATTTGTAGATTCTTCTGTCTTCATAATGCTCTGCATGTCTGTAGTTAGACGTTCATTTTCTGTGAAATTAACGTCCAATTTTCTATTATGAAATGAGCATGGATAAAAGCGCCACAATATAACATAATATAACTTATTGTAATATGTTATACTACAGATATTATAGTGTTATATAAATTTTAACAACAACATTTGAAATAAGTTTGTGTATAGACTGTGATAATAAAAATATATATTTATAACATTTAGTTTTTTACTTATGAGTTATTTTGCAATAAATCATTATTGTACAGTTATGTTTTCAGTTCTTTGTTTGTTTGCTTTTGTATTGTAATGTCTGCTCACTGCTGTGAGAACCTCATATATGCAATTAATTTCCTCCTTCACACTTTTATAAGCTCCTGTACTTAATCCTCCATGAGCATATGAATGCCCAAGTACTGAATCAATTGCACTCAAGCCGTGAGAACCTTAGATTTCATCAGGCATGATGTATATACTACCAAAGAAAATAGCATTTTACAGTCCGTGAAATGGTGTCTATCATCCCGAGGTTGGTACGTCTCTGTGGTTGGTATTAGTAATTGCATCATAACGGAAAAACAATTGAAATCGAGTTTTATAAAGCTTCTGCTTTGATTTAACGTCTTCCTACATTGACTCCTTTGAAGTTCTTGTTTTAAGAAGGGTTTTATGAAAGTTATGTGTACAGTAGATTTTTATATTTAAACGCAACGTTTTTATGTGAAGGACGCGGCAATTTCGAAACAAAAATTTTGTGATACTGCTAATTGTGAAGAAATGTATTACGGTGTAAATATACCTAGTGACACTGTCTTGGAATCTGATGGTAAGTAAATGATAGTAAGGAGAGTATTTATTCACTTGCAAATGAAAGTGTAGAAAATTTTCTACAAGAGCCTCTGCTTTTAAAACCTGTCATTATTTTAATTATTTTCTTTTGGATGTAAAATAGGTAATTACTGTCTGTTGAATTTCCATTGACAGATTTCTGCAGCATTTGTATATATAAACATTTTTGCTTCATTTTTCAGACACTCTGCATGTCTATAATGACAAATCAGAAGCACTGAAAATTGTGAAAAAATACAAGGAAGCGAGGTTTAATTCCTTTAAGACAAGACAGGAGGCTGTGGAATTTGCAGTTCAAGCTCCTGAAATTGTAGTTCCCATATGTGTGTTATCAGGAAATTTAGAAACCAGCAGTCCTGTAATAGGTGAAAAACCAAGTCCTTTCAAAGCACCTAAATCACAGGATTTGGTTTGGCTGAGGAAAGTGATAGAATGTGGTGACACTCTTACATTCACAAATACCATCTGGTATAATCCTCGTTACCTAGTGAGTAGTGGAGATACTCCAGCCATTCTTCAGGTATGCAGGTTGCTTTCTTATAAGTAGTTTTGAAATGTATGTGTTAGTATTCTACATAGAATTCCTAACTCGGTCATCACTGATTTTAATGCTCTTTTCATACACAAAAAATAAATCAGACTGCCCTACCAAAACATTCTGTGCAATAAAATGGTTTCACAACATTAAGAGTGAGCATCAGAAGCAGGGATTTTGAAGTTAGGTGTTTCTTTTATTTTTATATGTGTAGTTGGGAGCCATCTATGAATGACTAAATGAAATCCAGGCTGTTGTATGGGCGATTATATACAGAAACCATGCTTGTTAAAAAAATTTTAGGTCCATGGGTTAAGATAGGGTTATGAAAACTGGCATGAGTAATGTTTTTGTTTTTTTTCCCTCTGTTATTTGTGTGTTCAAGATACAGGCTTGTTATTTTGTATTTTTTATAATTATGTAAAAAACCAATTTAGCTTATGTATATATCACAGAGAACTTAAACAAAAATTATCTGGTGTTGATATTTCCCCAAGGTTTCGTTAATACATTCAAAGGAATGTGTTAGAATTGCATAAGAAAATAAAGAGAAGAGAAACTTGATTATACTATTGCAAGATTAGAGCATTTGTCAAGAAATCACTGGTATATCTAGTCTAGCAATAGGATGTTTCAGTCTTCTTAGCAAGAACTGCTATAAAGTTAATGAAACTTCACCTTTTTGTGTAACAACCACGAGACCCAGCTATAATAATACATTTTTGCAACTGGTTTATCCAGACAATGAATGAAGATTCACTGACCCACAAGTATTGTTTTTTACTGACAAAGCCTGGTTTTTCTTAATTGGACATATGAACACACAAAATAACTGATTCTGGTGCTCAAAATACCCTGGAGTCCTTCATTATATTCTGCTTCAAAATCGAGAAGTTGGTGTTTGGTGTGGAATCAGTGTATGGTGAATAATTGTCTCAGTTTTTCTTTTATGGATAGTCTTCACTCAGGAAGTTATGTTAATTAGACTTTCAGCAGGATTCAGTAAAGGTGAACACAACCGATAACTCTGTGGCCGCAGTAACTGACATGTTTGTTGAAAAATGTATTAATGAAAGTTTATGACCAACTTGTTTCCCAGACCTCACACTGTGTGATTTTTATTTATGGGGTAGCTTGAAAGACAAAGTGCATAAAATAAATCAAAGAGAATATTGCGGAAGCAATATTCAAGATTTTCCCAGCAAGCAGCAGTGTGTGAACTGGAGTGTGCTTTGCTGTGCATTTTTATTAGAATAAAAGTCAATGTTGTTCTTTGAGATTTATCTTGAGATCCAAATGTAAAACAGAGAAGAACATCCATGTTCTTCTTTGATTTTAACTCTTATGGGGATTTACCATTTTTTCTGGGTACTTTCAACCTTAATTCCACTGGGAACTACAGTAAGATGTGTCACAGTCTTTAATTTATATATTATTTATTTATTTTACATTAGCTGTAATTTACTCTATAAACTTATAAATCATTATGCTTTGTTCTGCCTGACGGTAAAAGTGAATAATCTATTCATTATCAATAATGACCTGCAACTGTAGAACATCGCTAGCAGAGAATTGTACATAATTGTCAGTTATTATTCATAAGTGATATTTAATCACTATTACTGCACATTTACATGACAGATGATCAAATTTAAATAATTTATTTACTGTTTCTTTGTCTTTTCCGGGTTTAGGAAGGCTCACGGTATAACGCAATGCATGTAGCAGCCAAGGCTTGTGACGCACAAATATGTGATCTAATTCTACAGACAGTGAGCAATGTTGCATTTATTCAGTTGCTGTATGGAGATGATGATGCTGCCAACTGTGAGGACCGAGCTCGTATCTTGTTGGATCTTTACCTGAATACTCCTGATAAGGCCCTCAATGAGACTCCGATACATTTTGCAGTTAAATTGGGAGCTCTTTCAGTTGTAGATGTATTGGTGTCTTATCCACAATGTGATAGACATGCGAGGAATAAATATGGACAAACACCAAGAGATGCAAGTAACATGTATTTTCATTATCATATATACATCACAGTATTCTTCAGGAGTGAGTACTTGGCATAAAATATTTATGTTATTCTCTGTGCTTCAACTAAGAAGAATGTGATTGGTTGGTAATGTAGTATGATGGGAGAATCAAGAAATATGTACAAAGTTTTGTTTGGGAAACCGTAAGACAAGAGGTCAAGGCATAGTTGGAAGTTGGTGAAAAGTATTATTTGAAAAAGTGATGGCGCATCAAATTCCATGAAATGAGGGAATTTTTTTGACTATTTGAATGACAGAAATTTTTAAGGAAAATTCCTCTACCTTGGAGTTAGTTGGTCCAAAATATTTCTCAGTTTGTTAAAAAAGTGATAATATAACCCAGAAATTTATTTCACACCCAGTGTTATTGATTTTCATAAAAAATTAAATTAAGTATATCATAAAGTATTTAGCACATTGACATTTTAAAATATTGTTTGTAAGAATTTGTGAAGGCCTTTCTTTTAGAGTTTTACCGAGGATCTCATTTACGTACTTATAAACCTTTTTTTTCTCTACACTTTGCATAAAGTGTTTAGAGATGTCAGTGATAATGAAATTATTATATATATATATATATACAGTATATGATTCCATTTTAAAGTTTAGAAATTTGATATAATTGAATGTGATGTGACGATAATTATGAATTGTGAATAGATAAGAGTCTGTCATGGCTTATGTCAGTTCCATGAAATTGCCTGGAGAGACTCACAAACAGAAAAATGACAATCCAGATAGTCATTAGACTGGTCAAGATTCAAACTAGCTAACCTCCCTAATACAAATGTGGAGTGCTGCCAGAGGACCAGTCTGCTTGCTGAGATGTAGGATTTTACATAGCTGAAACAATTAAAATAGTGTGGCTACTTCCTGTAACCCGTTATATGTACATAACGTTATTTCTATCTTACTTACCATACTCATGATTTCTCCTTCTTCTTTTTTTCCAGGTTATCTGCAGTCGTGTTTCCTCTCCAGATGAAAGTCTAAGGCAAAAACTGTCAAATTTACTGGATGACATGTTTTATGTTCCTGTACTTAGATCAGAGGATAATTCTGTACAGCCTACTGTTGGTGATCCATTCTCTCCTGCTTGCCCTCTGGTTGGTAATAAATTGTTTTTACACATGTATTCACTATGCAGGGTCCTGTCGAGAAATTTAAATTAGTCAGAGAATTCTCTCATATCAGAGCTGGTAGTTTTCAAAGTGAAGCTGGGACAATTCAGGGTGTTCACAGGATGTCTGGAGATTCATTTCTAGCAGGAATGTTGACAGTTACTTCTGTTACCATGTTTAGACCCCACACACTGCTTATTTGATGGATGCAAGGAGGTTTATATGTTCTGTCTCATGTATTGTGTGTGTACTTCATATGTAACCAAAACTATCAAATATAACAGTTTGTAAAATCTTTTACTTAACGTGAAATGTTTTGTCACAATTTTTTTTTCGTCATCATATTGCCTCGCATTGAAGAGTACAGATTAAATGTGTTCCTCTCAAAACACCTTGATTAAAGCTTTTTTGAATTTTTTTGTAGATGTTCTGTTTTTATGTGGTTAATAGCTGTTTTCCATTATTTAATTGTATCTTGACTTTATTATATTTTGAATGCCTTCTGAATTTATTTGTCTTTGTGTTCCAGTTTTCAGTTCTATAGGAAATAATCTAGGGACTGTGTCCTTTTAGGTAGGGTGATCGCCATACACCACCTACTGTTGTCCCCTTGGTCCATTCTTGATCAAGGAGACTGGGCTCCATGAGCTGACAGTGCATATATATCTATACTACACCCACCCAATCACCAATGAAATCAACCTGTCAGTCTCTGGTGTTGGAGGCAGACACAGTCTGTGAAATGCAGAAAATTAACTTCATACAAACATGGTTCATCATCAGAGGAGACGTCATTCTATTAATTTACTGTTTGTTCTAAAATGTTTCTAAAATGTTTATTCATCAGGTATTAAAAGCTGATCCACTTAATGGAAGGATGGAAATCCGGGCTTATGCAGGACCAATGAATCATGAAAAAGCAATCGTGTTCCGGAAGAAGTGGAAGACTCCTCCTCGGATGCCTCGGACTCCAAAGCAGAATGCCTGCAGACAGGCATATACAGGAAGTCTGAGTTGTCATGCATTTAGACTGCTGGATGTGGAGAAAGGATTAGAAAGAGTTGGCAGGTGGGAGATACGGACGACTTCAAGCTTATGTTTCTTTCACTTTGCTTTAGTGAGACACTGTTTGCCCAAATCTAAGTGGTTCTTGAAGTCAGAGCTTCAAATATAGAAATTATTTTACTCAACAAACAGTTATATTCTTATGTATTATAAGATAAATGCACCATGACCTGAGAAAGGGCAAGAGTATTTGGTGCCCCATGTGAACCTTTAGCCTTGCACGTCCCAGTTAACCTCTAAAAGCGAATATTGTGCATATGTAATTTCAAATGAAGTTTAGATTATTAAGCAAAATGATATGTTACTGTTACTGAATGTATAGATTTTAAAATTTAGAACCTCACGAGGCAGTCTGTTTGACAGGAAAATGCTGACTCCACTACTCACACATCAGCCAATCATAAGTAATATCAAGCATTGTTGATGGTAAATTACAAGGCCATTTATTCTTTCCTTCCATTTTATCTTTCTGTATTTAGATGCGTGTTTTATTCTACTTTATGCTGTTTCTCTGCCTCTTATTATTCATTCAGTTTTGTTGACAGTGTTCCTCAGTTTTTCCATATAAAAATAATGGGATGCAAGAAAATGTTTTTACTATTTTGACATGAAATAATATTAGTATATTTGTTTTAGTAGTAGAATGGTGTCCTGCTCAAACAGTTTCAGTTAGTAGCTTGATGTTATTGGCCAAAGAAAATGTTGACCATGAAGCATAATGCAAAGGAAGAAAATATCTGCTTTACTTTGCCCGAAAGTGTAATATATTTTGTGCCTGTGATTTCTTACAGGGACCTGGCTGAGGAATTCAGGGTTGGTTGGAATGAATATTGGCCATTTCTTGATACATTTACAAATTTGGCCTCTGAGGATGGGCTTCAGAAACTTGAGGCTTATCTGAAGAACAGATTTCAGGAAGCTGCACAGAAACCATATTCAACCAAGGAGTGTTATGATAGTTCCGAATGTGTAGTGAATGGTTGTGTATCATCTTTAACAGAGTATAGTGAAAATCAGTCAGTTGATGATGAGATTAGTCCAGTGTCAAATCTGTGCCTTGCTTTTAAAGCGTGCAGTCTGTCTGACACCAGTCCAGTTAAACCACTAGTAGAGAATGCCAAGTATATTCTTTGCGCCTTAGAAATACAAGGAAATGGTAAAGACACAGACAAAACCAGTGGTGCTAAGAAAGATATTCATGTCCGAACAGAAGAAGAATGTATGAGGATTTGGTCTGATGCTTCACAGTGCTTATGCTTCAGACAAAATCATAATTTTATGAGAAATGCTAGGAAAGGTTGGTCCTTCAAGAGAAATCATGTGCGGTCTACATCTGACAAAGCTAACACACAATCTTCATCAGATGGAATTACAAGACGACTTACATTTGTAGAAGATAATGGTGAGTGCATATTTGTTACGTTGTTTGCATAAAATAAATGTCATGGTGTGGTGTGTTGGTCTGTAGAATTTAATTTTATTTATTATTTGTAGAAATTATATTAGTTTATGTAAGGTACCTTTATTCCACCTTAAAAATGTAGTGATACTCGGGGATTAACAAAGCACTGAAAATAAATATATATCCATCACCATTTCAGTTCCATCTAGTGATAATTCTTCATTATTTGAACCCCTGAACTAAAGTAAGTAAATGCTGAATGTGACTAAAAATTGTTTATGTATGTATTTATTTATTTATTTGTGGTTTATTTAATGATACTGTCAGTAGTTGAGATTACTTAGCATCAAATGATGAGATGAGTAATGAATAATGAATTTGAAAGGATATGGAAGAAGGTGGACATGGTCTGATCCCAGAATTTGCAGGGAAGTCCTGAGTAAAACCACGAAAAACCTTAGGATAACTAGTCTCCAGGCTAAGATTTAAATCATATGTCCCAAATATGAAGCAGGAGAATTACAGATTTTTTGTTGGAATCAGTTCGTGTGATGTAGGTTGAAGTCTTTGACACTCCCAAATGTAACTGAGCGACCTTTGTAACAAATCAAATTTTTATATACTGGTCTCTTTCTTGAAAACATAAGTCCTCCAAGTGTTAGGGTTTCCAGTGAGTGGAGTTTGTAGAATCAATTTGTTCTTGAAAAATCATACAAGTTTAGAATGTCTAAAAAGAGATTTTTAGCAGTACCAATATTTTACTTCTGTAGATGGTGCTGTGAATGCTGTAAATACCATTGCATTCTATTCTTCTTCTGTGACACTCAGGGGATTTTAGACAATATAGTTACTGTTACAATTGATCTCCTTCCTCATATTCATTATTGTTGATCCTATTAGCATATTGTACATTATAATAAATAATGAAGCTAATTAATTATGTACTTTCCACTAGATTCTGACCAGCAGTGTGATAGTACAAGAATTAGTGAGATGGAAGGTTCCATTCATGAAACACACTGTAATCTGAAAGTGAGCAGCTTTAAAAAGAGACAGACATATAATTCAGAAACTAATAAGTTACATAAAATGACATACATATCATCAGGTGGTGAGTTTTCAGAAGGTAAGATTTCTGATGCGTGTTTTTATGTACATGTCTTTTTAAAATGTGAATTTATGCTAATATAAGTGCTGGAGACTGAATATTGTATGGTGCAGCGTTTCTCAACCTGTGGTACACGTACCACTGGTGGTATGCGAACTAAGTAAGAAAAGCAGAAGATAATATTAACATAAATAATATTTCCCTGATCGAATTTGGTTAGTGGTACTTTTCGTGTGTTAAATTAGAATTAGTGGTATGCCGGCGAAAAAGGGTAAGAACCCCTGGTTTAGTGGAATACAGGGCTAGTCTAAGTGATGTTCACGATATGAAAGAAATAATACGTTCAATAAAAAAATTCAGATGCACAAAATTGGTACCAATGGAAAGAGAAACTCTCCAAGTTTTGTTTCAGTACATCACAGGTGTTCAATGCGAGCCCCCTTGGTAACTCGGCACACATCCAGCCTGTAGTCAAGTTCCTCCCAGACACGTTGCAGCATATCATGATCGATTGCTATAATGGCTTCTGGCAAGGTCTGTGGTGAGGGTGGCACGAAGAATATCTTTGATGAACTCCTACAGAAAAAAATCACAGGGCGTCAGGTCCGGTGAATGTGGAAATCCAGGACACAAAAGGCTCCTCTGCCTTCGTTGGCAGTAATTTTCTGTCATATCGCCCCTGGCGGCGAACAGTGTTACTATGCGGCCGCGAAGTATACCAACATAATCTTGGAGAGTTTTTCTTTCCATCGGTACCAATTTTGTGCATCTGAATTTCATTAAACGTGAGTAACATGTGTTTCAAATCGGGAACATCATTTAGACTAGCCCTGTATAAAGACCTGAAGGGACTAGTTGTAATTTACAGAATGTAGGGGTTCTGACCATATAATTTTATGAAATGTATAGATGGTAGCCTCTAACAGATCATGTCTTATGCATGTGAGTTTTATTTGTATTCCAGATGATGATGATGATGAATATTTCACACCACCATCAACACCTGAAAAACTCAGCAGAAATGAAGTACATTCATACTGTGATGATGATGATGGCGATGACGCTGAAATGTTAACACCAGTCGAATGGCCAGATGTTTTTATACAAGGGTAAATACTGAATGTCACATAAAGCAAAGAGTAGAATAATTTGTCTACCCACTACTGCTGCTACATTTATTTAACCAAAATGTTGGGGAAAGTTTTTTTGCCCGCTGCATAGAATTCATATTTGCCTTGTCAGCAGTTCGTCATTCATGAAATCTTTATCTGACAGTGAAGTACCCAAACACACTAATTGTTACCTAATTTTTGTAGACAGTAAAATTTTAATCACTTAAAGTGCTAGAAGCTGTGTTTTGTTGTTTCCTCATCTTGTAATTTTCAAACGCCTGTGCTGCCATGTAGTCTTATATGTGGTTAGCAACATTTAGATCTAATGATGAAAAATCTGTAACCACCTTAAAGAGTGCCCAGAATACTAAGTATATGAGCACAAAATAGTCTTATTGAAATATAATTTTTTTTTCTAGTGACTCACCTACCAAGTTGGATGCCACTGTAATGCAGGCATTGGATGGCTTAAATATAGACCCTATAGAATATCCTAACATTTATAGATGGCGACATTTGGTTTTGCTGTACTCTGAAAGTGTGAGAGCCATGTAAGTAATGTGTCTAATGTAAATAAAATTAGTCTGTAATAAATCAAAATGACATTTACGATAATTCCAACTTTTATGTTTCCCAGAAAATTTAACATTAAATTTTTGTATGTACTGCATTTTCCATGGACAATCCATAGTACTCTATGTTGTATGAAGTGTACAAGTTCAATTTGTTGTCCATTGTTTGTATTTGTATTATCTTTGTACACAATATTAATTAAATTAAAAAAGAATTATGAACACGTTCCTAGCCATCCATAGTATTTCATCTGTTTTCACTTTCAAACTAAATAGTAAATATCTTGTTTGGAATGTTCATGTGGAAATGGATTGTTAAATTGTGTAATTATGCTTACAAGATCATGGTTTCAGCTTTAATAATATTTCTGTTATGTTCCACTTTGAAGTTTCTGATTGTTAAATTGATTTAATATTTTTCTTGTATTTCCATAAACACAGAAAGTTTTGTAAAACTCCTTTTTGTCAGAGTAGAGTTTCTCATATGTGCATATGGATAATAACAAGAAGACATGTATAAAGTGAAGCTTTCATGATAGACTCTCAGGTTACAAGCCATGTCAGGTGGCTGAATGGTGAATGAACCATATTTTCTGCCAACATTGTGAGAGAAATCTGTGTTCTCATCCTCAGGGCTCAGATTTGTTACGCAGCAGCCTTGAGGATGAGAGCAGGGGTTGTTTTCGAAACGTTGGCAGAAGATATGGTCTATTCACCATTCAGCCACCTGACGCGGCTTGTAACCCGAGTCTTTCATCAACAAGAAGACATGTTTTTCAAATTTTAAACTAAATGTCTATGGAAAATAAAGTTGAATTACAAAGAAGTGGAAATGGTGGACAGAATTTGTCAATTTTAATTATATGTCTTGTAACTTTCAGATGGTCCAGTCCTCTTCCTTCGAGGCCTAAAGAAAGAAGTAGAATGCTTCAGACACCTGTCGCAGATTCTTCACAATACCAAAAAGGTATGCAGTCTTCCACTCCTCCACAGGCATGGCACAAAATTACAGGATCATATTCACCATTAAGTCATCAGGGGTTGGAAAGAAAAATGCTTATGAAATTCTAATAGCCTATATTTTATAATTAGAAATATGTTTATCTATATCTAGATGTAGTAAATTCTGATGTTTGTTAAATTTGTATTATCAGATATTAGAACATTTTAATGCAATGGATAGTTTATTATGTAGGAAGCACATGTGGGATATTTTCACATGATCTTAAAATTTTATGCAGGTAAGGAATAAAAGATTCTTAAAAGAATAAGAATAAGAAGAAGAATTGATCAGTAAAGGAAGTCAGCAATAAGAGTATTTCTTAAAAAAAATTTCTCAAATAGAGATAATTCCATATGTTCACAAATTAAACTTTAGGCTTCTTGGACGTAGGACCCAGTGATTCATTCACCTTTTTTGTCTCAGTTTACTGTATAATTTTTCTTGCCATTATATTATTATCAATAATGACCTGCAATTATAGAATATCGCTAGCAGAGAATTGTACATGATTGTCAGTTATTATTCATAAGTGATATTTAATCACTATTACTGCACATTTACATGACAAATGATCAAATTTAAATAATTTATTTACTCATTTACGTGCATATAAACCTTTTTTTCTCTACACTTTGCATAAAGTGTTTAGAGAGGTCAGTGATAATGAAATTATAAATACTGTACAGTATATGGTTCCATTTTAAAGTTTAGAAATTTTATATAATTAGGCATACGTGGAAGTTGGTCAAAAGTATTATATGAAAAAGTGATGGCCCATGAAATGAGGGAATTTTTTGACTACCAGAATCAGTTATTTTGTGTGTTCATATGTCCAATTAAGTAAAACCAGGCTTTGTCAGTAAAGAACAATACTTGTGGGTCAGTGAATCTTCATTCATTGTCTGGATAAACCAGTTGCATAAATGTTTTATTATAGCTGGGTCTCGTGGTGAAGTTTCATTAATTTTATAGCAGTTCTTGTCAAGAAGACTGAAACATCTTATTGCTAGACTAGATAGAATGCTAAATTTAATTAGGTACTACTTCTACTTTAGATAGCTTATTGGTTTTTATACAATAGTCTTGTTTGGTCTAAATTGGAGTATGGATCTGTTACTTGGAATTCTATTACTTCCACTGATTCTACCAAAGTTGAAAGAATTCAAAGGAAATTTGCTGCTTTATGTCACGCCAGATTTTTTAATGGCCTAAGTGACTATAATTATGAAGACGTTTCAGTGAGGATAAATTTTCTTTGACTGCACCTGCGGAGGAGCCATCTTGATGCTCTCTTTCTCATTAATATATTTAAAGGTAAAATTTGCTGCCCATCCGTTTTGGATTCAGTTTCTTTGTGCGTACCCTCCGATCCATTAGGGACTACTTCTCGTTTCTTTGTTTATCGTAGTCTTAAAGCTAGTTCCTTGTTTAGGTGTGCTTCTGCTGCGAATGCAGTCTGTCAGCGCATCAACATTTTTAACAAGGAGAATATTTTTCTTGGGCATTTTATTTAGCCAATTTCCTTTTCTTTTTTCTTTTTTTCTTTTTCTTTTTCTTTTTTTACTAAAGTTTCATTTTGTATGTATTATTTATATTTAACTGTTTTTAATTTAATTATTATATACCTAGGCATATTATTCAGCTCATTTGCTTGTTGATTATTTTGTAACAAATTAATGAATTGATATATTATCATTATTATATTGTACATCTATATATTTAGTTTATTGTTTGTTTGTTTTTGTATTGTTATGTTTATGTTTATTGTTAGTGCTTGGCTGTTATTGGCCTCTTTTGGATGTTGCCAAGCACTCTAATAAATGAAATGAATTGAATTATTATTATTATTATTATTACATTACTCCTACTTTGCACACTTTCGTAAATTAGTTAAGGCTACCATTAAGTCTGATAGGCGGCGGTGGTTAAAGTCTGTTGATGACAGTCTTAAAACTCACCCTCAGCATTTTTGGAAACACGTTTCAAATTTCAAAAGAAAAGATAACTCCTTCATTCAGCTAAAAATTGGTGATCAGTTTGTCAGTGACCCAAAACACATTGCTGATGAATTTGCTACGCATTTTGAATAAATTTTTAAAACTTCTTGCCAGTCCGTCACTCCTACCGATACTTTTACTTCTGATTTTTTGCCCGCCGCTCCTATCTCTCCTGCTGAAGTTAGCAAGGCGATCAAGCGCCTCAGACCCTCAAAGTGTGTGGGGTTAGATGGAATTCCTTCGTTAGTAATTAAGGGTTCTGATATTTTCACTCCCTTATTAACCTATATTTTTAATTTAAGTGTAACTAGTGCCACCTTTGCGTCCCTGTGGAAAGAAACAGCTGTTGTTCCTGTGTTTAAAAAAGGCAACAGTTCCATTGTTAGTAATTATAGACCCATCTCTATTATTAATAACGTTTCAAAAATAATTGAATTTATTGTCTATGATCATTTGCAAAAAAATTTTAAGTACAGATTAAATCCCTCAAAGCATGGTTTTCGTAAATTTAATTCCACAGCAACAAATTTGGTTACTTACCTTAATTCCGTTTTACCTTCAGTTAGTACTCAAGGACAAACAGATTCGGTATACTTTGATCTTACTAAAGCATTTGACTTAGTCCCTCATAGTATTCTTCTTGGGAAACTTAGAAACTTTGGACTATCACCCAGTTATGTTGATTGGTTCCATAGTTATCTTTCTGACAGGCAATCTTTTGTTCGTGTATCTGGAACTCTTTCGTATCCTTATCGTGTTAAGTGTGGAGTGCCTCAGGGTTCCACCCTAGGCCCCTTACTGTTTAATATATTCATTAATGACATCTGCGACTCCATACATAATTCACAGTGCCTTTTATTTGCTGATGACTTAAAGATGTATCGGAGTATCAGCAATGTTGATGACTGCAAACTGTTGCAGGACGACATCCATTCAGTGCAAAATTGGTGTCTTGTGAATGGGATGCAACTTAATTTAAGTAAAACGACTGTTATATCATTCACCCGGAAGACAAACAGTATTTATTTTAATTACAAATTGTGTAACAACCTGGTGGCACGCTCCCATTGTGTTAAAGATCTCGGTGTTCTACTGGACTGTAAGCTCTATTTTCACCAGCATATCAACTATATATTATCACAGAGCTTAAAAATGCTAGGTTTGATTCGGTACATTACTTCTTCCTTCTCCACTGTTGATAGCCTTTTGGTCTTGTACAGTACCTTAGTCCGTTCCAAAATTGAGTATGCTTCTGTTGTTTGGAACTCTATTACTAATACTGATTCCTTTAAATTGGAAAGGATTCAAAGGAAATTTGTAGCTCTGTGTTACGCGAGATTCTTTAATGGCGTTTGTGCCTATAATTATGACGATATATTAGTTAGATTAAATTTCTTATCGTTACATTTAAGGAGGAGGCTTTTGGATGCTCTATTCCTCGTGAATATTTTTAAAGGCAAAATTAGTTGCTCATCTGTTGTTGATACAGTTAGTCTCTGCATACCTACTAGGTCTATCAGAGACTACTCTACCTTTACTGTACAACGTAATTTCAAGGCCAGTCCCTCTGCCAGAAGTGTTTCTGCTGCCAATGCAGTCTGTAGGACCATCGACATCTTTAACAAAGATTGCATTTTGCTTGCTGAGGTCAGTCAGCTTTTTAAACAATAATCATGGTTTTTTATTGTTTACTTAGTATGACATTTTATTGTGTATGTTGTTTGTCCAAAATTAAACTGTTTTTAGTTTAATTATTACTTTACTTGTCTATAACATTTAGTTTTTTACTTATTAGTTATTATGCAATAAATCAATATTGTACATTTATGTTTTCAGTTCATTGTTTGTTTGCTTTTGTATTGTAATGTCTGTATTGTTGTTAGTGCTTGGCTGTTATTGGCCTTTTTGGCTGTTGTCAAGCACTTTAATAAATGAATTGAAATATACAATATGTGAACTTTAACTGTTTAAATAAAACAAAGTAACTACTTAACTAAAGGAATGTATCTATTTAAGTAAACCTATTTAACCTTTTAATTACAAACTACGTAACTAAAGGGGCAGATTCATTATTTCTTCAATGAAGGACGCAAATTCAATGTCGGCCATTTCTGGATTCTGCAAAGGAAATAAACATTTGGATCAGAATAGGAACTGGAATTATGGGTAACAAGTATGGAAACACGTACAGCGAATATCTCGTGGTAGGCGATCTCTAAGGATGCAGGTTTTGAAGGAATTTATAACGAAGCTCATGGTGAAAGACACTGAACTTATTCTAGTTACGTGGACATCTATGTAAATTACAGGCTTCAACCTGATTCAGCATTTCTTGGGGTGACTTCTGTTTGACCCACTGTTTCATCTACCTGTCATAACCTGACCTGGTGTTGTAACTTTTATGCCATGTGATTTTCATCTGCACGGAATTTACAAGTCGGAGGGAGGGCTGGAAATAGGTCAAATGCAAGAATATAAAAATTACAAAGAGAACTTCAGGCTCATAGTATGCCTTCGTGGCCTATATATCATGTCTTCAGTTTATAATAAGGTAAATATAGATTTATGTAATCAATCAATTAATCATTATCCGTTAATTTCAACCGCCTGTGTAACCACTTACAGTTATGCCGACAAACACAGTTGCAATACTTATGGTTTCAACAGTCTCAGATCATATTTTTGTTCTCGTCTTAGTATCGGTTACTGAATTTAGTGACTCAAAACACAAGGATTGTGCCATCATGCACCATTCGCTGGAATGACAGAGAAGAATGGACTGTTTATTTCTCAGTGCTCTGAGTTTTTACCCAGCAATGATATTTTGTGTGATGTCTGCTTAATTTGTTGGTTTGTCCCGTTCAGTGCTATGGCTTATTTTCAACAATATCACTAGCTCGGACTACTGTTGGTTTCAAGGTTTTCATGAAGAATAGAATGTAAAAAATACACGGGCAGTTTTTGTGTATGCTGTTCAGGAAAGGCAGCCTTAAAGTTATGTATGTAAAATTTCTCACTTATGTAGTAGCAGTAATTTTGTAGAAAAGTTTTCTGTACTTCTCTTCTGCAGAATTTTCTGTGTCAGGATTTGCCTTCTTCATTTCCCTGGTTTTTGTTAGAAAATTGAGAAGTGTGTCATGTTCATTTTGCACGTGACTTTGAATTTCTCTTATTTTGTGAATAAAATCTATACCCAGACCTGTCTGTAATGTATGAACCAAAATGTAAGAATTTGCGAACACAGAAAGAAAGGGTTTGAGCAGAAAGACCTGTTACTATCATGAATGTACCTCATGACAAAATGAAAATCAGAAGTTTCATCCAATATTAGGCGGTTCCTGAATTTGTCTTGAAATGTCAACTAGCAACACTTCATGGAGGGCTTTTAACAAATTATTTTCAATGGCCAGAGATGTGCCTTAGCAAAAGGTCATTCAGCAGAGGTTCATAATGTTCAAAATATTCTTTACAAATACTTCTGTCAACGGGCAACTCAGATAATTCATGACCTCTAAATGGTAGTTCTTGAACTGGCAGCAGACAAGTCATGTCACCCATTTCAACATTTCTTAATTTGTATAAACTCCTTTATTATATTCTGAACTACTAAATGTAAGTTGGATCTCCAGAAGCTCATAATTTATTTGGAGACTTAAATAAAGAATGACCTGCGTGTACTGTACATGTTTTGCGTAAGATTCGTGTTTTTCTTTTCTTTTCGTGAAGCATGCAAGTCATAAGTTTGTTAAAGGCCCCCGAAATCCAAAACATTTCAACATTTTTGGAAGATCAATTATGACCAGCAAATCAGATTTTCTCAGATTGTTGCAAGCTGTTAACCATGGGTAAAAATGATATTGCAAAACAAAAGTTCCCAGTGTACATATTGTGTTCCTTATATTCATTCGCTCTTAGGGTCTTATATAGGTTGGTAATGTCTCCCATGTTTTAATGTTTTTAGTTTCTCCATGAATTTTCTTCTTGACAATAGTTTTTCTAAAAAACATTGAATAACATTTTTATCTAGTTTCCACAAACTTCAAATGGTCTTCCACCGTCACTGCAGTTGTGTTTATGAAAATTGCAGTTTGTGGGTGATTTTGGTACAATTCACTTCTTCTTCAGTTCATGTTGAGGTCAACCATTTTTTTATTTAAAAGAATGGTAAAGACCTTTCTTCTTATACGTTTCTTATATTCACAATTTTTTAATATTTTCATTTGCATTTTTCTCGTGCGATTGTTTTGTAGCCACATCAGCATCAATAAGATACTCAATTTTTATAGCTTAAAGTCGCCTAAATAATATTTTAACATTCAGTGGTAAATCAAAGAAGACAACTCAGCCATTACAAGGGTTAATGTTTTTGAAGTGAATAATCGCTGTTTACACTGTAGAACAATGAATTCTTTATTTTTAAAGCAGATTGTGTTTGTAGGTGTCACTAGGTCTGTTCCGTTTATGTGTTAGAGAGTTGCGTAATGATACTTCAATTAACAAAGTTAACGTGCTTTGTGTGTGTTACCTACTCAGCTATGAGTATATGTTCTTCGATACTGGGAGTGCCGTGAATAAAACACGTTAAAGAGACCTCTATCTAACATTGGACGAGCCTTTTAAATGAGGTGAATTATGCAGTGACAGTGCGAGTTAATTTGATTTTGCGTATTCAAATAACTTGTGTCTCTGATGTCAGCATGGAATAATTAGTCTGTAGTACCATGATGATACTGTATGTGTAAGTGATATATTTATTAGTGTTGTGAGTTTAGATCTTGTGATTCAAAGTGGCAAGCCAGATAATCATTATTTTATTACGGTCATTAATTAGGACTAATTGTTTATATTTATAAACATGCAAGCCGACTCCAGTGAGAAGTTAGCAGAACAGAGCTAGGTTTTCGTACCTGTATAATAAAATAAAAAGTAAAGATTGCTTGCATCATCACAACCTCAAATCCTACATAGAACCAAAGATAACTGGTAATAAGACAGATGCAGAGGGGTGCATTGTTAAACTGTGGGCCAAATTAAGCATGTCTTACATAAGCGAAAAGTGATTAAAATTTTGTGCCTTTTGGGTTGTTTTGGATCTCCAGCAAGTTTCAGTCATGTAGCATAAGTAGCAGCGATCATCTATTATCTTGAGAATGTTGAAATAAAAAATGTTCCCCCACACCAGAATATTATTGCTAAATATTTCAGTACACACACTCGTGTATTTGCGATACCAAGTTAAAGTATTCTGTCTTTTTTTTTTTACATTTATTCAGCATGCCCCATTACAAGATTGCAATATTACATGCATTAATATATAGCACGTTAACAGATTACACAACTCTAATATCATGATCCATTGCCACCGTTTGCACCTATGTTCCTGTGCTAAACTGTATTATAATCAATGGATTTAATGAATTTATTAAAATGACCTAAAAATTTCTGAACAATTACTTCATGCAACACTGGCCACGTGCCACCATTCTTGACTATTGCATCTATTAAGTTCCGCCTTGGTTGTTGTAGTTTTTCGCAGTCATAGATGAGGTGATCCTCTGTTTGTGCTGCTTTCAGGCATGAGCATGTTGGATCGTCAATGATTCCAAACCTGTGTAGATACGATTTGTTTTTGCCATGTCCAGTCGTCATTACTGCCAGTTCAGGAATTATTTCAATATTTAGCTTCATTCTTTGTCACACTAACGGGAATAATTTCTTGCACGCTGCTCCTTTATTGGTGGCGCTCCACTCATTTTGCCATTTTATAATCCCTTCTTCCTTTGTTTCTTTAATAATTGTACTTTTAGGCTTCTTTGCATATACTACATTTCCACCATCTGCTGCTGCCTTCGCTAATCTGTCTGCTTTTTCATTACCGAAAATTCCGATGTGTGCTTTGATCCACCCAAAATGAATAGTCCAATTTTGATCTTTGAGATTCCTTAATCTATTTCTTATCTCAGATATTACAAAGCCATGTTTGAAGTTGTTTTTTAGTAGATCGAGAGAAACTGGACTATCTGTGTACACCGCTACTATTCTTTCCTCAATGCTGATTTCCCTTAAAGTTGTTACTGCATGCAAGGCCTCTAGAATTCCGATCTGCTCAGCTTGATTGTTTGAGCAATGATCGGGTAACTTGGTTTTTAAGCTATGAATTAATTCTCCATTTTTGAAGATAACAGCGGCAGCACTCACCTTTCCCTGGTGTTTACTTCCATCTATATAGATTTCCACAGTGTATTTATTGAAGTCTTTCACTTCATCAAGAGTTATTCTTTCCGCTGGATGAGACCATTCCTTCTTGTTTAATGGTGCTTCGTACTCGGTAGAGTCATCTTTCAGTCCGTGTATAGTTTTATATATCTGCACTGCTTCTTCGATAGTAATGCAGATAGGATATTCTGTCTTCCTGGTCTTTTCGAAGTGTGCATTTGTCAGTAGTGAGCGACCAGCCCACTGCCTCTGCACAATTTCTACTCAATCCTTATCTTTGTCTGCTATAGCCATCTAATAGGAATCAGGAGAGACTTGTGTGAGAAATGGCCAGGGAGTTTTGCTTAGGAAACATCTCGTTCATTGTTTTTTGTGCCATAAATCTACGGCATGGGACCGCCGGCTTTAGTTCCCTCCCGAAGGAAGTTGTTCTATGGATTTTTATCACCCCTTAAAATTCCATCAACCTCAGCAGTGTTTGAACTCGCGTACCTTGGGTCCAGTGGCGACGACATTAACCACTAGTGCAATGAGGGCGACAAGTTCGTTGAAATATTACTTTGCTAAAATAATAACAGGAAAGTTTATGAACATGTTTTTTATTTAATATTCTTAAATATATTAATTAGAAACAATTCAGAAAACATTAAATAATTTAACTATTTAACAAAAAATAAACAATTGAACTATTTTACAAAGAACTAAACTATTTCACTATTTAAATACTGAAGTATTTAACAAAAAAACTAAATAATTTATTTATTTAACAAATGTGAACAATTCAGATATTTAACAAAAAAAAATGAACAGTCTAACTATTTAAATACTAAACTATTTAACAAAAAATAAACAATTGAACTATTTTACAAAGAACTAAACTATTTCACTATTTAAATACTGAAGTATTTAACAAAAAAACTAAATAATTTATTTATTTAACAAATGTGAATAATTCAGATATTTAACAAAAAACTGAACAGTGTAACTATTTAAATACTAAACTATTTAACAAAAAATAAACAATTTCAAGATTTAAACAATTGAACTATTTTACAAAGAACTAAACTATTTCACTATTTAAATACCGAAGTATTTAACAAAAAACTAAATAATTTATTTATTTAACAAATGTGAACAATTAAGATATTTAACAAAGAACTAAACTATTTTACTATTTAAATACTGAAGTATTTAAAAAAAAACTAAATAATTTATTTATTTAACAAATGTGAACAATTCAGATATTTAACAAAGAACTAAACTATTTCACTATTTAAATACTGAAGTATTTAACAAAAAAACTAAATAATTTATTTATTTAAAAAATCTCATCTAACGTCCATTCCTTGGAGCCCAGTTGCTTTGCTTCAGGTCGATGACGTAGTCGATCTTAAACTTTATTCTGCTAGAGAGCATCGCCTTCTTATTTGTTAGTTCCTTCATTGTATGAAGGAACTCAGACAGATCCTGCAAGAAAACAAAAATTTAAAGTCACATTTCATGGGCATAATTAACTTCTTACGCTTATAAGCCTACACATAAAACTAGAAAATTCTGCCACTACTCATGTAGTTCACATAGAACTTGCTGTGTGGGAAGGCGCGTGTAAATTTAAATTGAGAGCTGAAGGTTGCTGTCTCGAACAAAACGTAAGTATGTGTCTCATCTAAACAAAGGCATAAACCGAGATTTTTGGTGGCTGAGCCTAGACATGACCCTTCGATCAGATTCCTGCTTTGTCCTGTCAGGACTGAGTGAATTCTGACATGATTCAGCAGAGGTGATGAGAGGAAACGTAAAAGTGTAACAAAATACTGAGCAAGATTCCCGTTGAAGTCACGGCATGAGGCGTCTTTATATGAAACATGTTAGAGTGTAGAAGAGTATGAAGAATTTCAGAAGAACATGTCACGGTGATCATTTATCACACAGAAACACTATTCAGAATATTGTCAGCGAGCTCAGAAAGGTATTTCATATCAGAATAGATGCAACATCCTCACGCGTTCTTTACAATGTGCACTTTCAACCATCGAATCCACCTTCTGTGACAGTTCCCAATTTGGCCACCAGATTGCAGCACCTGACTTTCTACCTAGGAGGATATTCAAAATAGGATTATGCGAGGTCGTGCAGAATACCACAAACTCCATATCAAATTTCATCCTAGTCTGTCCATTGGTTCTCGAATTGAATGGACTGGAAAGACAGATGGACGAGAAGGTGCGACCAGCCCATAATACCTTCTCGCTATGATTTTGTGCAAAGAATGTATAACATGTTACAAAATGGAAGCCAGAAAGTCAGTGAGATCAAAGGGACACACTTACTGCTTTTTGCATTGTACCTTCCGTATAAACCTGTGGTCATCATAGAGCCCAAAGGAAGGCAATAAATTACACGGTAGGAGAACTGCAAATTAAAACTAAAAGTATTCCAAAATGAAAACAAACATACTTGGCTCTTGCTCTCGAAATCCTTGCCGACCGTCATCAGAAGAGTGCAGAGGCACTCCAAGGAATGTTCGTCTTCTTTGGTAAGGAGACGTTTAATGCAATGCTGCATGGTGCTTGTGGCGAGCATATCTGCTTTATGCAGCTCGCCAATAAACCTGTAACATAGTGAAGAATATATCACTTGGGTTGAGTTAAGACAATAGTAAAAGTCCAAAGAACAGAAGAGAAACGAGGTTCTTTGCCTCTACAAGGTACAGAAAGATTTGTGCCTTAAAATAATGAGAACTTTTGTTTAAATAGATGGAATTTAATCAGTGTCTTGTGTGTGATATATATTTTTGAGGTGAAATATAATATTTCTGTACGTGGTCCTGTAAAAATCTGTATCTGTTTATAAATATAAAACAGCTGAGACAGAATATTGAAAATTTCAAATTAAATAATTATTTTTATGTAATTTGCATTTGATTCTGTATGGAGGAAAGCCATCAGTGCCATTTCACGATGCAAATACCAAGAAGAAGAAGAAGAAATACCGAGGAAGTGGAGACTTTATGATAGTGTGTGATCATGTAAGCAGCAGCATTATGGAGCACATTTAGAAATTGGTCCTGGATTTTGTGGAACACTTGCATACTGGAGAGCAAGAACCCATTAACATTTCAAATTTCCTCTCAGTGTCTTGTCCTAATTCACAACTCTTAAGTTCACTACTTTCAGAGTCACAGATGAATCAAATGTAGAGCTTCAAAATCACAAAGAAAAATGTAAGTTACCTGATGTTTCCTATTGATTTCATTTGTATCCTTCGCAGTTCCTGCAGTAGTTCGGTTTTCTTTGCCTGCAGAAGAAATAAGTAGAAAAGATTAGAAATCGCCCTTTTTGATGGTATCTTGTAAGAGCCCTTCTTTAATGCACAGCTTTCAACATATGTAAGTTTGCATTTTAAAGTTTGTGTCCACGATACTCAGCCGGTCAAGAAGCCCCCTGCCTTTACGCCCCCAAAAAACGTCATGAGCTAATGAGAAATGTCAAGTGCAGCAGGAGTCCATTATTATGAGAGTTTACAACATTTGGAAAAAAAATGAGTACATTAAGTGCTCATTATAGGAAGTTAAACTAACCTAAGAAGTTAGGAAAATGTTTTTTCATCTTGAGGTACCATTTATATCATAATAATTTAAATTAAGTTTATGTGCATTCTACATTCAGTCTTTATCAATTATGTTTCTTTCTTGTCTTTCAAGAAGTCTTAAAACCTGAACAACATATTGAATAATAATTTTTCAAATGATAGATATTCATCTTCAAGCAAAAAGGGAGGAGACATCTATTCCATTCGATCAAGCAGACGGAGCTATTCCCAATCTGTGGACAGAAGCGTAGTAACATATGACCGTAGACAAAGACATTAGAGAAGCACTTACTGGGTCTGCTGTTTCCTCAATCTCTTTCTGTCTGGCTTCTCGATTTATTTCTGCTTCAGGATTCTTTTCAAATTCTGCCCGGCATCGACCTAGCAGCAACTTCCTGAAGGTGACCTCTGGTTCGCCATTGTTCCCACGCTCTGCCGGAACTTTCATGCTGGAGAGAACCTTGCACATTCGTGCATAAATCTCTGTGAACTTTGGTTCATCAACAGCCTGCACATAAAAACACACAACATTATCACTTTGCTCTCATGTTATATTTATGAAAAACAACTCTGTTGAGCATACGTTACATAAACTAAATTTATGAAATGATGGCCACCTAAATGAAGCTTCAACAAAAGTAAATCTTTATCCCTTAAACCTGAGAAACTCAAAATCTCAGTCAGATGCAAGACACATTTCATGACAGCCTTAATTTTCTTGCATAAGATAAACATTTTTAGATGAGAGCAGATAAATTCTAAGCTTGGAGGTGAATTTAAAGAGAGAACAATCAGCGTACTGCTTTTTAAGATTATTATCATAGTGAACAGTAACAATTATAATTTTCACTTGCCCCTAGCGTCTCCAATACTACACTGAGGATAACTTCAATATTTAAGAAATTGAGCTGCAAAGTTACAAAAGAAGGGAATTTCTATCAATATGACGTCTCTGTCTGAATGTATCAGCTGCTAAAGACCGGTGCCTCACCTTTTCAAATATGAGGTCGATGACGCCCTTCAGGCGATCGCTGCTGTCAATTGGCAGAGCCTGGACCTGGGAAACAAGTTTGTCAAACTTGTCAGGCGTGAGTTTGTTGAGCAAACTGCGAGCCTTCTTTAACAGCTCCTGCAACATCAAGTTCCCTCTCATCATCTGACAGAACGCAAACACAGAAATAAAGCGAAACATGTTTTACTTCCTTAAAGCCTTCATAGAGATGATTAAAACCTAGAGCCAGTTGCTCTGCATGCGCCGTCCAGCCGCGTTTTGTCTACACCGAAGAAGAAGTCTGTTGTTATGAGAAGCCAATGTCTATTGAGAAATATAATTACAATGCATACTCATTATATGCAATTAAACACTTGGAAAGGTAAACATTGCTTCTAAAATCAAAGAGTAAGCAAAAAGAAAGTTTATTTTTTAGTGTGGCAAAGTTCCAATAAGAAGTGATGAGGAAATTAGGAGGAGACGAATTCCGGAAATGCTTGCAGCTTCTCAGATCGAAATGTCTGATCTTTAAGAGCATCAAGATTAAAATATAGACCTACAATTTTGCCTGTTCCTTAATTTGGTGATGAACCTTCAGTTTCAATAAGCCACCTAGTTAGTTAGAGTAGACTTAGAGCAGGACTGTTCCTTTCAGCCATCTTGCATTGGGGCAGATACAGCATTATTGACTGTTTCCAGGATCCTGTCCTTAAATGAATGCCAGGAACATACCTGAGTCTGGGCAGCCTGCTCGTTGGTCGCCGGCTTCCTTCGCCCAGGTCGCCAGGCGTTTTCACATCTCGCCAGTTTCACCTCATTGAGTTTTATTTCAATGACCGGCCTGGTGCTCATGGTGTTTGTAGTTTCAGTGGCTGGCCTTGCTGCAGGCTGCTGTGAATGACACCAAAGCAACACAACATTAACCAAAAGTGTTCACTCTTAAATGTTGTTTTGTTCACAGTATTACGTACAATTAGGCTCCAGGTGTTGTGTTCATCACCTCTCACAAAAAATACAACATTTCTTCTGCTGCAGTTGACGTAGAACTGTTCACTTTATTATTTTCTATCACAGTTTCTATGTTCACAACTGCATCATCAGTGAAAGATGATACACCCAAATTATGCTATTCCATCCGTAAAAGCCTTGGGTACCCTCTCTTTTGACAGGGAATACTCGTGTCCGACCCCATCGACATCGCGAGTCACCGAGTAACTGCCTTAAGCTATACTTCGTCCTACAAACTACACTCTGACAGCTACAGATGAAATCCTTCTCCTCCTCTTCAACAAATGATTCAGTCCGAAATGGATTTGACTTCTCACTTTTATTTACACGCCTTAGAAAGCACTTACCTCTTCATTTTTCCAATATCTGACAATTTTCAGTTACTGTTTAGTATTTACGATTTCAAGGAATCGTTCATTAATGCACAGAATAACTCAGAGCCATGCCCCACAATGCAACAGAAAGTTTAAACGTACCTGATTTTTGTCATCCTTCATTGCCTTCAGCTTCTCAATTAGCTGTGTTGCAGCAAAGTCTGTAACAATCGATAATTATTTTAGATAGTAAAATTCCTCTTTTGACTATATGTTAACAAACAAGAAAGTTTGTCTTTCGAAACTGTTACGAATGTAAAGATGGAAATGTTTTGTGAAATGGATAATTTCAAACTTTAATGCCTTTCACCTCCTAAGGCTCGAGGTCAAAATATGAGAGCAAACTCTCTTCTTCTTTGGGTACATAAATTAGTCTGCAACTCAGGGCGAAGGTAACTAGAACATAATGCCTAGGAGAATATCTCGATATCTCATGAGACATGCAGGAACATGGTAATGAACAGAATTTCATACTGAGGCAATTTGCAGCCTGTAATCTTTGACTTAGTACTTAAATAGAATGAGAGCAAACATACTTTCTGCTTGCAGCTCCTTGATCTGCTCAGCCTGCAGATTTCTTTCCTTCCTCAGTTTCTCCTTCTCCTCTCTGACGGCTCGGAGACTGACTTTGTGTTTCTCCCCTTGCCGGCGCTCAAACAAGATTTGGTTTTTGAGTTCCGTGTCTGTAACAATTCACGACTGCATCAAATGGTCTGTTAAATTCCTCATGTGATGTTATTTCAAGAAACAGCTTCAGGAGTTAAGTATTACTACGTAAAGAAAAGAGTTAGTTTAGTTAAAAAAAATAAACTGTAATAAGAGTTTGTAATTTTGAAATTGCATTTTTCTTGCCCGTGATCAAATTCCAAATTCAGTTTAGGAGTCACTTCCAGTTGGAAAAACCAGTGTCTCTTACGCAATGCATTACTGATTGCTATTTGCAGTGTTTAAAACTGGGATTTGCATGCTGGTCACCGGAAAACATTCTTCTTAACGAAGACGTCGTTAAACAGCCTGGCTCTCATCGAGTCTTCCCGAAAGAGGGATGGGTGTCTACCCTGGGGGACCATCAGACAGACCTCATCCTCGTCACTTGTGACTGAGGCGCAAGGTACACGTGGACACAAAATTAATCTTGGTCTCAACTCTCAGAGAGCAAAGTAAACGTACATAATTCACTAGAAAACGATTCTTTGAAGTCCAGCAAATTTAAAATGTCTGAGAATGACTATTAAAAAAGCAAAATTGCAATGCATTTAACATTTTTTGGTTTTCCTTCTGACAAAATCACTTAAAATAATGAAGAGTTGCTGCAAGTCTGGGGGGCATATCTGGACATCTAGAAAGACGTACATAAACATCACACTGACGAGGTTTACGGACTGTACTCCACAACTTACTGCATGCACGGAATTAAACCACACTTACTCTCTGCTGCCAGCATCCTAATCCTGTTCATCAAGAAGCAAGTGATCCTCGTGTCTTCAGTTTCAGCAGGGTTTACCTGAGGACAGACAAAAAATGAGTCATTTTATAGTCCAAGAATTCTCTGCAACTTCATGAGGTTAATATTTATTATGAAATTGTTGTCCCAGTCACACACAAATCGCATGTGCCTTGGCTGTTTGTGCTGCACTGCTATCGATTTTCGTTTCTGCCAGAAAATATTAAGAAGACCTCACTTATAGAAAGAGAAATTAAGGCTGTGTCAGATAACGAGGCCTTCCTTGTAATCAATGATTTACCTTTAAAATTAGCATGTTAGGAAACGTTTCAAAGCTTTAATTGCAATATACAAGTCAGTTTATGATTAATCTGTAATACAAAACAACGATCCTGAGAAATTAAGCTGTTCACTCAACAACAACTTTCCTCTAGACGAAAAAATTAAGACTGAAAACAACCTTTAACAATGTCTGAATGTGACAAGTGACCCAGTCATAGGTCCCTATCAGCTGTTTAGCTTAGCCGGAATTCAAGTAACTTTGTTGATGATGGCCGACGTGTGTTGCTGCTAGCATTTGAATTCTTAAGAATGACATAAAATCCCTCAAGATAACGAAATAATAATATTAATAATAAGTAGGCTCACCCATTGTGAAGAGCTGGAGACCTCCATGTCGCAGGCAGCAAGATTTGAATAACAAATTAAACACGTTGCAGGAAAGATTTTCACTATATAGAGACTTATCTTGTTCTAGAAGCTGCTCACACCACCATTCGTTTCACACTGAGGAGGGCCAACCAACCACTGAGTAGAGTACGGGGGGGGGGGTGTGCTCTGGTATTTATAACTACATAACCTGTGACGCAACAGTCAGTAGAGGGAGTGCAATACGGTTCATTCTGGCGTGCATAAGAAATGAGAAATGAACCTTATGGCATGCCGGCCGAGATTGTTGCACGTGAACATCGCAGATATGCTGTACAAATTCCAATCTTTCGCGCAGCTGTTAGTATTTTATATGAGCACCTGCGTTTCATATTTACACATTCTTTGTAGTTCAAGAAATACAAATTGAATTACTCAAAGTTATAATTTTTTGACATTCCATCATAAATGTAAGAAGTCAATTATTAATATTAAATATTTAAATGTTTCCTTCCTTCGAATCCCGATTATTCATTTTGACCAATAAGAGAACGCAGGAAGGCAAGAACTCTGGAAGAAGTGTCCTGAGTTCGATTTCCTTCAAGGGCGGTTCCTTTGGCTCCGAAACTAAGCGAGACAGAAGAAGAGTTTTTTGCTTCGAAGAGGAGATTTCGGAAACGAAGGCCTCGACACCGAGTTCGAGACCCGACAAAGATGGTTTCTGTTGACGGGAAAGCACCCACGAGAAGAAATCGACGCCAAGGCAAAATTCTTTCGTTTCGGAGAGGAAATTACGGGGTCTAAGGTCACGGACACGAATACACAGTCCTCGGTTCGAGTCTCTGTTAGGATGTTGGTTTCTGCGGTCATTATATTCGGGAGTATATTCTGTGCTTGCTTTAAAGTAACTGAGAAGAACCAGGAAGCTGGGGTTAGCCGGTGCCAACATGTTAGTTTAATGTGATTGGATGAAGCCGATATTTTGGGCGTGTTTTAAGAGGGGACAGGAATTGGATCTATTTTTTTTTAGATTATGGTGCCACAGAATTTCAATAATCTCACAGGCGGCTTCGAATGGCGGATGCAAAGTTTGTTATGAATTGTGAATGGATTTGAGGAACTGCTGAGGAATTTGCCTTCGACAAGGTGGGGATTGGCTCGTACGAGATTCGAACTGAATATCGCTTGGATAACCTGTCAGCTTTGTCTTGAGTACTTCGTGGTTTAACTTTCGTTAAGTTAGAGAATTTTCTGGCGTTGACTCCGATTCTGCGTCAGATAATTCGTTGATGCGATGATTGTTCCTGTGCTCAAGCGTCATCTTCACGCTTCGGCCTGCTTTACCCTCGGTGGTCAGGGGATACGAGGCTAGCTGAGCCCCAGAAACAGACTGGCCGCAGAGAGGGCGGGAACTTCGCCCCGTAGTCCACACAAAACCAGGATCACGATTGATTATGGCCGCCAGATACGGAGTTTTTCGAATAAGCATTCGCGGACAGCCGACAAGGGGTGATCCTCCGACTTGTGGTTCGTCGCGGGGCTAACAATTTCAGGCCGTGAGAATAATAAATTGTTCCGAAATGTTGGACTAAGCGTAATCAAAGATAAAAGACAAATGACTGTTCTTATGCTCATTTGCTCTTTAACGCGATCAATGCAAAATAAGCATATGTCTATGTTGGCTAATATGATAGGTGGGTATTATATTTTTCATACATGCCTACAATTTGGACTTGACAATTTTATAGTTGTATTTTGTGGCTTATATTAATCCACAGTTCGTTCCAGAATCTCCTTTTTTGGCAATTTTAATAAAGAACATTGTGAATTAGGACGCCGAATTCCGCTGGACTGACACAAATCTAATTACTTTTTAAAAAGGCTTCCAGTGCACTCTGTTCACGCCAGATTTAATGAAGAAATGTTGGCTGATTTGGTTACTGGATCAGAGGGACAAGTCCGTATGCAGCTCGTAAAAGTAATGGGTAAAATAAATTTCACTGCCTCATTTCATTCGTGATCTTAAAATCTGTGTTCCATAGAGCGTTCTTTCACGCAGGCGAAATCTGTCCAACTAAAATCAATATTATTGTGCGGCAGCGGATGCACTCTATTGAGTAGTCTTGGTACTATGAGCGTTGATTGTCGAGGAGAGCGGGGTTCATACTCGCTGAGCCATCTCTCGGGGCAATAAAGAAGTTCAGCCGGTTTTGGTAGCTCTATCAATAAAGTGAATTAGCATTATTACCTACTTTACTCCCAGTTTACGAAATTTGACATTTTAGACTCCCAGATTCCTGTGGCCGTGTAATTAGTACAAGTTATGCCTAGAATTAGGATGTTTAATCTTGAACAGTATTTAGGTATAGAATGTGCACGCTGATACTCCAGAGACCAAAGCAAGTTGCTTGTGCTTCTAAATGTCGTACAAGGGAATGGTCCAGTTGGTCAGGTCAAAAGGCACTTGTAAGGCTGTGAAAGATTTGATAAATCGCACACCCGATATATATATTAAATTTGAACCAAGAAGCATAAGACACAGATCAACGTAACAAGACAAGCTTGGTATTGATGTTTCTAATTTCTGTGACAGTTATCGTGCACAGATTTGTAGATAGTTTTATCAGATGCGTTTTGTGAGCTGTTTGATTTCTGATATATTTATGAGCTTGTGTGTGTGCGTCAGACGTTTCTGAACTCTTTCACATTCTTACCAGCACCTGGCCCACAGACTTCTTTGGAAATACTGCAGTGCTGGTGTCATGTGTGTGAATTTGAACTGCACATTCCAATTTTGGACACATTTTGTGCACCCTAGTACAGTGTATTGGCAGCTCATATTTACCCATCAAACTACGTACATCTCAGCCCTCGTGGCTAATGTCCGCCAACACCTCAAAACAGTGAAGGAACCCTTGGGGGTAAAAACTTGCGTCGTTAAATAAACCACGAATAAATAAAAAATCATGGAAACCAACGACCTAAGAGAGACTCGAACCGAGGACTGTGTATCCGTGTCTGTGACCTTAGACCCCGAAATTTCCTCTCCGAAACTAAAGAACTTTTCATTGACGTCATTCTTTTATTGCGGTTGCGTTCCAGTGAACAGAAACCATCCTGTCGGGACTCGAACTCAGTGTCGAGGCCTTCGTTTCCGTAATCTTCTCTTCGAAGCAAAAAATTCTGATCCTGGTGCCCTTCTTCTGTCTCGCTTAGTTTCCGAGCTACAGGAACCGCCCTTGAAGGAAATCGAACCCAGGACACTTTTCCCCAGAGTTCTGACCTTCCTGTGATCTCTCATTGGTCAAAATGAATAATCGGGATTCGAAGGAAGGAAACACTTTTCCTCGCCCAGGGGCGATGGGTACAACAGTGCCCGGGCCCCTCAAAAATCGTCTTTAAAATTAAACAAGTATAATAAAATACGACGATAATTTTAAACAAGGGCAAATTAAATTACAAAATTTACTTCAAGCCTCTTTTCATCACCTTTAAATTTATTTCCTTTTACACAGAAAGTATTTAATATTAATTATTGACTTCGTATATTTAGGATGGAATGTAACCAAATTATAACTTGTAGTAATTAAAATTTGTATTTCTTTAACTACAAATAATGTGTAAATACGAAACGCAGTCGTTTTTATAAAATACGAAAACCTGCGCGAGAAAGATTGGAATTCGTAAAGCACACCTGTGACGCAGAAGTGCAACAGTCTCGATTGGCAGGCCATAGGATTCATTTTTCATTTCTTATGCACGCCTGAATGAACCGAATTGAGCACCTTTTCTCACTGTTGTGCAATACGTGACGTCACGCGTTGTATGGGTATAAATAGCAGTTGCCAACCAACAACTGCAGTGAGAAATGGGACGAGGACTGTAGTGAGGACTGGTACAAACACTGCAGTGGGGTCTGGGCGAGGACTGCGGTGAGAAATGGGACGAGGACTGCATTGAGAAATGGGACGAGAACTGCAGTGAGAACTGGGACGAGCACTGCAGTGAGGACTGGTACAAACACTGCAGTGGGGTCTGGGACGAGGACAGCAGTGAGAACTGGAACGAGGACTGCAGTGAGAAATGGGACGAGGACTGCAGTGAGAAATGTTACGAGGACTGCAGTGAGAAATGGGACGAGGACTGCAGTGAGGACTGGGACGAGCACTGCAGTGAGAACTGGGACGAGCACTGCAGTGAGGACTGGTACAAACACTGCAGTGGGGTCTGGGACGAGCACTGCAGTGAGAACTGGAACGAGGACTGCACTGAGAAATGGGACGAGGACTGCAGTGAGAAATGGGACGAGCACTGCAGTGAGAACTGGGACGAGCACTGCAGTGAGGACTGGTACAAACACTGCAGTGGGGTCTGGGACGAGCACTGCAGTGAGAACTGGAACGAGGACTGCACTGAGAAATGGGACGAGGACTGCAGTGAGAAATGGGACGAGCACTGTAGTGAGGACTGGTACAAACACTGCAGTGGGGTCTGGGACGAGCACTGCAGTGAGAAATGGGACGAGGACTGGGACGAGGACTGCAGTGAGAAATGGGACGAGCACTGCAGTGAGAACTGGGACGAGCACTGCAGTGAGAACTCGGACGAGCACTGCAGTGAGGACTGGTACAAACAATGCAGTGGGGTCTGGGACGAGCACTGCAGTGAGAACTGGAACGAGGACTGCACTGAGAAATGGGACGAGGACTGCAGTGAGAAATGGGACGAGGACTGCAGTGAGGACTGGGACGAGGACTGCAGTGAGGACTGGTACAAACACTGCAGTGGGGTCTGGGACGAGGACTGCAGTGAGAACTGGAACGAGGACTGCAGTGAGAAATGGGACGAGGACTGCAGTGAGGACTGGGACGAGGACTGCAGTGAGAAATGGGACGAGGAATGCAGTGAGGACTGGGACGAGGACTGCAGTGAGAAATGGGACGAGGACTGCAGTGAGAAATGGGACGAGAACTGCAGTGAGGATTGGTACAAACACTGCAGTGGGGTCTGGGACGAGGACTGCAGTGAGAACTGGAACGAGGACTGCAGTGAGAAATGGGACGAGGACTGCAGTGAGAAATGGGACGAGGACTGCAGTGAGGACTGGGACGAGGACTGCAGTGAGAAATAGGTCGAGGACTGCAGTGAGGACTGGGGCGAGGACTGCAGTGAGTACTGGGACGAGGACTGCAGTGAGAAATGGGACGAGGACTACAGTGAGGACTGGGACGAGGACTGCAGTGAGCAATGGGACGAGGACTGCAGTGAGGACTGGTACAAACACTGCAGTGGGGTCTGGGCGAGGACTGCAGTGAGAAATGGGACGAGGACTGCAGTGAGGACTGGTACAAACACTGCAGTGGGGTCTGGGCGAGGACTGCAGTGAGAACTAGGACGAGGACTGCAGTGAGAAATGGGACGAGGAATGCAGTGAGGACTGGGACGAGGACTGCAGTGAGAAATGGGACGAGGACTGCAGTGAGAAATGGGACGAGGACTGCAGTGAGGACTGGTACAAACACTGCAGTGGGGTCTGGGCGAGGACTGCAGTGAGAAATGGGACGAGCACTGCAGTGAGAACTGGGACGAGCACTGCAGTGAGGATTGGTACAAACACTGCAGTGGGGTCTGGGACGAGGACTGCAGTGAGAACTGGAACGAGGACTGCAGTGAGAAATGGGACGAGGACTGCAGTGAGAAATGGGACGAGGACTGCAGTGAGGACTGGGACGAGGACTGCAGTGAGAAATGGGACGAGGACTGCAGTGAGAAATGGGACGAGGACTGCAGTGAGGACTGGGACGAGGACTGCAGTGAGAAATGGGACGAGGACTACAGTGAGGACTGGGACGAGGACTGCAGTGAGAAATGGGACGAGGACTGCAGTGAGGACTGGTACAAACACTGCAGTGGGGTCTGGGCGAGGACTGCAGTGAGAAATGGGACGAGCACTGCAGTGAGGACTGGGACGAGCACTGCAGTGAGAACTGGGACGAGGACTGCAGTGAGAAATGGGACGAGGACTGCAGTGAGAAATGGGACGAGGACTGCAGTGAGGACTGGTACAAACACTGCAGTGGGGTATGGGCGAGGACTGCAGTGAGAAATGGGACGAGCACTGCAGTGAGAACTGGGACGAGCACTGCAGTGAGGATTGGTACAAACACTGCAGTGGGGTCTGGGACGAGGACTGCAGTGAGAACTGGAACGAGGACTGCAGTGAGAAATGGGACGAGGACTGCAGTGAGGACTGGGACGAGGACTGCAGTGAGAAATGGGACGAGGACTGTAGTGAGGACTGGTACAAACACTGCAGTGGGGTCTGGGCGAGGACTGCAGTGAGAAATGGGACGAGCACTGCAGTGAGAACTGGGACGAGCACTGCAGTGAGGACTGCTACAAACACTGCAGTGGGGTCTGGGACGAGAACTGGAACGAGGACTGCAGTGAGAAATGGGACGAGGACTGCAGTGAGAAATGGGACGAGGACTGCAGTGACGACTGGGACGAGGACTGCAGTGGTGTCTGGACGAGGACTGCAGTGAGAACTGGGACGAGGACTGCAGTGAGAAATGGGACGAGGACTGCAGTGAGGACTGGGACGAGGACTGCAGTGAGAAATGGGACGAGGACTGTAGTGAGGACTGGTACAAACACTGCAGTGGGGTCTGGGCGAGGACTGCAGTGAGAAATGGGACGAGCACTGCAGTGAGAACTGGGACGAGCACTGCAGTGAGGACTGCTACAAACACTGCAGTGGGGTCTGGGACGAGAACTGGAACGAGGACTGCAGTGAGAAATGGGACGAGGACTGCAGTGAGAAATGGGACGAGGACTGCAGTGACGACTGGGACGAGGACTGCAGTGGTGTCTGGACGAGGACTGCAGTGAGAACTGGGACGAGGACTGCAGTGAGAAATGGGACGAGGACTGCAGTGAGGACTGGGACGAGGACTGCAGTGAGAAATGGGACGAGCACTGCAGTGAGAACTGGGACTAGCACTGCAGTGAGAACTGTGTTATTATTATATTGTAGTATACAAAGTGTTATTTTATATAGAATTTATTGGAAAGTGTTGTTATTAATGTTTTCTAAAGTACACAACACTGTAACAACTGTGGTACATAATATGACATCAGTACTGCAGTATAAGGCAGACATCAGAAAAAGAATATGAGTCCAGCTAGAACATTATCAGAAATGTACTTACATAAGAAAAGTTAATAAAAGTAGTTTCTGATAAATTCTATATAAATACACGTAAAGTACAACATACTGTTAACAATAAAGAGGTTTCACCTGTTTGAAATAAATTAAACAGTGATGTATTACAGATTTTAATAGTTTTAATGGCTATAAAAATTAATACTAAGAATAGAAAGATGTCACATGTTGCAATTATATTTTAATTTCTAACAAATGGGCATACAGAAAAGAACACATTCCATTATATGTGTGAAAATAAATATGGACAATTATTGGTTGAACATGGAAAATTTGATTATACATGGTTTGCCAAACATGTAATATCATACAAAAAATTCCACTGCTGTTTAAAATACAAAACATGGTTTAGCTTTTGTTTATGTGTTGGAGGCTGGAACTGTAAGGACTGCTACCCAGTTGGACAGTAAGTGTAAAAGTTTCTGTATAATAGTGGCTTTATTTAATAATAAATAACTTTCAGTTTTAAACATCTTTATGTTGGTAGCCTCTAACCCCCTTTTCCAACATATTCTGTCCTATGTAGTTCTCTGAGGAATTGTGTTAGTCATCCCTCAGTTCGCTGCATATACCTATTTTCTACTACTGAATTGTAATTTCAAACAGATGTTGCAAGAAAACAAAGAAGTCTCCTCACAGACTTGTCTCTTTTATAAAATTTCACACTCAGTGAGAAGGTGCAGCATGTAGCATGACCACACAGTGACGTCATGACATTGGAAAACATGCACTGAGATAGAAGGTGACAGTGCTAACAAATTATAAGAGTTACCTGCACAGTAAAGCAGTGCAAACATTTTGTAGAGAACCAGATGTCTTCATTTGAATTTCCTGACTCCATACTGAAATGTGCAAGGACTTACTCTAATATACAGGTCTGGCCATTACATTATTGTAATGACTTTCTATGCTAAATCTTGAACGAATATTCTCATTAATTGATTTCTTATTATAGTGGCGACTGAAGTCTGCAACTGGTACAAAATCTTCACTCATTGGATAACGTTCTGCCCCAAGCTCCAGTACATTCATGCGCTGGTATTTATGAAAATTCAGTTTGCCTTCTTCATAGTGACCCATCTTATGCACCAGCTCAAGTTCCTTCACAATCTGTATGAAGCTCAGGACACAGAACCACTGGTAGAAGAGAAATACTGCAAACAAATGAAGTAACATGTATTGTGGGCACATTATTTTCCAATTGGACAATGCATTGTCACTTCGGCTCTGAATATGGAGACAGTATGCTTCTCTGAAACACTGGTATCTATCAGCCAGTCCACATGGCACCAGAACCAAAAAGAACATCATCCTCGCCACAATGTGAAAACTTCAAATCTCACTTAGAAAACACTGTCTGTGAGTCTGGACACTGTTACATCATAATAACTAGGCATCTGCTTGAACATGAAAATGTTACTGTCTAAATTAGCTACTTCTTATAGTTACTTTCTGCCAAAATAATTCAAATTAGAAGGGGGTAGAAGGACAAGAGATTAATTTAATTTTAGTGTTCATTTTGTTAATATATCTTAAATTAGAGAAGGAAAGGAGAACAGGATTGAATTAAACAAAACAGAAGATTTCCACCTTAAGATTGCATCGAAGTTTGGGGGAAGATAAGACGAAGGAAATTCTTTCTTTATGCCCTTTTCATTCCTATCTTGAGCATAGGGGCCTCCTTTCAGATGTTTTTTGATCTATTTAGACATTTGATAGAACTCCTTGGATGAGTGATCAGTCCACCTGTACACAGAACAGAACATCACAGAAAGACATGCCTTGAGTGGGATTCGAACCCATGGTCCCAGTGTCTGAGAGCACGAAGCCCACGCCCCAGACTGTGTGGCCACTGTAACCGGCAAGAAGGAAATTAGTAGATAATAAACATTTTATTTAATTCCATATTTTTATTGCCAGGAAACCTTAATTCCCAAAAAATGTAATATTCCTAATTTCAAGGCTTTGAAAGGAGTAATGTCTTTCTGTACATAGCAGACTGACCTGAATATCTGAAAACAAGATATTAGGCAAGATCTGCAGGTAAAAACTTAGTAACATTGTGAAAAGAATTAGTGAAGTGAAATGGAGTATAATGTGGTGGAGATGTACATTATGCACAGATGACAGCAGCATTCTTTGAGAGCACAAAAAATTAAGACTGTGAATACATGACTGGTGTGAAAACAAACTGATGAAATTATACAGTAAGAGAAATGAAAACGTTTCTATGAAAGAACATGGAAGAATGGAGAATACTTTATCATACGATAATTGAACCACGTGGAAATGTCAATTAATGATGATAATTTGACAATACCTCGACATACAAGTTTCACTTCTAACTGTTTTCAGTATGCCAAAGTGGCTTATTTAGATCTGGACTGAGTGCAAGTTTTAATGCAAGAATAATAAAGATTGTAGGATTTGAGGTTTTCGCTGCAGTAAGTCTGAAGATGATTGTTAACCATTTTCTTGGTATACTGGGTCTTTACATCATAGCTTTGAGTGAGAGGCATATCAAAGAATATAAGATAGATTTTTTTATAAATAGAAATGAAATGTAGATAAAATATTTTAAAGGACTCTGATACCTATTTATTTTTGATTTAAACTTTTTGTAATTAAAACACTGAACTAAAAATTATGAGCAATATCAACATCATAAGGAGCACATCACATTAACCTATTATAAAAAACTGTACAACCACACTATATTGCATGAAATTCTTGTACGATGGATTTCTAGAACTTACATAAGACAAAGCCTCCTAGTAAACCAAGGTCTGCAATGTTCTCCTTTACCAGTAACATGGCAATAACAAAGCTGGTGGTCAAGAAGACTAGCCGAGCAATTTCCAGCACAAGAAATGGGTACACACACCACAGGGACACCCGAGTGTTAGAATAAGGACATTTTTTTATAATTTTTATATGCACACAGTAACACATGTATACTGATACAAGCACACACACATGAGGCAAAGTATCTACCATTCAGCGCTCTAGTTTCATTGAATAAAAAATTGTTTGTTTCAATATAAAATAAAATGCTCTCACTTGTGGGCATATAATTTGACAGTCTGTTTATCATTTAATTCTCTATTTAAAATTGTCACCCCATTATTAGGTAACTTTATAATAGTGTCATATCACATGATTCATGACCATATCTTTTAACCTATATGTATGTGCCAGACCACTCACATGCTGTTATTTTACATTCCTGCTACCGCTGGATGTATAACTACTTCTGAGCAGTATCTTGCTTTTGTCTAGTAGACAAGGCACTGGTACTCAGGTAAGGGAGCTTCAAGTTTTTCACCAATATATGCTATTATTATGTATTCTTCTGTTTTATGGGAAAGGAGGTATGAGTATGGTATACTGTTGCATACCATACTGACAGGAAAAGAACCCTCCCTCTAAATAATGTTTGAAAATAAAAAATGAACAGTAATTTGACTCAGCATTTGACTCCAGTCAGTTAACTTACACAGTTCTCTGACAGTGCCAGCCCATCTCTGAGGACCATGTCCCACAGAAATTTCATGCATTGCTGTAAAAAAATGAGTTTGATTCATTTCTAATTTGTCTGCAATTAGTATAGCAGGAAAAGGTTTTTCAGATTTGGTGGTTAAGTTTCAAAATGTTCATGAACAAATTGTAGCTTTAATGCAGTTTTGCACTTATTATGGTATTCAGTAAATTTGCTTTGTAGTCTGTTCTGTTCTTGGATCTAACAAGATGCCTGTTCCTCCCTGATTTGTTTGAAGCTTCTGAATTCATAAAGAATGGCTGTATCACAGTTTCCATAAGTTGATGTGACTGTTGCAGTTATATTTTTGTTATGGTTGAAAGTTCATTAAGAACCTTGATTTTGCATATTAGGCAATCAAAAAAAGTTACACTTTAGGAACCCAATACTTTTCATCCTTAAGCCAACAAGACAAGAATTACCATTTTTTAAACAGTAGTGTGAAAAACCTGTCATTGATAATGCATGAAGAAACAAGTATACTTTTGTTTCTTTCCTTGTGTATTTTCTGGTAGTGAATTTGTATGAACTAAAATTAATGTACAGGCTTTAAAATTATCAGAACAACAAAGAACATGCTTTTCCACAACAAGATTACTGTGAACTTAAAAATAATTCACACAAAAACGAACAGTGTATACAGCCTCCGTCTAGGAACACTCACGTGACTTACATTTACGCAAACGAATCTGCAGAAACAATCAATATTTTAGACGTCAGTTACAAGAGTTACTCCATTCTGACATTTGCTAATATGAACAAGTGTTGTAGGATCATAATCTCTTTAAACCCAGATCGAAGTCTTGATTAATAATGTTCCATAAAGTTTACCAGAGAATGTTTGTTTCTTCAAGATGTTTGCAAATAGCTCGGAATTTTGTTCTGACGAGCCGAAGGAAATCAAAATTTTCTGTGAATGATACCTTTCTCTTTCTGATGACCGATGATTGACATTGTTCTTGAATGTTATCTGCGAAATTTTGTTAGTGGAAATCGAGCCCCTACTAAAGGTAAAGGGCCAGAGGAGGGAACCCATATTCAGAACTGACCTGCTTCTTCCTTTGATGTAAATGATATTTTAATTTTCTGTTGTGATAACGCTCTACTAAAATATTTCACGATCACCGTTGATAAATGACTAAAACATGGCGATACTTATTGTACCTTTTTCTTTTACATTATCAAGCTGAAAATTAGAAATTACTAAAAATGCTGTAGACCGTACGCTCTTGAACAACATTTCTTTATGGTTGATTATTGATTAAACAGCATTCATTGAAGGACTGCAAGAATTAACTTGTGTTTTCAAGTTGCAAATTAATCAGATTGTTGCATGGAATTGGTGTGACTAGGTCAGTGACCCTCCAAAGGAGATTCAAAGCATAAACATTATAGGAGTATGTGTTTAACAAAAATAATTCTGATTATATACATGCTTATACTTGCACTTATACATTACACTCTGTCATGATTGCAAGGAACACAAGCATTGAACAAAAAAGACTAAACTCTAACAACATGGTTTGAGCATGGGTGGAGAATGGTCAAGTTCTCCATCACATCAGCTTGAATTTATGTAGTTTCTCCTGTTGGGACATAATAAGTCAACTGAAACGTTATGTGTCACTATGATCAGATTTTTTCAGCAGGAAGTAATAAGAAAAATTAACAAAACAAATAGGAATACTCATGAAGAACAAAAATTAAGACAAAATCAGAAATCATTAAAACCAAACAAAGAACATAAGCCAGAAACATTGATGATTTGAACACTCAAATTGGCATGATTAGATAATACCTGCTTGTCATTAGTACCCACCCACAGAACATACAGAACCTTAAATAACCTATCATGGCCTGTTGGACTGCCCTGTAACTTGCAAATCTTTTTTGCTGATTGATTGATCTCATAACTAGGTTGGCTGATCGAATTGGTCATACACACCATGTGAGCCAATGTCTTGTGTTTCATTTTCCTGCTGTTAGTTTTGATCTGCAAAATCCTAGCTTTATCCTAACCTGTCCACTGATCTTCATAAATATGTTGGACCAGTTTTGATTATTTGAGATAGTGAGCATGTTTCGAGAATTATACTGCTGTCTACCTGATTCACCAACATATCATCTTTCATATTCATAAGGAATGTTGCAAGTGTAATGTGGCATCTGTCACTTGAGGATGGAAGCAGATCCACCATCTGAAACATTCTCTTTGGAATTCTAGACCATGGAAAAAGTCTGGAAACCCAGTACTAATAGTAACATACCACTACCAGAACTCTTTAGAATTAATTATACTTAAAGTTATAATTTAAAAGTAAGTTACTTCAATACTAGATATTTATACAGACAATAAAATAAAGATCAAATTTAATTCCAAGTTATCTGTATCTTCACCAATCAATCGTGGGTGTCCACTATCCCCAACTTTGTTCAGTGTATACTTGAATGAAATACAACATGTTTGGGAAACAGAAAAAATAAAAGGATTTCCAATCTCAAGAATACAAGCTTAAAAACAATCCTTTTTGCTATTGACCAAGTACTAATCTCAACTTCAGGAAAAGATTTACAAATATCAATTTATAAGATGAATAAGTTAATAAATAAATACAGGGTGACGATCTCAACAGAAAAGACAAAGACAATGGCATTCTGTGGCTGAGAACCAGCAAGAAGTAAAATAGTAATAGACAACAAAATTATTGTACAAATAAACACTTTTAATTACCTTGGTTGTTCCCTATCATATGAAGCAGAAAAAGACATAGATATCAAACTTTCAGAATTCCTGAAAGTTACTGGCCTTATCAGCATGATTTTTAAACCATCAGAAGTCCAAAAACGAACTAGAATAAAAATATATAATACTTTGGCACTACCAACAATTTTATATGGCATTGAAAACTGGACAATGAAAAAGAGGACAAAAACAGAATTACAGTTGCTGACATGAAATTTATGAGATGCACTGCAAAGTACACTTGGATGGCCTATAAAAGAAATGAAGACACACTTAAAGAGTTAAAAACAAAACCCATTTTAGACAAGATTTTGAAATATAAAAACAATTGGCTTCAACATGTTAACAGAATGCAGAGAGACAGACTTCCCAAATTATTAAAAACTACACACACTGTGGACAAAGAAACCCTGGAAGACCACAGAAGAGGCTTTTAGACTATGAGACCAGAACAGGTCAATAAGACCAAACTCCTTGACTGTTTGATGATGATGAAATAGGTTACTTATGCTTAAAATAAAAATAAATATTACAGAATTATTAAAATTGTGATTTTAAGCTAATTTTATGACCATTCTGTACCACTTTGTATGTGTGGCTCTTTCCTAGACTTGCTTGATCCTCACATAAAAATGAAATAATGTTATAGTAGCTATGGGCTTCATTATCTACACTTTGTGGCAAGGAAACTGTGATAATATTATAACTTATCTCACGTTGAAGGCTGAGCCTGTCGCAGAAGCTGCCTGCAGAAGTATTGACTGTCTTTCTTCTCTTTCAGTACTTGGAGTTATTGGGGTAATGCATATATTTGGCAGAAGAGGGAACCTCTATTACACTGGTGGCATAAATTGCGAGGTGGATCTGTGAAATAACTGTTGATTGTGTAGGGAAATATATAATTTTGTACATTCAGTGTTCATTTGAAACAAGTAAATTGTGTATTGTGTTGGACGCTATTATTTCTGAAATAGCTTATTCAGGTTGTTGATATGTAAGCTCCTGTCTGTAAATCTAATTTTAAGAACTGGCTGTATTATTTGAAGGATACATGTAAATAAGCAGTGCTTTGTTTGAATGATGTCATGTACTGGTATGTTTCAGTATTACTATCGTATGCTTGTTGTGTTGTGTTTCTCTTTGCTCTAATTGTACATAATCTATTATAAGAAAAATAGTACTTTCAGTTGTTTAGTACTTCAAAATTTTGTTCCTACTCTGCTTGCATCATCAATACATTTGCCAATCTTAAAAAAATGATTACTTTTATTCTGGGTGTCCTAATTTTCTATTTTTTTTATTTATTTATTTACAAGTTCCAAGAATCCAATAGTGGATATAGAACACGTCACAAACTCAAGTATAAAAACATAAAATACATACATTAAAAAATTACATCTAGACAAGCAGCGTACTAAATTCAAGACAATATAATTATTATTTTTATTACAATAGTTATCCAATTAAGTACTCATCCACAGTGTAAAACGAGTGAGTAATTAAGAAATGCCTTAATGCAACCTTGAACTTTTTAAAATTATTTGAGGTATTCTTAACCTCTGTGGGTAATTTATTGAATATCTTTATACCCGCATAGTGAACTCCTTTCTGATAGATAGTTAAATTGGCTTGGGGTAGATACAAATTTTGTCTCTGTCTAGTATCAATAGTATGAGAGTCAATGTTTGATGGAAAAAGAGTTTTGTTTTGTAATACAAACAATAATAAAGAAAATATATATTGTGATGCCAACGGTAAGATATCTAATTCTTTGAATATATTTCTACACGATACTCTATTGCCACATCCCATCATTGTTCTAATTGCCTTTTTCTGAAGGAGAAAAATAGTGTAACTACTAGATGAATTTCCCCAGAAAATGATGCCATAGCTCATTAAGGAATGAAAGAAAGCATAATAAATTGTCTTTAGTACTGAAATAGACATATATGGTTTCATAATTCTAATTACATAGCAAGCCTTGCTCAATTTTTTAATAAGTAGATCAATATGATTCTTCCAAGTTAATGCACCATCAATCATAATTCCCAAGAATTTAGTACAGAAGATATTATTAATGAATTTATTATTATAACTTATTGTGACAGTATCTGACATTTTTCTCTTAATTTTAAAATTAATATAATGTGTCTTATTAAAGTTTAGTGATAATCTGTTCATTCTAAACCATCTATTTATATTTTCAAATGTTGCATGAATGTGTTTATTAAAGTCGTTTGTATTAGAATGAGAAAATAGGATGCTAGTATCATCAGCAAAAATTATAGGTGTAGCAAGTTTAGTTATTATAGTATGCACTGCTAATGTGTGCTTTCATAAAAACCATTCTCCTACAAAATGTTGTATTGTGCTCATGGAAAAAGAAGTAGGACAACAAATTTCTTCAAAATTATTGTTAGTGTAATAGTGAAATATGTTTAAGTCCATTATCATGGCAATTTTCACTATCACCAGTTATTCTTCTGGAAAGGTAAAAACTCCCCACAGAACCAGTCGGTAAATTATTAAGTTTATTTTATATTTTAATTCACACCACAATGCTTTTACCCTGTCCAGTGGGTGTGGTGTGTCCACTACAATTACCATAGTATGATGTTTGTAGATTCAACAAATATAATGATTTTCAGCTGTGTAAACACACATGCCATGTTCATTGGCCCTTTGTTTTAGTTTTTAATATTATAAAGTGGTTTGTGTAGTCCTGACTTCAAGCCCTACCTGGCCAAAATCATGGTGAAACCTAATAAAAAGGTTGTGATTAGATGATGAAATATGTGGTGAACAGAGATTAATTTAGTGTTTACTCAGAGAGTGAATTGAGTGATAGTGACTGTGAAGTGATATGGTTGTGAAATTTTTGTTTGCTAGTAAACAGAGTGACACCATGAGAACAACACGTGAAAAAACAAGGAAGGCAAAATTAAGGAAAGGAGATAATGTGGCAGTATGCAAGGACAGATTGGTGATCATGAAGGGGAAGGACAAGAGTATCACTCATGATGAAAAATTGATCCATGTTAGGGTTTGAGACCGAGATGTCAAGAAGCCTAAAGTAGTTATTTAATATAATTCAGTGATAGGAGGAATGAATATGAGTAATGCTTACCTGATAAGCTCCTGCAGCACTATGAACAGGCTGAAGAAGTTCTGTCAGAAACACTTTCATCATTTTATTGACATCTATTGCACCATTTCTTACTTCCTGTAAAAAAAGAAAAAGAAAAATCAAGGCAAAATTACTAGGTTGGAATTCCAGTACAGACTTATAGAGAACTTGATTTCAAAGCACCACAAAATTGAAATAAGGCCCTCAGACTGCCACACCAACTGCTATATATATGCAGCTAGGATACATTGCTGCTACAGCTTCCAAGCAGGACCTATATGGGTGGTGCAAATATTTCAAGGACCAATTACTTGGTATTATCAGTAAATCACATAACAGGACATTGTGATATTTTGATCTGAGCATATTCCACATTTATGTTCACTCAACTTCTGTGTAGTGATCCATCTCTTTAACATCTGCTATCTGTAAGCTGTGTTCAGCTGAACTTCCACCAACTTTGTCACAGGTGTATGTTTAGTGTTTCAAATCTGAACATTTGCCCGTAGGGTTGCATAATGTATTGTGTATGTCAGAAATTAAGTATTTACAACCTTATTTCAGCTAGATTCCTTGTCAGTGGCATAATGATCAATAATAATGATAACGTTCTCAGTATTTCTAAAAATGTAAACATAAATGTCATGTAAGGGCCACATTTGTTGAAATAAGCATGCTGTGTGCTGTCTGACAGTTCATCTTTCAATCATCGTTTGTTTGGTAATTCTATATTTAAAAATGGCCCAGATATTGAATTTGAAAGAGTAAATAACTTAAGGTTAAGCCATCTTTTGTTCGTGTATCTGGAACTCTTTCGTATCCTTATCGTGTTAAGTGTGGAGTGCCTCAGGGTTCCACCCTAGGCCCCTTACTTTTTAATATATTCATTAATGACATCTGCGACTCCATACATAATTCACAGTGCCTTTTATTTGCTGATGACTTAAAGATGTATCGGAGTATCAGCGATGTTGATGACTGCAAACTGTTGCAGGACGACATCCATTCAGTGCAAAATTGGTGTCTTGTGAATGGGATGCAACTTAATTTAAGTAAAACGACTGTTATATCATTCACCCGGAAGACAAACAGTATTTATTTTAATTACAAATTGTGTAACAACCTGGTGGCACGCTCCCATTGTGTTAAAGATCTCGGTGTTCTACTGGACTGTAAGCTCTATTTTCACCAGCATATCAACTATATATTATCACAGAGCTTGAAAATGCTAGGTTTGATTCGGTACATTACTTCTTCCTTCTCCACTGTTGATAGCCTTTTGGTCTTGTACAGTACCTTAGTCCGTTCCAAAATTGAGTATGCTTCTGTTGTTTGGAACTCTATTACTAATACTGATTCCTTTAAATTGGAAAGGATTCAAAGGAAATTTGTAGCTCTATGTTACGCTAGATTCTTTAATGGCGTTTGTGGCTATAATTATGACGATATATTAGTTAGATTAAATTTCTTATCCTTACATTTAAGGAGGAGGCTTTTGGATACTCTATTCCTCGTGAATATTTTTAAAGGCAAAATTAGTTGCTCATCTGTTGTTGATACAGTTAGTCTCTGCATACCTACTAGGTCTTTCAGAGACTATTCTACCTTTGTAAGACTTGAGGTTCTCACAGCGGTGAGTATGAAGATATCCATCTTCTGGGTTATTGCGCTGTGTAGTCTGGTCGATGTTAACCAACGTTTCAGAGGTCATATGACAGAGGCAGTATGACCTCTGAAACGTTGGTTAACATCGACCAGACTACACAGCGCAATAACCCAGAAGAAGGATATCTTCTTATTCTACCTTTACTGTACAACATAATTTCAAGGCCAGTCTCTCTGCCAGATGTGTTTCTGCTGCCAATGCAGTCTGTAGGAGCATCGACATCTTTAACAAAGATTGCATTTTGCTTGCTGAGGTCAGTCAGCTTTTTGAACAATAATCATGGTATTTTATTGTTTACTTAGTATGACATTTTATTGTGTATGTTTTTTGTTCAATATTAAACTGTTTCTAGTATAATTATTATTTTATTTATCTATAACATTTAGTTATGACTTATTTTGCAATAAATCAATATTGTACAGTTATGTTTTCAGTTCTTTGTTTGTTTGCTTTTGTATTGTAATGTCTGCTCACTGCTGTGAGAACCTCATATATGCAATTAATTCACTCCTTCACACTTTTATAAGCTCCTGTACTTAATCCTCCATTAGCATATGAATGCCCAAGTACTGAATCAATTGCACTCAAGCCGTGAGAACCTTAGATTTCATCAGGCATGATGTATATACTACCAAAGAAAATAGCATTTTACAGTCCGTGAAATGGTGTCTATCATCCCGAGGTTGGTACGTCTCTGTGGTTGGTATTAGTAATTGCATCATAACGGAAAAACAATTGAAATCGAGTTTTATAAAGCTTCTGCTTTGATTTAACGTCTTCCTACCGTGAATCCTTTGAAGTTCTTGTTTTAAGAAGGGTTTTATGAAAGTTATGTGTACAGTAGATTTTTATATTTAAACGCAACGTTTTATATGTGAAGGACGCGGCAATTTCGAAACAGAAATTTTGTGATACTGCTAATTGTGAAGAAATGTATTACGGTGTAAATATACCTAGTGACACTGTCTTGGAATCTGATGGTAAGTAAATGATAGTAAGGAGAGTATGTATTCACTTGCAAATGAAAGTGTAGAAAATTTTCTACAAGAGCCTCTGCTTTTAAAACCTGTCATTATTTTAATTATTTTCTTTTGGATGTAAAATAGGTAATTACTGTCTGTTGAATTTCCATTGACAGATTTATGCAGCATTTGTATATATAAACATTTTTGCTTCATTTTTCAGACACTCTGCATGTCTATAATGACAAATCAGAAGCACTGAAAATTGTGAAAAAATACAAGGAAGCGAGGTTTAATTCCTTTAAGACAAGACAGGAGGCTGTGGAATTTGCAGTTAAAGCTCCTGAAATTGTAGTTCCCATATGTGTGTTATCAGGAAATTTAGAAACCAGCAGTCCTGTAATAGGTGAAAAACCAAGTCCTTTCAAAGCACCTAAATCACAGGATTTGGTTTGGCTGAGGAAAGTGATAGAATGTGGTGACACTCTTACATTCACAAATACCATCTGGTATAATCCTCGTTACCTAGTGAGTAGTGGAGATACTCCAGCCATTCTTCAGGTATGCAGGTTGCTTTCTTATAAGTAGTTTTGAAATGTATGTGTTAGTATTCTACATAGAATTCCTAACTCGGTCATCACTGATTTTAATGCTCTTTTCATACACAAAAAATAAATCAGACTGCCCTACCAAAACATTCTGTGCAATAAAATGGTTTCACAACATTAAGAGTGAGCATCAGAAGCAGGGATTTTGAAGTTAGGTGTTTCTTTTATTTTTATATGTGTAGTTGGGAGCCATCTATGAATGACTAAATGAAATCCAGGCTGTTGTATGGGCGATTATATACAGAAACCATGCTTGTTAAAAAAATTTTAAGTCCATGGGTTAAGATAGGGTTATGAAAACTGGCATGAGTAATGTTTTTGTTTTTTTTTCCCTCTGTTATTTGTGTGTTCAAGATACAGGCTTGTTATTTTGTATTTTTTATAATTATGTAAAAAAACAATTTAGCTTATGTATATATCACAGAGAACTTAAACAAAAATTATCTGGTGTTGATATTTCCCCAAGGTTTCGTTAATACATTCAAAGGAATGTGTTAGAATTGCATAAGAAAATAAAGAGAAGAGAAACTTGATTATACTATTGCAAGATTAGAGCATTTGTCAAGAAATCACTGGTATATCTAGTCTAGCAATATGATGTTTCAGTCTTCTTGGCAAGAACTGCTATAAAGTTAATGAAACTTCACCTTTTTCTGTAACAACCACGAGACCCAGCTATAATAATACATTTTTGCAACTGGTTTATCCAGACAATGAATGAAGATTCACTGACCCACAAGTATTGTTTTTTACTGACAAAGCCTGGTTTTTCTTAATTGGACATATGAACACACAAAATAACTGATTCTGGTGCTCAAAATACCCTGGAGTCCTTCATTATATTCTGCTTAAAAATCGAGAAGTTGGTGTTTGGTGTGGAATCAGTGTATGGTGAATAATTGTCTCAGTTTTTCTTTTATGGATAGTCTTCACTCAGGAAGTTATGTTAATTAGATTTTGAAAAGGATTTTCCTTAAGTTAACAGAAAAAAAGAAAATGTATGGTTACTTTCAGCAGGATTCAGTAAAGGTGAACACAACCGATAACTCTGTGGCCACAGTAACTGACATGTTTGTTGAAAAATGTATTAATGAAAGTTTATGACCAACTTGTTTCCCAGACCTCACACTGTGTGATTTTTATTTATGGGGTAGCTTGAAAGACAAAGTGCATAAAATAAATCAAAGAGAATATTGAGGAAGCAATATTCAAGATTTTCCCAGCAAGCAGCAGTGTGTGAACTGGAGTGTGCTTTGCTGTGCATTTTTATTAGAATAAAAGTCAATGTTGTTCTTTGAGATTTATCTTGAGATCCAAATGTAAAACAGAGAAGAACATCCATGTTCTTCTTTGATTTCAACTCTTAATGGGATTTACCATTTTTTCTGGGTACTTTCAACCTTAATTCCACTGGGAACTACAGTAAGATGTGTCACAGTCTTTAAATTATATATTATTTATTTATTTTACGTTAGCTGTAATTTACTCTATAAACTTATTAATCATTATGCTTTGTTCTGCCTGACGGTAAAAGTGAATAATCTATTCATTATCAATAATGACCTGCAAGTATAGAATATCGCTAGCAGAGAATTGTACATAATTGTCAGTTATTATTCATAAGTGATATTTAATCACTGTTACTGCACATTTACATGACAGATGATCAAATTTAAATAATTTATTTACTGTTTCTTTGTCTTTTCCGGGTTTAGGAAGGCTCACGGTATAACGCAATGCATGTAGCAGCCAAGGCTTGTGACGCACAAATATGTGATCTAATTCTACAGACAGTGAGCAATGTTGCATTTATTCAGTTGCTGTATGGAGATGATGATGCTGCCAACTGTGAGGACCGAGCTCGTATCTTGTTGGATCTTTACCTGAATACTCCTGATAAGGCCCTGAATGAGACTCCGATACATTTTGCAGTTAAATTGGGAGCTCTTTCAGTTGTAGATGTATTGGTGTCTTATCCACAATGTGATAGACATGCGAGGAATAAATATGGACAAACACCAAGAGATGCAAGTAACATGTATTTTCATTATCATATATACATCACAGTATTCTTCAGGAGTGAGTACTTGGTATAAAATATTTATGTTATTCTCTGTGCTTCAACTAAGAAGAATGTGATTGGTTGGTAATGTAGTATGATGGGAGAATCAAGAAATATGTACAAAGTTTTGTTTGGGAAACCGTAAGACAAGAGGTCAAGGCATAGTTGGAAGTTGGTCAAAAGTATTATTTGAAAAAGTGATGGCGCATCAAATTCCATGAAATGAGGGAATTTTTTTGATTATTTGAATGACAGAAATTTTTAAGGAAAATTCCTCTACCTTGGAGTTAGTTGGTCCAAAATATTTCTCAGTTTGTTAAAAAAGTGATAATATAACCCAGAAATTTATTTCACACCCAGTGTTATTGATTTTCATAAAAAATTAAATTAAGTATATCATAAAGTATTTAGCACATTGACATTTTAAAATATTGTTTGTAAGAATTTGTGAAGACCTTTCTTTTAGAGTTTTACCAAGGATCTCATTTACGTACTTATAAACCTTTTTTTTTTCTCTACACTTTGCATAAAGTGTTTAGAGATGTCAGTGATAATGAAATGATTATATATATATATATATACAGTATATGATTCCATTTTAAAGTTTAGAAATTTGATATAATTGAATGTGATGTGACGATAATTATGAATTGTGAATAGATAAGAGTCTGTCATGGCTTATGTCAGTTCCATGAAATTGCCTGGAGAGACTCACAAACAGAAAAATGACAATCCAGATAGTCATTAGACTGGTCAAGATTCAAACTAGCTAACCTCCCTAATACAAATGTGGAGTGCTGCCAGAGGACCAGTCTGCTTGCTGAGATGTAGGATTTTACATAGCTGAAACAATTAAAATAGTGTGGCTACTTCCTGTAACCCGTTATATGTACATAACGTTATTTCTATCTTACTTACCATACTCATGATTTCTCCTTCTTCTTTTTTTCCAGGTTATCTGCAGTCGTGTTTCCTCTCCAGATGAAAGTCTAAGGCAAAAACTGTCAAATTTACTGGATGAGATGTTTTATGTTCCTGTACTTAGATCAGAGGATAATTCTGTACAGCCTACTGTTGGTGATCCATTCTCTCCTGCTTGCCCTCTGGTTGGTAATAAATTGTTTTTACACATGTATTCACTATGCAGGGTCCTGTCGAGAAATTTAAATTAGTCAGAGAATTCTCTCATATCAGAGCACGTAGTTTTCAAAGTGAAGCTGAGACAATTCAGGGTGTTCACAGGATGTCTGGAGATTCATTTCTAGCAGGAATGTTGACAGTTACTTCTGTTACCATGTTTAGACCCCACACACTGCTTATTTGATGGATGCAAGGAGGTTTATATGTTCTGTCTCATGTATTGTGTGTGTACTTCATATGTAACCAAAACTATCAAATATAACAGTTTGTAAAATCTTTTACTTAACGTGAAATGTTTTGTCACAATTTTTTTTTTCGTCATCATATTGCCTCGCATTGAAGAGTACAGATTAAATGTGTTCCTCTCAAAACACCTTGATTAAAGCTTTTTTGAATTTTTTTGTAGACGTTCTGTTTTTATGTGCTTAATAGCTGTTTTCCATTATTTAATTGTATCTTGACTTTATTATATTTTGAATGCCTTCTGAATTTATTTGTCTTTGTGTTTCAGTTTTCAGTTCTATAGGAAATAATCTAGGGACTGTGTCCTTTTAGGTAGGGTGATCGCCATACACCACCTACTGTTGTCCCCTTGGTCCATTCTTGATCAAGGAGACTGGGCTCCATGAGCTGACAGTGCATATATATCTATACTACACCCACCCAATCACCAATGAAATCAACCTGTCAGTCTCTGGTGTTGGAGGCAGACACAGTCTGTGAAATGCAGAAAATTAACTTCATACAAACATGGCTCATCATCAGAGGAGACGTCATTCTATTAATTTACTGTTTGTTCTAAAATGTTTCTAAAATGTTTATTCATCAGGTATTAAAAGCTGATCCACTTAATGGAAGGATGGAAATCCGGGCTTATGCAGGACCAATGAATCATGAAAAAGCAATCGTGTTCCGGAAGAAGTGGAAGACTCCTCCTCGGATGCCTCGGACTCCAAAGCAGAATGCCTGCAGACAGGCATATACAGGAAGTCTGAGTTGTCATGCATTTAGACTGCTGGATGTGGAGAAAGGATTAGAAAGAGTTGGCAGGTGGGAGATACGGACGACTTCAAGCTTATGTTTCTTTCACTTTGCTTTAGTGAGACACTGTTTGCCCAAATCTAAGTGGTTCTTGAAGTCAGAGCTTCAAATATAGAAATTATTTTACTCAACAAACAGTTATTTTCTTATGTATTATAAGATAAATGCACCATGACCTGAGAAAGGGCAAGTGTATTTGGTGCCCCATGTGAACCTTTAGCCTTGCACGTCCCAGTTAACCTCTAAAACCGAATATTGTGCATATGTAATTTCAAATGAAGTTTAGATTATGAAGCAAAATGATATGTTACTGTTACTGAATGTATAGATTTTAAAATTTAGAACCTCACGAGGCAGTCTGTTTGACAGGAAAATGCTGACTCCACTACTCACACATCAGCCAATCATAAGTAATATCAAGCATTGTTGATGGTAAATTACAAGGCCATTTATTCTTTCCTTCCATTTTATCTTTCTGTATTTAGATGCGTGTTTTATTCTACTTGATGCTGTTTCTCTGCCTCTTATTATTCATTCAGTTTTGTTGACAGTGTTCCTCAGTTTTTCCATATAAAAATAATGGGATGCAAGAAATTTTCACATGAAATAATATTAGTATATTTGTTTTAGTAGTAGAATGGTGTCCTGCTCAAACAGTTTCAGTTAGTAGCTTGATGTTATTGGCCAAAGAAACTGTTGACCATGAAGCATAATGCAAAGGAAGAAAATATCTGCTTTACTTTGCCCGAAAGTATAATATATTTTGTGCCTGTGATTTCTTACAGGGACCTGGCTGAGGAATTCAGGGTTGGTTGGAATGAATATTGGCCATTTCTTGATACATTTACAAATTTGGCCTCTGAGGATGGGCTTCAGAAACTTGAGGCTTATCTGAAGAACAGATTTGAGGAGGCTGCACAGAAACCATATTCAACCAAGGAGTGTTATGATAGTTCAGAATGTGTAGTGAGTGGTTGTGTATCATCTTTAACAGAGTATAGTGAAAATCAGTCAGTTGATGATGAGATTAGTCCAGTGTCAAATCTGTGCCTTGCTTTTAAAGCGTGCAGTCTGTCTGACACCAGTCCAGTTAAACCACTAGTAGAGAATGCGTTTAAGACCAAATCAAATGTGTACAGTCATCGAAAAGTGGATGCAAATGCTGGCATGGAAGATGAAACTCTGTTGAATCCAGGTGTTAGCCCATTCTTAAGTGTAGAAAAATCTTGTTGTGTGTTCGCTAAACGAATGTTTGATGGACTCGCGGTTGTTGGTCGTAGTGTACAGGTTAGTGATTCAGTGCCTGACATGCTTGATCCAGAAATTAGGCATCTCCAAGATCTTGTCAGCAGTTTTAAAGATGACGCCAGATTCGCATCTGTCGATTTTAATCTCGTTCACTCTCGAATCGCCGTAATTGTAGCAGCAAAGCTTATTGAGCTTACTAGTGATGAACTGGAATTTGTCGTGTCTGGTCTTCAATCTACGGTTTCCCCATTGTCATGTTCTTATTCAGATGAAGAGGATGATGTGAGCGTATGTTACCGTGATGCACATGCATATGCTGAACACCAAAGAAAAACCAATTGTGAACGTAATCAGGTAAAATGTATTGCCGAGTATATTCTTTGCGCCTTAGAAATACAAGGAAATGGTAAAGACACAGACAAAACCAGTGGTGCTAAGAAAGATATTCATGTCCGAACAGAAGAAGAATGTATGAGGATTTGGTCTGATGCTTCACAGTGCTTATGCTTCAGACAAAATCATAATTTTATGAGAAATGCTAGGAAAGGTTGGTCCTTCAAGAGAAATCATGTGCGGTCTACATCTGACAAAGCTAACACACAATCTTCATCAGATGGAATTACAAGACGACTTACATTTGTAGAAGATAATGGTGAGTGCATATTTGTTACGTTGTTTGCATAAAATAAATGTAGAATTTAATTTTATTTATTATTTGTAGAAATTATATTAGTTTATGTAAGGTACCTTTATTCCACCTTAAAAATGTAGTGATACTCGGGGATTAACAAAGCACTGAAAATAAATATATATCCATCACCATTTCAGTTCCATCTAGTGATAATTCTTCATTATTTGAACCTCTGAACTAAAGTAAGTAAATGCTGAATGTGACTAAAAATTGTTTATGTATGTATTTATTTATTTGTGGTTTATTTAATGATACTGTCAGTAGTTGAGATTACTTAGCATCAAATGATGAGATGAGTAATGAATAATGAATTTGAAAGGATATGGAAGAAGGTGGACATGGTCTGATCCCAGAATTTGCAGGGAAGTCCTGAGTAAAACCATGAAAAACCTTAGGATAACTAGTCTCCAGGCTAAGATTTAAATCATATGCCCCAAATATGAAGCAGGAGAATTACAGATTTTTTGTTGGAATCAGTTCATGTGATGTAGGTTGAAGTCTTTGACACTCCCAAATGTAACTGAGCGACCTTTGTAACAAATCAAATTCTTATCCATTCACGCCTATACTCGTTGCATATACTGGTCTCTTTCTTGAAAACATAAGTCCTCCAAGTGTTAGGGTTTCCAGTGAGTGGAGTTTGTAGAATCAATTTGTTCTTGAAAAATCATACAAGTTTAGAATGTCTAAAAAGAGATTTTTAGCAGTACCAATATTTTACTTCTGTAGATGGTGCTGTGAATGCTGTAAATACCATTGCATTCTATTCTTCTTCTGTGACACTCAGGGGATTTTAGACAATATAGTTACTGTTACAATTGATCTCCTTCCTCATGTTCATTATTGTTGATCCTATTAGCATATTGTACATTATAATAAATAATGAAGCTAATTAATTATGTACTTTCCACTAGATTCTGACCAGCAGTGTGATAGTACAAGAATTAGTGAGATGGAAGGTTCCATTCATGAAACACACTGTAATCTGAAAGTGAGCATCTTTAAAAAGAGACAGACATATAATTCAGAAACTAATAAGTTACATAAAATGACATACATATCATCAGGTGGTGAGTTTTCAGAAGGTAAGATTTCTGATGCGTGTTTTTATGTACATGTCTTTTTAAAATGTGAATTTATGCTAATATAAGTGCTGGAGACTGAATATTGTATGGTGCAGCGTTTCTCAACCTGTGGTACACGTACCACTGGTGGTATGCGAACTAAGTAAGAAAAGCAGAAGATAATATTAACATAAATAAGATTTCCCTGAACGAATTTGGTTAGTGGTACTTTTAGTGTGTTAAATTAGAATTAGTGGTATGGCGGCGAAAAAGGGTAAGAACCCCTGGTTTAGTGGAATACAGGGCTAGTCTAAGTGATGTTCACGATATGAAAGAAATAATATGTTCAATGAAATTCAGATGCACAAAATTGGTACCAATGGAAAGAGAAACTCTCCAAGTTTTGTTTCAGTACATCACAGGTGTTCAATGCGAGCCCCCTTGGTAACTCGGCACACATCCAGCCTGTAGTCGAGTTCCTCCCAGACACGTTGCAGCATATCATGATCGATTGCTGTAATGGCTTCTGGCAAGGTCTGTGGTGAGGGTGGCACAAAGAATATCTTTGATGAACTCCTACAGAAAAAAATCACAGGGCGTCAGGTCCGGTGAATGTGGAAATCCAGGACACAAAAGGCTCCTCTGCCTTCGTTGGCAGTAATTTTCTGTCATATCGCCCCTGGCGGCGAACAGTGTTACTATGCGGCCGCGAAGTATACCAACATAAACTTGGAGAGTTTCTCTTTCCATCGGTACCAATTTTGTGCATCTGAATTTCATTAAACGTGAGTAACGTGTTTCAAATCGGGAACATCTTTTAGATTAGCCCTGTATAAAGACCTGAAGGGACTAGTTGTAATTTACAGAATGTAGGGGTTCTGACCATATAATTTTATGAAATGTATAGATGTTAGCCTCTAACAGATCATGTCTTATGCATGTGAGTTTTATTTGTATTCCAGATGATGATGATGATGAATATTTCACACCACCATCAACACCTGCAAAACTCTGCAGAAATGAAGTACATTCATACTGCGATGATGATGATGACGATGACGCTGAAATGTTAACACCAGACGAATGGCCAGATGTTTTTATACAAGGGTAAATACTGAATGTCACATAAAGCAAAGAGTAGAATAATTTGTCTACCCACTACTGCTGCTACATTTATTTAACCAAAATGTTGGGGAAAGTTTTTTTGCCAGCTGCATAGAATTCATATTTGCCTGGTCAGCAGTTCGTCAATCATAAAATCTTTATCTGACAGTGAAGTACCCAAACACACTAATTGTTACCTAATTTTTGTAGACAGTAAAATTTTAATCACTTAAAGTGCTAGAAGCTGTGTTTTGTTGTTTCCTCATCTTGTAATTTTCAAACGCCTGTGCTGCCATGTAGTCTTATATGTGGTTAGCAACATTTAGATCTAATGATGAAAAATCTGTAACCACCTTAAAGAGTGCCCAGAATACTAAGTATATGAGCACAAAATAGTCTTATTGAAATATAATTTTTTTTTCTAGTGACTCACCTACCAAGTTGGATGCCACTGTAATGCAGGCATTGGATGGCTTAAATATAGACCCTATAGAATATCCTAACATTTATAGATGGCGACATTTGGTTTTGCTGTACTCTGAAAGTGTGAGAGCCATGTAAGTAATGTGTCTAATGTAAATAAAATTAGCCAGTAATAAATCAAAATGACATTTACGATAATTCCAACTTTCATGGTTCCCAGAAAATTTAACATTCAATTTTTGTATGTACTGCATTTTCCATGGACAGTCCATAGTACTCTATGTTGTATGAAGTGTACAAGTTCAATTTGTTGTCCATTGTTTGTATTTGTATTATCTTTGTACACAATATTAATTAAATTAAAAAAGAATTATGAACACGTTCCTAGCCATCCATAGTATTTCATCTGTTTTCACTTTCAAACTAAATAGTAAATATCTTGTTTGGAATGTTCATGTGGAAATGGATTGTTAAATTGTGTAATTATGCTTACAAGATCATGGTTTCAGCTTTAATAATATTTCTGTTATGTTCCACTTTGAAGTTTCTGATTGTTAAATTGATTTAATATTTTTCTTGTATTTCGATAAACACAGAAAGTTTTTTAAAACTCCTTTTTGTCAGAGTAGAGTTTCTCGTATGTGCATATGGATAATAACAAGAAGACATGTATAAAGTGAAGCTTTCATGATAGACTCTCAGGTTACAAGCCATGTCAGGTGGCTGAATGGTGAATGAACCATATTTTCTGCCAACATTGTGAGAGAAATCTCTGTTGTCATCCTCAGGGCTCAGATTTGTTACACAGCAGCCTTGAGGATGAGAGCAGGGGTTGTTTTCGAAACGTTGGCAGAAGATATGGTCTATTCACCATTCAGCCACCTGACGCGGCTTGTAACCCGAGTCTTTCATCAACAAGAAGACATGTTTTTCAAATTTTAAATAAATGTCTATGGAAAATAAAGTTGAATTACAAAGAAGTGGAAATGGTGGACAGAATTTGTCAATGGACATTAAGAAGGTAAAACATTTTAATTATATGTCTTGTAACTTTCAGATGGTCCAGTCCTCTTCCTTCGAGGCCTAAAGAAAGAACTAGAATGCTTCAGACACCTGTCGCAGATTCTTCACAATACCAAAAAGGTATGCAGTCTTCCACTCCTCCACAGGCATGGCACAAAATTACAGGATCATATTCACCATTAAGTCATCAGGGGTTGGAAAGAAAAATGCTTATGAAATTCTAATAGCCTATATTTTATAATTAGAAATATGTTTATCTATATCTAGATGTAGTAAATTCTGATGTTTGTTAAATTTGTATTATCAGATATTAGAACATTTTAATGCAATGGATAGTTTATTATGTAGGAAGCACATGTGGGATATTTTCACATGATCTTAAAATTTTATGCAGGTAAGGAATAAAAGATTCTTAAAAGAATAAGAATAAGAAGAAGAATTGATCAGTAAAGGAAGTCAGCAATAAGAGTATTTCTTAAAAAAAATTTCTCAAATAGAGATAATTCCATATGTTCACAAATTAAACTTTAGGCTTCTTGGACGTAGGACCCAGTGATTCATTCACCTTTTTTGTCTCAGTTTACTGTATAATTTTTCTTGTCATTATATTATTATCAATAATGACCTGCAATTATAGAATATCGCTAGCAGAGAATTGTACATGATTGTCAGTTATTATTCATAAGTGATATTTAATCACTATTACTGCACATTTACATGACAAATGATCAAATTTAAATAATTTATTTACTCATTTACGTGCATATAAACCTTTTTTTCTCTACACTTTGCATAAAGTGTTTAGAGAGGTCAGTGATAATGAAATTATAAATACTGTACAGTATATGGTTCCATTTTAAAGTTTAGAAATTTTATATAATTAGGCATACGTGGAAGTTGGTCAAAAGTATTATATGAAAAAGTGATGGCCCATGAAATGAGGGAATTTTTTGACTACCAGAATCAGTTATTTTGTGTGTTCATATGTCCAATTAAGTAAAACCAGGCTTTGTCAGTAAAGAACAATACTTGTGGGTCAGTGAATCTTCATTCATTGTCTGGATAAACCAGTTGCATAAATGTTTTATTATAGCTGGGTCTCGTGGTGAAGTTTCATTAATTTTATTGCAGTTCTTGCCAAGAAGACTGAAACATCTTATTGCTAGACTAGATAGAATGCTAAATTTAATTAGGTACTACTTCTACTTTAGATAGCTTATTGGTTTTTATACAATAGTCTTGTTTGGTCTAAATTGGAGTATGGATCTGTTACTTGGAATTCTATTACTTCCACTGATTCTACCAAAGTTGAAAGAATTCAAAGGAAATTTGCTGCTTTATGTCACGCCAGATTTTTTAATGGCCTAAGTGACTATAATTATGAAGACGTTTCAGTGAGGATAAATTTTCTTTGACTGCACCTGCTGAGGAGCCATCTTGATGCTCTCTTTCTCATTAATATATTTAAAGGTAAAATTTGCTGCCCATCCGTTTTTGATTCAGTTTCTTTGTGCGTACCCTCCGATCCATTAGGGACTACTTCTCGTTTCTTTGTTTATCGTAGTCTTAAAGCTAGTTCCTTGTTTAGGTGTGCTTCTGCTGCGAATGCAGTCTGTCAGCGCATCAACATTTTTAACAAGGAGAATATTTTTCTTAGGCATTTTATTTAGCCAATTTCCTTTTCTTTTTTTTTCTTTTTTTTTACTAAAGTTTCATTTTGTATGTATTATTTATATTTAACTGTTTTTAATTTAATTATTATATACCTAGGCATATTATTCAGCTCATTTGCTTGTTGATTATTTTGTAACAAATTAATGAATTGATATATTATCATTATTATATTGTACATCTATATATTTAGTTTATTGTTTGTTTGTTTTTGTATTGTTATGTTTATGTTTATTGTTAGTGCTTGGCTGTTATTGGCCTCTTTTGGATGTTGCCAAGCACTCTAATAAATGAAATGAAATGAATTATTATTATTATTATTATTACATTACTCCAACTTTGCACACTTTCGTAAATTAGTTAAGGCTACCATCAAGTCTGATAGGCGGCGGTGGTTAAAGTCTGTTGATGACAGTCTTAAAACTCACCCTCAGCATTTTTGGAAACACGTTTCAAATTTCAAAAGAAAAGATAACTCCTTGATTCAGCTAAAAATTGGTGATCAGTTTGTCAGTGACCCGAAACACATTGCTGATGAATTTGCTACGCATTTTGAATCAATTTTTAACACTTGTTGCCAGTCCGTCACTCCTACCGATACTTTTACTTCTGATTTTTTGCCCGCCGCTCCTATCTCTCCTGCTGAAGTTAGCAAGGCGATCAAGCGCCTCAGACCCTCAAAGTGTGTGGGGTTAGATGGAATTCCTTCGTTAGTAATTAAGGGTTATTTTCACTCCCTTATTAACCTATATTTTTAATTTAAGTGTAACTAGTGCCACCTTTGCGTCCCTGTGGAAAGAAACAGCTGTTGTTCCTGTGTTTAAAAAAGGCAACAGTTCCATTGTTAGTAATTATAGACCCATCTCTATTCTTAATAACTTTTCAAAAATATTTGAATTTATTGTCTATGATCATTTGCAAAAAAATTTTAAGTACAGATTAAATCCCTCAAAGCATGGTTTTCGTAAATTTAATTCCACAGCAACAAATTTGGTTACTTACCTTAATTCCGTTTTACCTTCAGTTAGTACTCAAGGACAAACAGATTCGGTATACTTTGATCTTACTAAAGCATTTGACTTAGTCCCTCATAGTATTCTTCTTGGGAAACTTAGAAACTTTGGACTATCACCCAGTTATGTTGATTGGTTCCATAGTTATCTTTCTGACAGGCAATCTTTTGTTCGTGTATCTGGAACTCTTTCGTATCCTTATCGTGTTAAGTGTGGAGTGCCTCAGGGTTCCACCCTAGGCCCCTTACTGTTTAATATATTCATTAATGACATCTGCGACTCCATACATAATTCACAGTGCCTTTTATTTGCTGATGACTTAAAGATGTATCGGAGTATCAGCGATGTTGATGACTGCAAACTGTTGCAGGACGACATCCATTCAGTGCAAAATTGGTGTCTTGTGAATGGGATGCAACTTAATTTAAGTAAAACGACTGTTATATCATTCACCCGGAAGACAAACAGTATTTATTTTAATTACAAATTGTGTAACAACCTGGTGGCACGCTCCCATTGTGTTAAAGATCTCGGTGTTCTACTGGACTGTAAGCTCTATTTTCACCAGCATATCAACTATATATTATCACAGAGCTTGAAAATGCTAGGTTTGATTCGGTACATTACTTCTTCCTTCTCCACTGTTGATAGCCTTTTGGTCTTGTACAGTACCTTAGTCCGTTCCAAAATTGAGTATGCTTCTGTTGTTTGGAACTCTATTACTAATACTGATTCCTTTAAATTGGAAAGGATTCAAAGGAAATTTGTAGCTCTGTGTTACGCGAGATTCTTTAATGGCGTTTGTGCCTATAATTATGACGATATATTAGTTAGATTAAATTTCTTATCGTTACATTTAAGGAGGAGGCTTTTGGATACTCTATTCCTCGTGAATATTTTTAAAGGCAAAATTAGTTGCTCATCTGTTGTTGATACAGTTAGTCTCTGCATACCTACTAGGTCTATCAGAGACTATTCTACCTTTACTGTACAACGTAATTTCAAGGCCAGTCCCTCTGCCAGAAGTGTTTCTGCTGCCAATGCAGTCTGTAGGACCATCGACATCTTTAACAAAGATTGCATTTTGCTTGCTGAGGTCAGTCAGCTTTTTAAACAATAATCATGGTTTTTTATTGTTTACTTAGTATGACATTTTATTGTGTATGTTGTTTGTCCAAAATTAAACTGTTTTTAGTTTAATTATTACTTTACTTGTCTATAACATTTAGTTTTTTACTTATTAGTTATTATGCAATAAATCAATATTGTACATTTATGTTTTCAGTTCATTGTTTGTTTGCTTTTGTATTGTAATGTCTGTATTGTTGTTAGTGCTTGGCTGTTATTGGCCTTTTTGGCTGTTGTCAGGCACTTTAATAAATGAATTGAAATATACAATATGTGAACTTTAACTGTTTAAATAAAACAAAGTAACTACTTAACTAAAGGAATGTATCTATTTAAGTAAACCTATTTAACCTTTTAATTACAAACTACGTAACTGAAGGGGCAGATTCATTATTTCTTCAATGAAGGACGCAAATTCAATGTCGGCCATTTCTGGATTCTGCAAAGGAAATAAACATTTGGATCAGAATAGGAACTGGAATTATGGGTAACAAGTATGGAAACACGTACAGCGAATATCTCGTGGTAGGCGATCTCTAAGGATGCAGGTTTTGAAGGAATTTGTAACGAAGCTCATGGTGAAAGACACTGAACTTATTCTAGTTACGTGGACTTCTATGTAAATTACAGGCTTCAACCTGATTCAGCATTTTTTGGGGTGACTTCTGTTTTACCCTCTGTTTCATCTACCTGTCATAACCAGCCTGGTGTTGTAACTTTTATGTCGTGTGATTTTCATCTGCACGGAATTTACAAGTCGGAGGGAGGGCTGGAAATAGGTCAAATGCAAGAATATAAAAATTACAAAGAGAACTTCAGGCTCATAGTATGCCTTCGTGGCCTATATATCATGTCTTCAGTTTATAATAAGGTAAATATAGATTTATGTAATCAATCAATTAATCATTATCCGTTAATTTCAACCGCCTGTGTAACCACTTACAGTTATGCCGACAAACACAGTTGCAATACTTATGGTTTCAACAGTCTCAGATCATATTTTTGTTCTCGTCTGAGTATCGGTTACTGAATTTAGTGACTTAAAACACAAGGATTGTGCCGTCATGCACCATTCGCTGGAATGACAGAGAAGAATGGACTGTTTATTTCTCAGTGCTCTGAGTTTTTACCCAGCAATGATATTTTGTGTGATGTCTGCTTAATTTGTTGGTTTGTCCCGTTCAGTGCTATGGCTTATTTTCAACAATATCAGTAGCTCGGACTACTGTTAGTGTCAAGGTTTTCATGAAGAATAGAATGTAAAAAATACACGGGCAGTTTTTGTGTATGCTGTTCAGGAAAGGCAGCCTTAAAGTTATGTATGTAAAATTTCTCACTTATGTAGTAGCAGTAATTTTGTAGAAAAGTTTTCTGTACTTCTCTTCTGCAGAATTTTCTGTGTCAGGATTTGCCTTCTTCATTTCCCTGGTTTTTGTTAGAAAATTGAGAAGTGTGTCATGTTCATTTTGCACGTGACTTTGAATTTCTCTTATTTTGTGAATAAAATCTATACCCAGACCTGTCTGTAATGTATGAACCAAAATGTAAGAATTTGCGAACACAGAGAGAAAGGGTTTGAGCAGAAAGACCTGTTACTATCATGAATGTACCTCATGACAAAATGAAAATGAGAAGTTTCATCCAATATTAGGTGGTTCCTGAATTTGTCTTGAAATGTCAACTAGCAACACTTCATGGAGGGCTTTTAACAAATTATTTTGAATGGCCAGAGATGTGCCTTAGCAAAAGGTCATTCAGCAGAGGTTCATAATGTTCAAAATATTCTTTACAATTACTTCTGTCAAGGGGCAACTCAGATAATTCATGACCTCTAAATGGTAGTTCTTGAACTGGCAGCAGACAAGTCATGTCACCCATTTCAATATTTCTTAATTTTTATAAATTCCTTTATTATATTCTGAACTACTAAATGCAAGTTGGATCTCCAGAAGCTCATAATTTCTTTGGAGACTTAAATAAAGAATGACCTGCATGTACTGTACATGTTTGGCGTAAGATTCGTGTTTTTCTTTTCTTTTCGTGAAGCATGTAAGTCATAAGTTTGTTAAAGGCCCCCGAAATCCAAAACATTTAAACATTTTTGGAAGATCAATTATGACCAGCAAATCAGTTTCTCTCAGATTGTTGCAAGCTGTTAACCACGGGTAAAAATGATATTGCAAAACAAAAGTTCCCAGTGTACATATTGTGTTCCTTATATTCATTCGCTCTTAGGGTTTTATATAGGTTGGTAATGTCTCCCATGTTTTAATGTTTTTAGTTTCTCCATGAATTTTCTTCTTGACAATAGTTTTTCTAAAAGACATTGAATAACATTTTTATCTATTTTCCACAAACTTCAAATGGTCTTCCAGTGTTTATAAACACGTAAACTTACATCACTGCAATTGTGTTTATGATAATTCCAGTTTGTGAGTGATTTTGGTACAGTTCACCTCTTCTTCAGTTCATGTTGAGGTCAACCTTTGTTGTGTTTAGAAGAATGGTAAAGACCTTTGTTTTTCTTATATTCACAATTTTTTAATATTTTTATTTGCATTATGCAATGCCAGAGCGTGTTAATTTGATTTTGCGTATTCAAATAACTTGTGTCTTTGATGTCAGCACGGAATAATTAGTTTGTAGTACCATGATGATGCTGTAAGTGTTGTGAATTTAGATCTTGCGTTTCAAAGTGGCAAGCCAGAAAATCATTATTTTATATTACGGTCATTAAATAGGACTAATTGTTTATATTTATACACAATCAAGCTGACTCCAGAGAGATGTTGGCAGAACACTGAGCTAGGTTTTGATACTTGTATGATAAAATAAAAAGTAAAGATTGCTTGCATCATCACAACCTCAAATCCTACATAGAACGAAAGTTGACTGGTAATAAGACAAATGCGGAGGGGTGCGTTGTTAAACTGTGGGCCAAATTAAGCATGTCTTACATAAGCGAAAAGTGATTAAAATTTTGTGCCTTCTGGGTTGTTTTGGATCTCCTACAAGAACATGCATTCAGAGCCCGAAGTTTCAGTCATGTAGTGTAAGTAGCAGCGATGATTTGTTACCTTGAGAATGTTGGAATAAAAAATGTTCCCCCACACCAGAATATTGTTACTAATTGTTTCAGTACACATACTCGTGTTTTGTGGTACCAAGTTAAAATATTCTCTCTTCCTGGTCTTTTCGAAGTGTGCATTTGCCAGTAGTGAGTGACCAGCCCACTGCCTCCACACAATTTCTAATCAGTCCTTATTTTTGTCTGCTAGAGCCATCTAGTAGGAATCAGGAGATATGTGGCCAGCGAGTTTTGCTTACGAAACATCTCGTTCATGCTTTTTCGTGCCCTAAATCTAAGGCATGGGACCGCCGGCTTTAATTCCCCTCCGAAGGAAGTTGTGCTATGGATTTTTATCACCCTTTAAAAATCCACCGACCTTGGCCGGATTTGAACCCGCGTATCTTGGGTCCAGTGGTGACCACATTAACCACTAGTGCAATGAGGGCGACAAGTTCGTTGAAATATTACTTTGCCAAAATAACAACAGAGAATTTTATGAACATGTTTTTTATTTAATATCCTTAAATATATAATTCATATTTAATTAGAAACTATTTAATAATTTAAGTGTTTAACAAAATCTAAAGAATTTAACTATTTAATAACAACTGTTTTACAAAAAATTAATAATTTAACTATTTAACAAAAACTGAACAATTTAACTACTTAAAAACAACTATTTTACAAAAAATTAATAATTTAACTATTTAACAAAAACTGAACAATTTAACTATTTAAAAAGAACTATTTTACAAAAAATTAATAATTGAACTATTTAACAAAAACTGAACAATTTAACTATTTAAAAACAACTATTTTACAAAAAATTAATAATTGAACTATTTAACAAAAACGATTAAACTATTTAACTAAAACGATTTAACTATTTAACTAAAACGATTTAACAAAAAAACTTTGTAACATATTTTCTAAAAAGAATCAAAGTATTTAAATACTAAAATCTTCTGAATTCAGAATATTCAGGATATCTTCCCAAATGGGGGCATATTGCTCATTGTCCATTTCTGGGATCTGGAAAGGAAATGAACATTTGTATCAGAATAGCAACTGAAACAATGGGTAACAAGTATAGAAACACATCTCTAAGGATGCAACTTGTGAAGGAATTTGTGACGAAGCTCACGGTGAAAGACACTGGGCTTATTCTAGTTGCGTGGACTTTTATATAAATTACAGGCTTCAACCTGATTCAGCAGTTTTTGGGGTAACTTCTGGAGGGCTATGAGCCGGGATAGCTCAGTCAGTATAGTGACTAGCTGCCGGGGTTCGATCCCCGACAGGGGCAGAGGATTTTTCCTCTAGCCTCTGCGTCCAGACTGGCTCTGGGGCCCACCAAGCCTCCTCTACAATGGGTACCGGGGTCCTTTCCCGGGGGTAAAGCCCCCCATCTAGTGCCGAGGTCAAGGAAGAGAGGAGCTATACCTAAACTCACCCCAAGCGCCTACATGGCGCATAGCGGGACAAACTTTACTTTACTTTCTGGAGGGCTGGAAATAGGTCAAATGCTTCCACGAATCAGTGTTCGGCCCACGTAATTGTTGTAATCCAAAGGAGAGTTGACACTAACCTCATCATTAATGAACTGCTGAAGGTCGGCGTCCAGTAACCCTTCGTGAAATGGCAGTTCATATTCGCTGCTTCTATTTTGTCCCTGAAATTTAGAAAGTGGTGGATTAGTGGGCTGCAACCAATGAAACAAAGTATTGATACGACATGCAATATAATAGTACGATGGAAATTAATGTGGATATTTTGCAGATGCACGCTTTCCAAATGGGATCTGGTAAAAATGTGACAGAGGATTTTGATGTAAACCCAACAGAAATGGCTAACAGGAATAAAAGTTTAATTACAGGAGATTTCAGTGCTCAAGTAGGAAATGACGTAATATTCGTAGGTCAAGAAAAATGGTGACGTGTGCATAATTAATGTCCTTATAAATATAAACTTTTTGTAACATATATTTCCTGTCCACAGCCAGTTTATTTTTAAAGAAACAGAAAACAGATAAATTAATGTTTAAAACGTAGAGCAGAGTTTCAGGGATTTAAATAGTGGAATCTCCTAAATAAAATCCACTGCAATGCGCTCTTACAAACAGCGGCAATCGGGAGTTTACTCTGATCATCTTTCGCCTCTGACATTCCACACTTGTTCGTTTTCCATGTGAAAGCGACAGATGGCAGGCGAGTGAGTTCGTCCAAATAGTAATAACGACGACTTACCTCTGACGAAGCGACGTCTTGTGTGGCTGGGAATCCAAGATAGTTGTTGGGTGGGCAATATTCAGGAGACAAATTAAGCTCTTTCAGAATTTCTTGAAATGCCATGTCACTAATTGCACTTGGATTTATTGTTGCGTCAGAAATCTGGAAAGGAAGTAAACATTTGGATCAGAACTGCAATTGGAATTATGGGTAACAAGTATGGAAAAACATGCGGTGAATATCTCGTGGCACGCGATCTCTTAGGATGCAGGTTGTGAAGGAATTTGTGACGAAGCTCAAGGTGAAAGACACTGGACTTATTCTAGTTGTGTGGACTTTTATATAAATTACAGGCTTCAACCTGACGGCAGATGGCAGGCGAGTGAGTTCGTCCAAATAGTAATGACGACGACGACTCACCTCTGATGATAGGACGTCTTGTGTGGCTGGGAATCCTCCCCATTGATGTTCCTGGATAGGGAGGGGAAGGGCGCTGCTGTTCTGCGCGGTGGTGGAGCGTCGCTTCCCTGACTGGCGTCTCAACTTCCTATCACGGGTCTCCTCCCGGAGGCGCTTTTGTTTGCGGACCTCATTTGGGATGTAGATGTAACCTGAAATCGGAAAGAATGACATTCAGGTCACAGCATTCCGTTAACGGTCGCTTGTGATCTCGTGATTTGACATCAGAGAAGGAAAATCAGCGACATTCATAAATCATATATTACAGAAAGACAGGAACAGAACAATGCATCTTTCTTCGAAACGTTGGCATCGAATTAGTCGCCGTGAAAGCTCCTGATAATACAAAATTAATATTTCTATTGCGATTGTTAAAACGAAGCAAAAATTAATGACACTGAAGTGGCATCAAAGGGAGGTCTTCCGGGTAAAGTACTGCCTCAGTGTCGAGGTTGAAGTCACTTTAAGACTTTGATGAGTTTTCGTGGTGGTGAGGCTGAGGATGATGATTAAATTCTGGATTTTGATACAGTGTAGACTTGGGAGGAAATGAACTCGAAATATAAGGAAAAAAATACGCCTTCTGTGCTTTTGTTGACTTTTGCCACTCCAGCTCTGATCGACTCAAATCTTAAAATATGTTGCTAAAAGTAAAGTCTCGTGAAAAGTTCTCTTACTTAAAATCGCTAGCAGTCAATCCCAAATAAATCTGAATGTGATTTTCCTCGTAATTCTCGGGTACATTTTTTGGAAGCTTCTTGCTGCTTTTTGAGGTTAAAAGAGAATTAATTACTTACCGGGATATTTCTTCTTATGCTCCGCGGCCGCCTGTCGCGCGCGGTCAAAATAATCGTCCTGCACACCTTTTAGTGCCTTCCACATACATCCAAGTCTGCAAATAGAAAAGCAGAAGTTGTAAGAACACAGGCAGTTTGTAGGACGCACCGGAGGACCATCATCCAAGGGCTGCAGCTGGGTAAAGGCAAAGGCAGTGGCGTATGACGGCGTGCAAAATGTTTCACCTGTTCTCGACGATCAGAACATTTTCAGCAAAGGGAAATAATATATCCAATTCGAATTCACCTCATGCTTTCTCTGTCAATTTTGGATCTTTGCACTTTTACAGTAAAAGAATAGTTCCCGGCGGACTTATAAATTCTACTTCTCTACTGCCCTAAATATCCTGTGTTCATTTTATAATAAGGTAAATATAAATTTATAATCCAGCAATGGAAAGCAAATTAGCCTTCAGCTTAAAGTGCTGACTTTGTGAATCAAATCTTGCAAGAGCCAATATTTTTTTAATTATAAGGTTTCATAGTTTATCGTCACCGCAATTATCAGTGTCGTCACGAAATAGAAGTACAAATTTCTAAGTGCGCGTTCTGAACACGAGAAATTTCTCACATATAATTTTACAGGTTCGCACCGTCGCCATGTTTATCATCGTTCACGTACGTTCAATGATCATACATGTCCACTGAATTCAAATATCTTTGAAGACAATCTGTCATTCACGAATGCTCTGCACATTAAATTATTAACACGTAATTGTCCTGAAGTACATTTTGTATTACAACTTACCTCACGCTGATCTGATTGTTGCTGTCTGCAGGGTACAGGGCAGCCAGTTCTTTTCTCCATTCATTTGAGAAGATCATGAAGGCGTTAGGCGGCCTCTTTATCTTTGCGCACTTTGGTGTTTTTTGGCACCTTTTTGCCTTCCTCTTCCCTTCGATCTTCTCTGGCTGCCCTGTAACTTGCAGCTGCTGGTGTTCCTGAGTTTTTCCTGAAAGAATGATGGAATCCATGTATAAAAATTATGATAATCAGAATATGGCCAACATTATATAAAGAAACATGGCTATCTCCAGTGTACCTGACGCTTTTTTTACTGAATAGTTACAGACATATGAAGCGTAAGTAATAAAATGCGCTGTTGACGTATCTGAATGTGGTTGTGTGTAAAGAAGGAGCGAGGTTTCAGTAACATCAGTATAACAGAGAATATGTGAATTGTGAATAAGAGACGCACAGTTTTGTGTTTTCATCTCAACGAGGACGTCGTTAAACAGGCTGGCTCTGATTGAGTCTTGCCGAAAGAGGGAATTGTGTCTACCCTGGGGGACCCATCAGACAGAGCTCTTCCTCGTCACTAGAGACTGAGGCGCAAGAAATAAGATGGCTTCTGACACGTGGACACAAAATTAAGTATTCCTGGTCTCAACTCTCAGAGAGCAAAGTAAAAGTACATAATTCAACACTAGAAAATGATTCTTTCAAGTCCAGCAAATTTAAAATGTCTGACAGTGACTATAATAAACCAAAATTGATTTTATTTGGAGAATTCTTATTACAGTCTATTTAACACTTTTTGTTTTCCCTTTGCTAACATCACTTAAAATAATGAAATAATGATATTATGGGGAGCATATCTGGACATCTAGAAAGATGCATAAGCATCATAATTGACAGAACATCATACTGATGAGATTATACTCCACAATTTACTGCATGCACAGAATTAAACGACACTTACTGTCTGCTGCCAGCCATCCAATGTTATTTTGAAGGCTCTTCAGCTCCCTCATATGCATTTCAGCAGGGTTTACCTGAGGACAGACACAAAATGAGTTATTTTATAGTCCAAGAATTCTCTACAACTTCATGAAGTTAATATTTATTATGAAATTGTTGTCCCAGTCACACACAAAACGCAGGTGCCTTGGCTGTTTGTGCTGCACTGCAATTGATTTTCGTTTCTAACAGAAGATATTAAGAAGACTTCATTTATATGAACAGAAATTAAGGCTGTGTCAGATAACGAGGGCTTCCTTTTAATCAATGATTTACCTTTAAAATTAGCATGTTAGGAAACGTTTCAAAGCTTTAATTGCAATATACAAGTCAGTTTATGATTAATCTGTAATACAAAACAACGATCCTGAGAAATTAAGCTGTTCACTCAACAATAACTTTCCTCTAGACGAAAAAATTAAGACCGAAAACAACCTTTAACAATGTCTGAATGTGACAAGTGACCCAGTCATAGGTCCCTATCAGCTGTTTAGCTTAGCCGGAATTCAAGTAACTTTGTTGATGATGGCGGACGTGTGTTGCTGCTAGCATTTGAATTCTTAAGAATGACATACAATCCCTCAAGATAACGAAATAATAATATTAATAATAAGTAGGCTCACCCATTGTGAAGAGCTGGAGACCTCCATGTCCCAGGCAGCAAGATTTGAATAACAAATTAAACAGGTTGCAGGAAAGATTTTCACTATATATAGAATTATCTTGTTCTAGAAGCTGCTCACACCACCATTCGTTTCACACTGAGGAGAGCCAACCAACCACTGAGTAGAGTAGTGGGGGGGTGTGGACTGCTATTTATACCTACATAACCTGTGACGCAACAGTCAGTAGAGGGAGTGCAATTCGGTTCATTCAGGCGTGCATAAGAAATGAAAAATGAACCTTATGGCCTGCCAATCGAGACTGTTGCACGTCTGCGTCACAGGTGTGCTTTACGAATTCCAATCTTTCTCGCGCAGGTTTTCGTATTTTATAAGAACGACTGCGTTTCGTGTTTACACATTATTTGTAGTTAAAGAAATACAAATTTTAATTACTACAAGTTATAATTTGGTTACATTCCATCCTAAATATACGAAGTCAATAATTAATATTAAATACTTTCTGTGTAAAACGAAATAAATTTAAAGGTGATGAAAAGAGGCTTGAAGTAAATTTTGTAATTTAATTTGCCCTTGTTTAAAATTATCGTCGTATTTTATTATACTTGTTTAATTTTAAAGACGATTTTTGGGGGGCCCGGGCACTGTTGCACCCATCGCCCCTTGGCGAGGAAAAGTGTTTCCTTCCTTCGAATCCCGATTATTCATTTTGACTAATGAGAGAACGCAGGAAGGTCAGAACTCTGGGGAAAAGTGTCCTGGGTTCGATTTCCTTCAGGGGCGGTTCCTGTAGCTCGGAAACTAAGCGAGACAGAAGAAGAGTTTTTTGCTTCGAAGAGGAGATTTCGGAAACGAAGGCCTCGACACTGAGTTCGAGACCCGACAAAGATGGTTTCTGTTGACGGGAAAGCACCCACGAGAAGAAATCGACGCCAAGGCAAAATTCTTTCGTTTCGGAGAGGAAATTACGGGGTCTAAGGTCACGGACACGAATACACAGTCCTCGGTTCGAGTCTCTCTTAGGATGTTGGTTTCTGAGATAATTTTTACGGGCGTATTAAACGACGCACGTTTACTGATGAGGCCCATAAGCTACCGGGTGTCTCCAAATTAATCTGCTGATTCTGTGTGGTTATAGTAGTTAATGATTTTTCATTTATTCGTGGTTTATTTAACGACGCATTTTCAGTAGGCGTAGCACAGGAGCATCAAATCCATTGATAAATCCTAGCTTAATTCTGTATTACTGTCGACTAACACGGATGCCACCGGATGTCTCAAAAGTAAAGTGCTGTACAATTTGTAGGGTTACCCAAATATCGGAAACGTTTTTGTGGTAATGTAATTTACCGCATTCGACCGGCGGCTGAATAAAGCACGTAGTTTGGTGCATAAGAATAAAAGGTGTATGAAAATGCGCCCCACTGACAAGTTCTTGTGCACTCGAATGTTTTTAAAGCACTGGACTGACTACCAACTGCCGACAATTGGATTTTTCGCCTCAGCGTGAAATGTGCGTGCGAAATCGAGAAATTAAGCTGGTCCAGGCGGAGATGAGGCCTACAGAGGGAGGACTTCGAAGTTTCTACCCCCACGGCCTCCTTCACTGTTTTGAGGGCTGAGATACACGTAGTTTGATGGGTAAACCAGTTAGAAGGCGTTCACCATGACTGAGAAGATGGTGTTTCATTCTTGTTCCTTCAACGCTCTATCAACTGATAATGTTGCGTATCCATTAATTAAATATGCCAGGATGTTTATGAATGATAAATCGCGAGAGTACATTCTGTGCTTGCTTTAAAGTAACTGAGAAGAACCAGAAAACTGGGGGTAGCCGATACCAACATGTTAGTCTACTGCGATTGGATGAAACGGATATTTTGGGCGTGTTTTAAGGGGGGGCAGGAATTGGATCGATTTCTTCTTTTAGATTTTGGTGCCACAGAGTTTCATTAATCTCACAGGCGGCTTTAAATGGCGGATGCTAAGTTTGTTATGAATTGTGAATGGGACAGGTTTAATGTGTAAATGGATTTTAGGAACTGCTGAGGAATTTGCCTTCGACAAGGTGGGGATTGTGTCGATGTACGAGATTCGAACTGAAAATCGCTTGGATAACTTCGCCCCGTAGTCCACACAAAACCAGGATCATGATAGATTATGGCCGCCAGATACGGAGTTTTCGAATAAGCATTTGCGGACAGCCGACAAGGGGTGATTCTCCGACCTTTGGGTCGACGCGGGGCTAACAATTCCAGGCCGTGAGAATAAGAAATTGTTCCGAAATGTTGGGCGTGGCCTCTGACTGGGACGGAATATTTGCAACGACCTCAGCTGGACTAAGCGTAGTCAAAGATAAAAAACAAATGACTGTTCTTACACTCATTTGCTCTTTAACGCGATCCATGCAAAATAAGCATATGTCTATGTTGGCTAATATGATAGGTGGGTATTATATTTTTCATATATGCCTACAATTTGGACTTGACAATTTTATAGTTGTATTTTGTGGCTTATATTAATCCACAGTTCGTTCTAGAATCTCTTTTTTTAGAAATTTTAATAAAGAATATTGTGAATTCTATGCCGAATTCCGCTGGGCTGACACAAATCTAATTACTCCTTAAAAAGGCTTCCAGTGCACTCTGTTCACGCCAGATTTAATGAAGAAATGTTGGCTGATTTGGTGACTGGATCAGAGGGACAGGTCCGTATGCAGCTCGTAAAAGTAATGGGTAAAATAAATTTCACTGCCTCATTTCATTCGTGATCTTAAAATCTGTGTTCTATACAGCGTTCTTTCACGCAGGCCAAAATAAAATCAATATTATTTTGCGGTAGCGGATGCACTCTATTGAGTAGTCTTGGTACTATGAGCGTTAGTAGTCGAGGAGAGAGGGGTTCATACTCGCTGAGCCATCTCTCGGGGCAATAAAGAAGTTCAGCCGGTTTTGGTAGCTCTATCAATAAAGTGAATTAGCATTACGATCTACTTTACTCCCAGTTTACGAAATTTGACATTTTAGACTCCCAGATTCCTGTGGCCGTGTAATCAGTGCAAGTTTTGCCTAGAATTACGATGTTTAATCTTGAAACGGTATTTAATGTATGATCTTGAGCTTTCATGGCGACTGTGTACAATAAAATCCTTTCGGGCTATCAGCCGCATCAACTGGTTAAAACATGAGGAGAACAACGTTTCGAGGTCCACATCTGTCCTCATCCTCAGGGTAATGAAGTGGTTGGGGCTCTCAACCGTGTCATATATATACCTGCTGAGAGCCCCAAACAGTTCATTACCCTGAGGATGAGGACAGAGATGGACCTCGAAACAGTCTCCTCATGTTTTAACCAGTTGATGCGGCTGATAGCCCGAAAGGATTTTATTGTACACAGTCGCCATGAAAGCTCAAGATCATACATAATATTACATTACATTTTAGATTAAGATTAAAGACACAATTAGGTAATATTTGCAACCTTGAATTTATTCCCAAAAGTTTAATTCCATCATGGCAGGCTGTATTCATCAACTGACCTTAGAAAAAGTCCACAGCTCATGTGGTTAGTTGCCGAGTTCTCAATGTGGGAGCCCGGGTTGAAACCCAAGACAGTCCATGTAGGATTTATGGTGGGCAAAATGACACAGAACACTCTTCTCAGAGATATTTCGTTCACTCAGACACTAGATTAATTGTGTCCGTTGCTTCGCATTATTTGTGGGCTGTAAGATCAGGTTTCTATGGGACGCATTTCCAGACAGGCAGTTGCTTCCCTTCACGATAATAACAGTAATGCAGAACGTTGCAGTATTAGAATAAAAACGATACAGAATTAAAATCAATAATTTAAAATATGGGATGGTCTGTGGATTGTATAAAATCTATTGTTGCCGTGTGAAATGTGGTTCTGGTGTTTCTCCTTTATCAATACTAAATGTAAACTTGGGACCAGCTTTACATGGAGCATTAAACATTTATTATTATGGGGTGGCAATTTATTATTTCTTATTGTAATATATGTTTAGTGTTGGCTTGTATGCTGTTGTTCCGCTGGCCCAGTGTGTGTTGTGATCATCAGCGGTGTACCGATGTTCTAGTTCTGTGTTGACTACAGTGGTATTCTGTGATAATGGGCCAGTTCCTGGTTTCCTGACTCGTGTTCTACCATAATCCTATAAAATTTTTGCAATAATCATTTGTCAGTGTCCATAACATAAATATTAACCAGCCATGTGGAGGGTCACACCAGTGCACTGATAAATATAATTCTGCAAACCCTCCCTCACTGGGAGAGCTCGCGGTTCGAATGCAGCCAGGAAGAAGTTGAGCAGTTTACCCAAAGTCTTATTAAGTGTTGTCAAAAACTACAGTGAACTAAGGGAGTGAATAAAAGACCAGGGAACTTCTGTATTGCCACGTATATTTTGTTAGATTCTTGTGTTCCATTTTCTTTCTTGAAACTCAGTTGTGATTGGTGTTTAGTATCTGGGGAGTGTTCGCTCTGAAGCAATTGAAACTGAACCAAACCAGGTCACACCGGACTTGAAACTTCCTGGTAGTCTCACAGAACCAACTCTTGGTTGCTGAGTTCATCATTAAATTATATTCCAGATCGACTTTTCCTACTGAAGCAGGTGAAATGGCCTCAGGTGTGAGTAGCAGTGAGTCAGAAAAGACTGTAGTTGCACGACTTAACAGCAGGTTGTGACACAAACTGAAAGAGGTGGATATTTCAGTTGAATGTGAAGTGCCAAGTTCAAGAACAGTTGCTTCAAACTTGAATTGAGTTATCGTAGTGAGAACACTCCATAAGAAGTGTGAATGTGTTTGTTGAACAAACTGTTGCATGGAACTGACTGCTGGTGTTATTTTGTTTTTCTTCTTTTTGTGAACAGAATGTGAATTGAATGGCGCAAGAATCAAGTGACCCATTTGCTTCTACACCCAAACGTTTAACCTCATGCTCCACCACTCAAAGACCAGGTGAGATACTCACGTCATCCGTTAACCAATATTTCTAAAATTTTATGTGTGTCCTGACAGTGGAACTCCGTGTGGATGTTGGTATTCTAGAGTGTTAAGCCATGTAACTGCTTACACTTAAGAGAAACTACTGCCTACATCATCAGCCCTGACAATGGTGGGAGTAAATGCTTCATAGGAACTTATGTCTCCCTACAAGTTCTCACAGCATTTTCTGGCATCAACATATTCAAAATGCTGTTAGAACCTCAAATTTCACATACTTAAACTCTGTTCCTCTAATTTCTGTACATCATTTCACCTTTGTAGTGTTGCATAAAAGTGCACTGCAGTCTGTAATCTCACATTGAGAAATATGTAAACATTATTCCAGTCTCTTCCATACTGTGTCTGATGTCCTTTCAAGAACATCTTGGTTGTTTCAGAGGCCTCTCATTTGTTTCAGTTCCAGTTATCTTAAAAATGTCTGTGTCTTTTCATTAGTTTTATTCTGTTGAAATCATCAGTTCTTAATATTTTTCATTATCCGTTAATTTCAACCGCCTGTGTAAACACTTACAGTTATGCCGACAAACACAGTTGCAATACTTATGGTTTCAACAGTCTCAGATCATATTTTTGTTCTCGTCTCAGTATCGGTTACTGAATTTAGTGACTCAAAACACAAGGTTTGTGCCGTCATGCACCATGCGCTGGAATGACAGAGAAGAATGGACTGTTTATTTCTCAGTGCTCTGAGTTTTTACCCAGCAATGATATTTTGTGTGATGTCTGCTTAATTTGTTGGTTTGTCCCGTTCAGTGCTATGGCTTATTTTCAACAATATCAGTAGCTCGGACTACTGTTAGTGTCAAGGTTTTCATGAAGAATAGAATGTAAAAAATACACGGGCAGTTTTTGTGTATGCTGTTCAGGAAAGGCAGCCTTAAACTTATGTATGTAAACTTTCTCACTTATGTAGTAGCAGTAATTTTGTAGAAAAGTTTTCTGTACTTCTCTTCTGCAGAATTTTCTGTGTCAGGATTTGCCTTCTTCATTTCCCTGGTTTTTGTTAGAAAATTGAGAAGTGTGTCATGTTCATTTTGCACGTGACTTTGAATTTCTCTTATTTTGTGAATAAAATCTATACCCAGACCTGTCTGTAATGTATGAACCAAAATGTAAGAATTTGCGAACACAGAGAGAAAGGGTTTGAGCAGAAAGACCTGTTACTATCATGAATGTACCTCATGACAAAATGAAAATGAGAAGTTTCATCCAATATTAGGTGGTTCTTGAATTTGTCTTCAAATGTCAACTAGCAACACTTCATGGAGGGCTTTTAACAAATTATTTTCAATGGCCAGAGATGTGCCTTAGCAAAAGGTCATTCAGCAGAGTTTCATAATGTTCGAAATATTCTTTACAATTACTTCTGTCAAGGGGCAACTCAGATAATTCTTGACCTCTAAATGGTAGTTCTTGAACTGGCAGCAGACAAGTCATGTCACCCATTTCAATATTTCTTAATTTTTATAAACTCCTTTATTATATTCTGAACTACTAAATGTAAGTTGGATCTCCAGAAGCTCATAATTTCTTTGGAGATTTAAATAAAGAATGACCTGCGTGTACTGTACATGTTTGGCGTAAGATTCGTGTTTTTCTTTTCTTTTCGTGAAGCATGTAAGTCATAAGTTTGTTAAAGGCCCCCGAAATCCAAAACATTTCAACATTTTTGGAAGATCAATTATGGCCAGCAAATCAGTTTCTCTCAGATTGTTGCAAGCTGTTAACCATGGGTAAAAATGATATTGCAAAACAAAAGTTCCCAGTGTACATATTGTGTTCCTTATATTCACTCTCAGGGTTTTATATAGGTTGGTAATGTCTCCCATATTTTAATGTTTTTAGTTTCTCCATGAATTTTCTTCTTGACAATAGTTTTTCTAAAAAACATTGAATAACATTTTTATCTAGTTTCCACAAACTTCAAATGGTCTTCCACCGTCACTGCAGTTGTGTTTATGAAAATTGCAGTTTGTGGGTGATTTTGGTACAATTCACTTCTTCTTCAGTTCCTGTTGAGGTCAACCATCTTTTTATTTAAAAGAATGGTAAAGACCTTTCTTTTTCTTATACGTTTCTTATGTTCACAATATTTTAATATTTTCATTTGCATTTTTCTCGTGCGATTGTTTTGTAGCCACATCAGCATCAATAAGATACTCAATTTTTTTAGCTTAAAGTCGCCTAAATAATATTTGAACATTCAGTGGTAAATCAAAGAAGACAACTCAGCCATTACAAGGGTTAATGTTTTTGAAGTAAATAATCGCTGTTTACACTGTAGAACTCTGAATTCTTTATTTTTAAAGCAGATTGTGTTTGTAGGTGTCACTAGGTCTGTTCCGTTTATGTGTTAGAGAGTTGCGTAATGATACTTCAATTAACAAAGTTAACGTGCTTTGTGTGTGCTACCTACTCAGCTATGAGTATATGTTCTTCGATACTGGGAGTGCCGTGAATAAAACACGTTAAATAAATCTCTATCAAACATTGGATGCGTCTTTTAAATGAGGTGACTATTATGCAGTCTTAATTTGATTTTGCGTATTCAAATAACTTGTGTCTTTGATGTCAGCACGGAATAATTAGTCTGTAGTACCATGATGATGCTGTAAGCGTAAGTGAAATATTTATTAGTGTTGTGACTTTAGATCTTGCGTTTCAAAGTGGCAAGCCAGATAATCATTATTTTATTTCGGTCATTAAAGAGGACTAATTGTTTATATTTATAAACATGCAAGCCGACTCCAGTGAGAAGTTAGCAGAACAGAGCTAGGTTTTCGTACCTGTATGATAAAATAAAAAGTAAAAATTGCTTGCATCGTCATAACCTCAAAACCTACATAGAACGAAATATGACTGGTAATAAGACAGATGCAGAGGAGTGCGTTGTTAAACTGTGGGCCAAATTAAACATGTCTTACATAAGCGAAAAGTGATGAATATTTTGAGCCTTTCGGGTTGTTTTGGATCTCCAACAAGAGCATGTATTCAGAGTTTCAGTCATGTAGTGCAAGTAGCAGCGATCATCTGTTATCTTGAGAATGTTGAAATAAAAAATGTTCCCCCACACCAGAATATTATTGCTAAATATTTCAGTACACACACTCGTGTATTTGCGATACCAAGTTAAAGTATTCTGTCTTTTTTTATTTACATTTATTCAGCATGCCCCATTACAAGATTGCACTATTACATGCATTAATATAAAACACTTCAATAGAGTATACAACTCTAATATCATGATCCATTGCCACCGTTTGCACCTATGTTCCTATGCAAAACTGTATTATAATCAATGGATTTAATGAATTTATTAAAATGACCTAAAAATTTCTGAACAATTACTTCATGCAACACTGGCCACGTGCCACCATTCTTGACTATTGCATCTATTAAGTTCCGCCTTGGTTGTTGTAGTTTTTCGCAGTCATAGATGAGGTGATCCACTGTTTGTGCTGCTTTCAGGCATGAGCATGTTGGATCGTCAATGATTCCAAACCTGTGTAGATATGATTTGTTTTTGCCATGTCCAGTCGTCATTGCTGCCAGTTCAGGAATTATTTCAATATTTAGCTTCATTGTTTGTCACACTGACGGGAAGAATTTCTTGCACGCTGCTCCTTTATTGGTGGCGCTCCACTCATTTTGCCATTTTATAATCCCTTCTTCCTTTGTTTCTTTAATAATTGTACTTTTAGGCTTCTTTGCATATACTACATTTCCACCATCTTCTGCTGCTGCCTTCGCTAATCTGTCTGCTTTTTCATTACCGAAAATTCCGATGTGTGCTTTGATCCACCCAAAATGAATAGTCCAATTTTGATCTTTGAGATTCCTTAATCTATTTCTTATCTCAGATATTACAAAGCCATGTTTGAAGTTGTTTTTTAGTAGATCGAGAGAAACTGGACTATCTGTGTACACCGCTACTATTCTTTCCTCAATGCTGATTTCCCTTAAAGTTGTTACTGCATCCAAGGCCTCTAGAATTCCGATCTGCTCAGCTTGATTGTTTGAGCAATGATCGGGTAACTTGGTTTTTAAGCTATGAATTAGTTCTCCATTTTTGAAGATAACAGCGGCAGCGCTCACCTTTCCTGGTGTTTACTTCCATCTATATAGATTTCCACAGTGTATTTATTGAAGTCTTTCACTTCATCAAGAGTTATTCTTTCCGCTGGATGAGACCATTCCTTCTTGTTTAATGGTGCTTCGTACTCGGTAGAGTCATCTTTCAGTCCGTGTATAGTTTTATATATCTGCACTGCTTCTTCGATAGTAATGCAGATAGGATATTCTGTCTTCCTGGTCTTTTCGAAGTGTGCATTTGTCAGTAGTGAGCGACCAGCCCACTGCCTCTGCACAATTTCTACTCAATCCTTATCTTTGTCTGCTATAGCCATCTAATAGGAATCAGGAGAGACTTGTGTGAGAAATGGCCAGGGAGTTTTGCTTAGGAAACATCTCGTTCATTGTTTTTTGTGCCATAAATCTACGGCATGGGACCGCCGGCTTTAGTTCCCTCCCGAAGGAAGTTGTTCTATGGATTTTTATCACCCCTTAAAATTCCATCAACCTCAGCAGTGTTTGAACTCGCGTACCTTGGGTCCAGTGGCGACGACATTAACCACTAGTGCAATGAGGGCGACAAGTTCGTTGAAATATTACTTTGCTAAAATAATAACAGGAAAGTTTATGAACATGTTTTTTATTTAATATTCTTAAATATATTAATTAGAAACAATTCAGAAAACATTAAATAATTTAACTATTTAACAAAAAATAAACAATTGAACTATTTTACAAAGAACTAAACTATTTCACTATTTAAATACTGAAGTATTTAACAAAAAAACTAAATTATTTATTTATTTAACAAATGTGAACAATTCAGATATTTAACAAAAAAAAATGAACAGTCTAACTATTTAAATACTAAACTATTTAACAAAAAATAAACAATTGAACTATTTTACAAAGAACTAAACTATTTTACTATTTAAATACTGAAGTATTTAACAAAAAAACTAAATAATTTATTTATTTAAAAAATCTCATCTAACGTCCATTCCTTGGAGCCCAGTTGCTTTGCTTCAGGTCGATGACGTAGTCGATCTTAAACTTTATTCTGCTAGAGAGCATCGCCTTCTTATTTGTTAGTTCCTTCATTGTATGAAGGAACTCAGACAGATCCTGCAAGAAAACAAAAATTTAAAGTCACATTTCATGGGCATAATTAACTTCTTACGCTTATAAGCCTACACATAAAACTAGAAAATTCTGCCACTACTCATGTAGTTCACATAGAACTTGCTGTGTGGGAAGGCGCGTGTAAATTTAAATTGAGAGCTGAAGGTTGCTGTCTCGAACAAAACGTAAGTATGTGTCTCATCTAAACAAAGGCATAAACCGAGATTTTTGGTGGCTGAGCCTAGACATGACCCTTCGATCAGATTCCTGCTTTGTCCTGTCAGGACTGAGTGAATTCTGACATGATTCAGCAGAGGTGATGAGAGGAAACGTAAAAGTGTAACCCAATACTGAGCAAGATTCCCGTCGCACTAGACGGGGACAAGTTGAAGTCACGGCATGAGGCGTCTTTATATGAAACGTGTTAGAGTGTAGAAGAGTATGAAGAATTTCAGAAGAACATGTCACGGTGATCATTTATCACACAGAAACACTATTCAGAATATTGTCAGCGAGCTCAGAAAGGTATTTCATATCAGAATAGATGCAACATCCTCACGCGTTCTTTACAATGTGCACTTTCAACCATCGAATCCACCTTCTGTGACAGTTCCCAATTTGGCCACCAGATTGCAGCACCTGACTTTCTACCTAGGAGGATATTCAAAATAGGATTATGCGAGGTCGTGCAGAATACCACAAACTCCATATCAAATTTCATCCTAGTCTGTCCATTGGTTCTCGAATTGAATGGACTGGAAAGACAGATGGACGAGAAGGTGCGACCAGCCCATAATGCCTTCTCGCTATGATTTTGTGCAAAGAATGTATAACAATTAAGAAGACTTGCATGTTACAAAATGGAAGCCAGAAAGTCAGTGAGATCAAAGGGACACACTTACTGCTTTTTGCATTGTACTTTCCGTATAAATCTGTGGTCATCATAGAGCCCAAAGGAAGGCAATAAATTACACGGTAGGAGAACTGCAAATTAAAACTAAAAGTATTAAAAAATGAAAACAAACATACTTGGCTCTTGCTCTCCAAATCCTTGCCGACCGTCATCAGAAGAGTGCAGAGGCACTCCAAGGAATGTTCGTCTTCTTTGGTAAGGAGACGTTTAATGCAATGCTGCATGGTGCTTGTGGCGAGCATATCTGCTTTATGCAGCTCGCCAATAAACCTGTAACATAGTGAAGAATATGTCACTTGGGTTGAGTTAAGACAATAGTAAAAGTCCAAAGAACAGAAGAGAAACGAGGTTCTTTGCCTCTACAAGGTACAGAAAGATTTGTGCCTTAAAATAATGAGAACTTTTGTTTAAATAGATGGAATTTAATCAGTGTCTTGTGTGTGATATATATTTTTGAGGTGAAATATAATATTTCTGTACGTGGTCCTGTAAAAATCTGTATCTGTTTATAAATATAAAACAGCTGAGACAGAATATTGAAAATTTCAAATTAAATAATTATTTTTATGTAATTTGCATTTGATTCTGTATGGAGGTAAGCCATCAGTGCCATTTCACGATGCAAATACCAAGAAGAAGAAGAAGAAATACCGAGGAAGTGGAGACTTTATGATAGTGTGTGATCATGTAAGCAGCAGCATTATGAAGCACATTTAGAAATTTGTCCTGGATTTTGTGGAACACTTGCATACTGGAGGGCAAGAACCCATTAACATTTCAAATTTCCTCTCAGTGTCTTGTCCTAATTCACAACTCTTAAGTTCACTACTTTCAGAGTCACTGATGAATCAAATGTAGAGCTTCAAAATCACAAAGAAAAATGTAAGTTACCTGATGTTTCCTATTGATTTCATTTGTATCCTACGCAGTTCCTGCTGTAGTTCGGTTTTCTTTGCCTGCAGAAAAAATAAGTAGAAAAGATTAGAAATCGCCTTTTTTGATGGTATCTTGTAAGAGCCCTTCTTTAATGCACCGCTTTCAACATATGTAAGTTTGCATTTCAAAGTCTGTGTCCACGAAGCCCCCTGCCTTTGTGCCTCCAAAAGAATGCCATGACCTAATGAGAAATGTCGAGTGCAGCCGGAGTCCATTATTATGAGAGTTTACAACATTTTGAAAAAAATGAGTACATTAAGTGCTCATTATAGGAAGTTAAACTAACCTAAGAAGTTAGGAAAATGTTTTTTCATCTTGAGGTACCATATATATCATAATAATTTAAATTAAGTTTATGTCAGTCTTTATCAATTATGTCTCTTTCTTGTCTTTCAAGAAGTCTTAAAACCTGAACAACATATTGAATCATAATTTTTCAAATGATAGATATTCATCTTCAAGCAAAAAGGGAGGAGACAACTATTCCATTCGATCAAGCAGACGGAGCTATTCCCAATCAGTGGACAGAAGCGTAGTAACATATGACCGTAGACAAAGACATTAGAGAAGCACTTACTGGGTCTGCTGTTTCCTCAATCTCTTTCTGTGTGGCTTCTAGATTTATTTCTGCTTCAGGATTCTTTTCAAATTCTGCCCGGCATCGACCTAGCAGCAACTTCCTGAAGGTGACCTCTGGTTCGCCATTGTTCCCACGCTCTGCCGGAACTTTTATGCCGGAGAGAACCTTGCACATTCGTGCATAAATCTCTGTGAACTTTGGTTCATCAACAGCCTGCACATAAAAACACACAACATTATCACTTTGCTCTCATGTTATATTTATGAAAAACAACTCTGTTGAGCATACGTTACATAAACTAAATTTATGAAATGATGGCCACCTAAATGAAGCTTCAACAAAATAAATCTTTATCCCTTAAACCTGAGAAACTCAAAATCTCAGTCAGATGCAAGACACATTTCATGACAGCCTTAATTTTCTTGCATAAGATAAACATTTTTAGATGAGAGCAGATAAATTCTAAGCTTGGAGGTGAATTTAAAGAGAGAACAATCAGCTTACTGGTTTTTAAGATTATTATCATAGTGAACAGTAACAATTATAATTTTCACTTGCCCCTAGCGTCTCCAATACTACACTGAGGATAACTTCAATATTTAAGAAATTGAGCTGCAAAGTTACAAAAGAAGGGAATTTCTATCAATATGACGTCTCTGTCTGAATGTATCAGCTGCTAAAGACCGGTGCCTCACCTTTTCAAATATGAGGTCGATGACGCCCTTCAGGCGATCGCTGCTGTCAATTGGCAGATCCTGGACTTGGGAAACTAGTCTGTCAAACTTGTCAGGCGTGAGTTTGTTGAGCAAACTGCGAGCCTTCTTTAACAGCTCCTGCAACATCAAGTTCCCTCTCATCATCTGACAGAACGCAAACACAGAAATAAAGCGAAACATGTTTTACTTCCTTAAAGCCTTCATAGAGATGATTAAAACCTAGAGCCAGTTGCTCTGCATGCGCCGTCCAGCCGCGTTTTGTCTACACCGAAGAAGAAGTCTGTTGTTATGAGAAGCCAATGTCTATTGAGAAATATAATTACAATGCATACTCATTATATGCAATTAAACACTTGGAAAGGTAAACATTGCTTCTAAAATCAAAGAGTAAGCAAACAGAAAGTTTATTTTTTAGTGTGGCAAAGTTCCAATAAGAAGTGATGAGGAAATTAGGAGGAGACGAATTCCGGAAATGCTTGCAGCTTCTCAGATCGAAATGTCTGATCTTTAAGAGCATCAAGATTAAAATATAGACCTACAATTTTGCATGTTCCTTAATTTGGTGATGAACCTTCAGTTTCAATAAGCCACCTAGTTAGTTAGAGTGAACGTGTTTCTTAGCGCAGGACTGTTCCTTTCAGCCATCTTGCATTGGGGCAGATACAGCATTATTGACTGTTTCCAGGATCCTGTCCTTAAATGAATGCCAGGAACATACCTGAGTCTGGGCAGCCTGCTCGTTGGTCGCCGGCTTCCTTCGCCCAGGTCGCCAGGCGTTTTCACATCTCGCCAGTTTCACCTCATTGAGTTTTATTTCAATGACCGGCCTGGTGCTCATGGTGTTTGTAGTTTCAGTGGCTGGCCTTGCTGCAGGCTGCTGTGAATGACACCAAAGCAACACAACATTAACCAAAAGTGTTCACTCTTAAATGTTGTTTTGATCACAGTATTACGTACAATTTTTCCATTTTCTGGCTTTAATCATGCATTTAATACATTACTCGATGCTTCCTACAGCTCAGATAATAAGAGACCTGTATGTATAAAGCCCTAAACAGTACATGACTGAAATTAGGCTCCAGGTGTTGTGTTCATCACCTCTCACAAAAAATACAACATTTCTTCTGCTGCAGTTGACGTAGAACTGTTCACTTTATTATTTTCTATCACAGTTTATATGTTCACAACTGCATCATCAGTGAAAGATGATACACCCAAATTATGCTATTTCATCCGTAAAAGCCTTGGGTACCCTCTCTTTTGACAGGGAATACTCGTGTCCGACCCCATCGACATCGCGAGTCACCGAGTAACTGCCTTAAGCTATACTTCGTCCTACAAACTACACTCTGACAGCTACAGATGAAATCCTTCTCCTCCTCTTCAACAAATGATTCAGTCCGAAATGGATTTGACTTCTCACTTTTATTTACACGCCTTAGAAAGCACTTACCTCTTCATTTTTCCAATATCTGACAATTTTCAGTTACTGTTTAGTATTTACGATTTCAAGGAATCGTTCATTAATGCACAGAATAACTCGGAGCCATGCCCCACAATGCAACAGAAAGTTTAAACGTACCTGAGTTTTGTCATCTTTCATTGCCTTCAGCTTCTCAATTAGCTGTTTTGCAGCAAAGTCTGTAACAATCGATAATTATTTTAGATAGTAAAATTCCTCTTTTGACTATATGTTAACAAACAAGAAAGTTTGTCTTTCGAAACTGTTACGAATGTAAAGATGGAAAAAGACGAGAGGGTTTTCCGAAGACCAGAAACCCATGTCTCATGCAGCCTTAGGTGTAAAGAGTGGCAGCTGATTATGTTGAAAATTATCCCACATTTCGACTAACAATGGAGTTGCCTTCTTCAGGTCAGAGATTGCAACCGAAATGGATAATTTCAAACTTTAATACCTTTCACCTCGTAAGGCTCGAGGTCAAAATATGAGAGCAAACTCTCTTCTTCTTTGGGTACATAAATTAGTCTGCAACTCAGGGCGAAGACAAAATATTGAAGGTAAGTAGAACAAAATGCCTAGGAGAATATCTCGATATCTCATGAGACATGCAGGAACATGGTAATGAACAGAATTTCATACTGAGGCAATTTGCAGCCTGTAATCTTTGACTTAGTACTTAAATAGAATGAGAGCAAACATACTTTCTGCTTGCAGCTCCTTGATCTGCTCAGCCTGCAGATTTCTTTCCTTCCTCAGTTTCTCCTTCTCCTCTCTGACGGCTCGGAGACTGACTTTGTGTTTCTCCCCTTGCCGGCGCTCAAACAAGATTTGGTTTTTGAGTTCCGTGTCTGTAACAATTCACGACTGCATCAAATGGTCTGTTAAATTCCTCATGTGACGTTATTTCAAGAAACAGCTTCAGGAGTTAAGTATTACTACGTAAAGAAAAGAGTTAGTTTAGTTAAAAAAAATGAACTGTAATAAGAGTTTGTAATTTTGAAATTGCATTTTTCTTGCCCGTGATCAAATTCCAAATTCAGTTTAAGAGTCACTTCCAGTTGGAAAAACCAGTGTCTCTTACGCAATGCATTACTGATTGCTATTTGCAGTGTTTAAAACTGGGATTTGCATGCTGGTCACCGGAAAACATTCTTCTTAACGAAGACGTCGTTAAACAGCCTGGCTCTCATCGAGTCTTCCCGAAAGAGGGATGGGTGTCTACCCTGGGGGACCATCAGACAGACCTCATCCTCGTCACTTGTGACTGAGGCGCAAGGTACACGTGGACACAAAATTAAGTATTCCTGGTCTCAACTCTCAGAGAGCAAAGTAAACGTACATAATTCACTAGAAAATGATTCTTTGAAGTCCAGCAAATTTAAAATGTCTGAGAATGACTATTAAAAAAGCAAAATTGCAATGCATTTAACATTTTTTGGTTTTCCTTCTGACAAAATCACTTAAAATAATGAAGAGTTGCTGGAAGTCTGGGGGGCATATCTGGACATCTAGAAAGACGTACATAAACATCACACTGACGAGGTTTACGGACTGTACTCCACAACTTACTGCATGCACGGAATTAAACCACACTTACTCTCTGCTGCCAGCATCCTAATCCTGTTCATCAAGAAGCAAGTGATCCTCGTGTCTTCAGTTTCAGCAGGGTTTACCTGAGGACAGACAAAAAATGAGTCATTTTATAGTCCAAGAATTCTCTGCAACTTCATGAGGTTAATATTTATTATGAAATTGTTGTCCCAGTCACACACAAATCGCATGTGCCTTGGCTGTTTGTGCTGCACTGCTATCGATTTTCGTTTCTGCCAGAAAATATTAAGAAGACCTCACTTATAGAAAGAGAAATTAAGGCTGTGTCAGATAACGAGGGCTTCCTTTAAATCAATGATTTACCTTTAAAATTAGCATGTTAGGAAACGTTTCAAAGCTTTAATTGCAATATACAAGTCAGTTTATGATTAATCTGTAATACAAAACAACGATCCTGAGAAATTAAGCTGTTCACTCAACAATAACTTTCCTCTAGACGAAAAAATTAAGACTGAAAACAACCTTTAACAATGTCTGAATGCGACAAGTGACCCAGTCATAGGTCCCTATCAGCCGTTTAGCTTAGCCGGAATTCAAGTAACTTTGTTGATGATGGCCGACGTGTGTTGCTGCTAGCATTTGAATTCTTAAGAATGACATACAATCCCTCAAGATAACGAAATAATAATATTTGTTTAAATCTTGTCAGTCACAATCACAATAAAATTCCTATTAAATATTAAAATATTACTATAATTAGCATGTAAATATTTAAAATATATTAAATGATGTTCTCATCGAAATGTTCGATTTACATTAGATCATCACTTTTTACACGACATGTTTTGAAACAAAATTAAATTATCAAATATATTATTTTATTTTCTATTTCTAATTTTATTAATATTCATTTAGTCTTTATATTATTTACTTTACAGGATGATAACAAAACGTTCACCCACACAAAATCATGTCAAGCACGACATACATATACAGAACAACTTCGAATACGATATTAAAAAATACAATAAAATCTGGAAGAAAACTTCATTTGAAATCTGATAAACATCTGACTAAAAGTTGCATTTAAGAAATTATATTTAAGTTTATATAATTTTATACACCTGAAGATGGTTCTTTTAGAACTGAAACATGTCGTGTAAAAAGTGATGTTCTAATGTAAATGGAACATTTCGATAGAGAACATCATTTAATATATTTTAAATATTTAAATGCTAATTATAATAATATTTAATAGGAATTTTATTGTGATTGTGACTGACAAGATTTAAACATATATATATTTATCACAATATGACGCAACTTTATCATCTCAGAAATAATAATATTAGTAATAAGTAGGCTCACCCATTGTGAAGAGCTGGAGACCTCCATGTCGCAGGCAGCAATATTTGAATAAGAAATTAAACACGTTGCAGGAAATATTTTCACTATATATAGAATTATCTTGTTCTAAACTGCTCACACCACCATTCGTTTCACACTGAGGAAAGCCAACCAACTACTGACCAACAACCAACCAAAAAGCTAACTGAGGGCGGAGGCCTGCGCAAGCGCAAGCATCGTCCCTACCTAGGTGAAACCATTCCTGCGCACAAGGCGCATTGCTGGAAATGGTAAACAGTCTTAATATAAGAAACGGAAATTTTGCTATCGCTAACAGGGTTACGTCGTGGCGGGAGCCTCGACCATTCAAACTGGGATCCGTTGCTGCTGATGGGAGGTCATCCCGTCAGGCAAGTTGTCCAAAGGAATTTGGTTGGTTGGATCTCCGGGGTTTGAACCCAGAGAGGGAGGGGCCGTTTCGGCTGAAGGCCTCTGCGGCATGGGGAAAAGATCACTTCAGCTGATGGCCTCCGTGATCGGGGTGGGGGTGGCGGGCCGTGCCCCTATTAAGTTATACCCTGGCATTCGCCTTACAACTGAGGAAAAGCACGGAAAACCTCAGTCAGGGTAGCCGAGTAGTATAACCACTCGTTGTGCCGACTTGGCCGTCTTTTGGGGACGGCCTCGGCTGGCCTGCTGAACATCGGTCGCCCTCGGTTGCCCTTGGGCGACCTCTGGCAGCCCTCGTTCGACACGAGTCCCACTGGACACAACCAAAAAGCTAACTGAGGGCGGAGGCCTGCGTAAGCGCAAGCATCGTCCCTACCTCTCTCCAGGCTGTGCCGGTGGGGGTCTCGTCCACTCCCAATCCTCCACTCACTCACTCTCCACTCACTCTACTCCTACTCCTCTACTCACCTCACACCAGAGTAGTGAGTACTGACCAACCAACCAACCAACCAACCAAAAAGCTAACTGAGGGCAGAGGCCTGCTTAAGCGCAAGCATCGTCCCTACCTAGGTGAAACCATTCCTGCACACAAGGCGCATTGCTGGAAATGGTAAACGGTCTTAATATAAAAAAAAACGGAAATTTTGCTAACGCTAACGGGGTTTCGTCGTGGCGGGAGCCTCGACCATTCAAACTGGGATCCGTTGCTGCTGATGGGAGGTTATCCCGTCAGGCAAGTTGTCCAAAGGAATTTGGTTGGTTGGATCTCTGGGGTTTGAACCCAGAGAGGGAGGGGCCGTTTCGGCTGAAGGCCTCTGCGGCATGGGGGGAAGATCACTTCAGCTGATGGCCTCCATGATCGGGGGGGAGGGAGGCGGGCCGTGCCCCTATTAAGTTATACCCTGGCATTCGCCTTACAACTGAGGAAAAGCACGGAAAACCTCAGTCAGGGTAGCCGAGTAGTCTAACCACTCGTTGTGCCGACTTGGCCGTCTTTTGGGGACGGCCTCGGCTGGCCTGCTGAACATCGGTCGCCCTCGGTTGCCCTTGGGCGACCTCTGTCCGTTCTCCACTCGCGTGGTCGGTTTTCATACCACTCTCCACTCGGTCCCACCGCGTCTGCCTGATCAGTCCTCCACCAATGCTCACTCTCAAATTCAGTGAGTACTGAAACCAACCAAACCAACCAAAAAGCTAACTGAGGGCGGAGGCCTGCGCAAGCGCAAGCATCGTCCCTACCTAGGTGAAACCATTCCTGCACACAAGGCGCATTGCTGGAAATGGTAAACAGTCTTAATATAAGAAACGGAAATTTTGCTATCGCTAACAGGGTTACGTCGTGGCGGGAGCCTCGACCATTCAAACTGGGATCCGTTGCTGCTGATGGGAGGTCATCCCGTCAGGCAAGTTGTCCAAAGGAATTTGGTTGGTTGGATCTCCGGGGTTTGAACCCAGAGAGGGAGGGGCCGTTTCGGCTGAAGGCCTCTGCGGCATGGGGGGAAGATCACTTCAGCTGATGGCCTCCGTGATCGTGGTCGGGGTGGCGGGCCGTGCCCCTATTAAGTTATACCCTGGCATTCGCCTTACAACTGAGGAAAAGCACGGAAAACCTCAGTCAGGGTAGCCGAGTAGTCTAACCACTCGTTGTGCCGACATGGCCGTCTTTTGGGGACGGCCTCGGCTGGCCTGCTGAACATCGGTCGCCCTCGGTTGCCCTTGGGCGACCTCTGGCAGCCCTCGTTCGACACGAGTCCCACTGGACACAACCAAAAAGCTAACTGAGGGCGGAGGCCTGCGCAAGCGCAAGCATCGTCCCTACCTCTCTCCAGGCTGTGCCGGTGGGGATCTCGTCCACTCCCAATCCTCCACTCCTCACTCTGACTCCCAATCCTCGCTTGTCCAGTGAGTACTGAGTAGAGCGTAACTGCTATTTATACCATAAAAGTGTGACGTCACGTATGGCGCAACAGTCAGTAGAGGGAGTGCAATACGTTTCATTCAGGCGTGCATAAGAAATGAGAAATGAACCTTATGGCATGCCAGCCGAGATTGTTGCGCGTGTTCGTATTTTATAAGAACACCTGCGTTTCATATTTACACATTCTTTGTAGTTCAAGAAATACAAATTGAATTACTCAAAGTTATAATTTTTTGACATTCCATCATAAATGTAAGAAGTCAATTATTAATATTAAATATTTTCTGTGTGAAAGGAAATTAATTTAAAAGTAATGAAAGGAGGCTTGAAGTAAATTTTGCGGTTTAATTTGCACTTGTTTAAAAACAACGTCGTGTTTTTTATACTTTTTTAATTTTAAGACGATTATTGAGGGCCCCGGCCGCTGTTGAACCCATCGCCCCTGCGACAGGGAAAATGTTTCCTTCCTTCGAATCCCGACTATTCATTTTGACCAATAAGAGAACGCAGGAAGGTAAGAACTCTGGAAGAAGTGTCCTGAGTTCGATTTCCTTCAAGGGCGGCTCCTTTGGCTCCGAAACTAAGCGAGACAGAAGAAGAGTTTTTTGCTTCGAAGAGGAGATTTCGGAAACGAAGGCCTCGACACTGAGTTCGAGACCCGACAAAGATGATTTCTGTTGACGGGAAAGCACCCACGAGAAGAAATCGACGCCAAGGCAAATTTCTTTCGTTCCGGAGAGGAAATTACCGGGTCTAAGGTCACGGACACGAATACAGTCCTCGGTTCGAGTCCCTGTTAGGATGTTTGTTTCTGAGGTAATTTTACGGGCGTATTAAACGACGACGTTGACTAACACGGATGCCACCAGATGTCTCAAAAGTAAAGTGCTGTACAATTTGCAATGTTACAAAAATAACGGAAAAGTTTTTGTGGTAATATAATTTACCGCATTTGACCGGCGGATGAATAAAGCACATAGTTTGGTGGATAAGAATAAAAGGTGTATGAAAATGCGCCCCATTGACAAGTTCTTGTGCACACGAATGTTTTTAAAGCACTCGACTGACTACCAACTGCCGACAATTGGATTTTTCGCCTCAGCGTGAACTGTGCGTGCGAAATCGAGAAATTAAGCTGGTCCAGGCGGAGATAAGGCCTACAGAGGGAGGACTTCGAAGTTTTTACCCCCACGGCCTCTGACTGGGACGGAATATTTGCAACGACCTAAGCTGGACTAAGCGCAATCAAAGATAAAAGACAAATGACTTGTTCTTATGCTCATTTGCTCTTTAACGCGATGCATGCAAAATAAGCATATGTCTATGTTGGCTAATATGAACAAGAACTTGTCAGTGGGGCGCATTTTCATACACCTTTTATTCTTATCCACCAAACTACATGCTTTATTCATCCGCCGGTCGAATGCGGTAAATTATATTACCACAAAAACTTTTCCGATATTTTTGTAACATTGCAAATTGTACAGCACTTTACTTTTGAGACATCTGGTGGCATCCGTGTTAGTCAACGTCGTCGTTTAATACGCCCGTAAAATTACCTCAGAAACAAACATCCTAACAGGGACTCGAACCGAGGACTGTATTCGTGTCCGTGACCTTAGACCCGGTAATTTCCTCTCCGGAACGAAAGAAATTTGCCTTGGCGTCGATTTCTTCTCGTGGGTGCTTTCCCGTCAACAGAAATCATCTTTGTCGGGTCTCGAACTCAGTGTCGAGGCCTTCGTTTCCGAAATCTCCTCTTCGAAGCAAAAAACTCTTCTTCTGTCTCGCTTAGTTTCGGAGCCAAAGGAACCGCCCTTGAAGGAAATCGAACTCAGGACACTTCTTCCAGAGTTCTTACCTTCCTGCGTTCTCTTATTGGTCAAAATGAATAGTCGGGATTCGAAGGAAGGAAACATTTTCCCTGTCGCAGGGGCGATGGGTTCAACAGCGGCCGGGCCCCTCAATAATCGTCTTAAAATTAAAAAAGTATAAAAAACACGACGTTATTTTGAAACAAGTGCAAATTAAACTGCAAAATTTCATTACTTTTAAATTAATTTCCTTTTACACAGAAAATATTTAATATTAATAATTGACTTCTTACATTTATGATGGAATGTCAAAAAATTATAACTTTGAGTAATTCAATTTGTATTTCTTTAACTACAAAGAATGTGTAAATATGAAACGCAGGTGCTCATATAAAATACTAACAGCAGCGCGAAAGATTGGAATTTGTAAAGCATATTTGCGACGGTCACGTGCAACAATCTCGATTGGCAGGCCATAAGGTTCATTTTTCATTTCTTATGCACGCCTGAATGAACCGTATTGCACTCCCTCTACTGACTGTTGCGTCACAGGTTATGTAGGTATAAATAGCAGGACACACCCACTCATCTCTACTCAGTGGTTGGTTGGCCCTCCTCAGTGTGAAACGAATGGTGGTGTGAGCAGCTTCTAGAACAAGATAATTCTCTATATAGTGAAAATCTTTTCTGCAACCTGTTTAATTCTTTATTCAAATCTTGCTGCCTGCGACGGATCTTGGTTTCACTTCTTTGCCGCATTACCTTCCGTATAGAGCTAACGAAGTGGTGAGATAAAACAAAAGTTAATCTGTGAAAGCGAACCCTGCAAGATGAAGAATTTAAAAAAATACTTCAAAGGAAGTCACAAATCAAAGTCGCTGAACAAAGTAAGTATGGAACTCGCCCTTAATTGGGGTAACGTATTTGGTATTGGCCTACTTCGACACGATACCAAAAAGTAAAGGCTGTGTAACAGAGTACGCAGTTGTTTTATGTTTTGTATCATTGCATTCAAAATTAATTTGGCAGTATAATAATCGTAAACTCTGTAGTCCACAGGCGATGTACACACGTTTCTCTTCAATATGATATAATTATGCACGTTTATCCCACTTACCTTCCTCACAAATGAAGTTAGAGGTTATTGCAATGCAATTTTCGTACATTACATAGTTCTCACTGAAATATGTGGACACGATTTTCAAAAGTTTTCTTTCGCACTTCCATGGCCATTTACTTTGTATTAAGTACTAATCAAGAAATGCAATGTATAGCCTACAACATACTTTGAAATATATATTAAGTATATATTAAATCTTGTCCGTCTAATCACAATAATAATTCTTATTAAATATTAAAATATTACAATAATTAACATTTAAAATATTAAATGATGTTCTTTATCGAAATATTCGATTTACATTAGACCATCATTTTTCATGTTTCAGTTCCTAAAAGAACCATCCTCAGGTGTATATAATGTAAATCGAATATTTCGATAAAGAACAACATTTAATATTTTAAATATTTTAAATGTTAATTATTGTAATATTTTAATATTTAATAAGAAGTATTGTGATTAGACGGACAAGATTTAATATATACTTATTATATCACAATATGACGTAACTTTACCATCTTATACTTTGAAATGTTTCCTGGCTCCCAATTTAAAGACAAGTAATTCGTAAAATAAAGCGTCTGTTATCCTTCACAACTTTAATTTCGAAATCTAAAAGAATCACGACCACATATGTTTTTATGAGTAATATAAAATGCTTGTTTTCATATGTGACTAAACTTTTCTGCATTTTGCACAGAAATTCCCAATATGGCGTCAGTAGGGAAATAAAGTCTGTCCTATATCTGTAATGTGATGCCTTGTGATGAATGGTGTATGTGAATCCATTATCGTTCAGTTGTGAGCAGAGAAGATGAACTGTCAAATTAAAGGAATTTGTATTTAGATTATTTTGGCTTAATTTTGGGAAGCTGATGTAAGTGAACAAATAGTTTGACTTGAAATCTGACCTCCGGTAATTGGATTATTTTTGTACTATTCAAAATTGTTTTTAAGAAAGGTTTTTTTATTTGTGATTGTCTTGTGCGTTGTTGGAATACATTGTTTAGTAGAAGCTTGCCGATGTTTCAGAGGTGCTAGCTCTCTGTATCATCAGGGAAATGAGACTGAATGGTGCAACAAGCCTGAAGACGGCCATCTTCATACTTACCTCCATGATAACCTCAAATCTCACTTGTTGCTTTGTAAAGAAAACAAGGAAATTACAAGCAGCTTCGTTTAAGAAAAATTCAGATACACTGCTGTGTAAATAGAACAAAACAAAATACAATTTATCTTTTCTTTAATGGATCTAGATAGAGTATATTTTACTCCTCAATTTTACCACATTTAAATTGTATCAATTCAGAAGTTCCTTCTGTTAACCATCCGTGTGGGTTCAGAATTCCAACTGTTTCTTTTACCTGATATCTTAACATTGATCCTGACAATGAATTAATCAGTATGCAAACATGCAAGGAAACATAACCAAAATAACAAAATGGAACACATTTGTTTATAAAGATTTTTGCGAACAAGCTAATATGTGATGTGACATTTAAATACTGACTTAAATAAATCATAAGGCCATTAGACATTAGTGATGTTTCTTTCTGAGCAACCGTATTTTCCTACATGCACTTGTAAGATAAATGTTAGTGAAAATTTGCTTCTGAAGTCTCTGCATGCCAAATGTGCACGTGACATTGTAGCAAGGTTCAGATGCCTTCAAAATGGCAATGTCGTAGAGCCGTAATATACGAGTTCCTTGATACAACACTCTCTCTTATTTGAACTAGTCAACACAGTTTCCTTCACCTGAATGATTGCTGTCTAACCATCTGCGGAGGAATATGGCTGTCTTCCGTCTTGTTGCCCTGCGCAGTCTGGTAGAAATTCGCAGACATTTCTTAGATGATTGCTTGTCTCCATCAATGTGGCAGCAAATGACATGAGGCAGACTGGCCTTCAGTGTTTTAATTCTTGAAAATCCTCTCGGGTTATCAGCCGCGCCAAGTGGTTAAAACATGAAAAGACCAACGGTTTGTTGTCCTCAGGGTACTGGCTCCAGCCCCGTGTGACTGGTGGATGATGTCATGAGCTCGCCTTGTTATGGTCAGCTTACTGGTTAGACGCCTGGGCCTGGTTTCCTGTGTTGAATTTAATTCTTGTTTGCTGTAATGATTCAAAGTTGAAACAGATTTTCCAGATTAAATATTAACTTCATTATGTTACAGAGAATTCTTAGTCTGTAGAATGACCCATTTTTTCTCTGTTTACAGTCAAAACCGGCTCACGTGTGCCCAGTCAATGACAAGAGTGGCTGTATTGTGAGGGAATTGGAAGAAGCTCTCCAAACTCATATTGAGGACAAAAGATGGTCAGAAGAGAAGATCGTTAGGCAGGAAAAAGAGATCTGGACTCTGAATGCAGACAGTATGTATGATTTAATTCTATGTCAATTTCTGTGTTTGCGCGTGTCTCTTTAGAAGCCCTGATATTCTCCCCAGTACTCTCTTCCAGTTACGTTGAGAATTGGTTCTGTCTCGCTTAGAGACAAAGCTCTTTGCCTCCAAAGAAGAACATAGGTTGACTTCAGCTTTCCGGGGTTAACCTTGTCACACGTTGAAAGTTGTGTGTGCCGTAGAGTTATTTATGTTCTCATTTCCCAATGCGTATTACTTGCCTCACCTGCTTCATCGCCCTTGATTTGATTCCTGTTGTAGAAGACTGCATAGTACGGTGTTCTACATTATGCGCTTCTCCCTTCATCTATCATCGACTCTCTTTTAGGTCCAAGTACAGGGTGTAGTCTAAATGATGTTCCCGATTTGAAAGACATGCTACTCACATTTAATGAAATTCAGATGCACAAAGTTGGTACCAATGGAAAGAGAAACTCTCCAAGTTTGCGCAGAATCTTCCAAACAGTCTTCTGCAGAATACCAAGCTCTGTGCTGCCTCTGACGGTGGATTTATGCGGGCTGCGTGTGAAACTTTCACGGACCCGCTCCGCTGTTTCCTCGCTTGCTGACGAGCGGCCAGTTGACCTTCTCTTACATCTCTCCCATTTCTTAAATTCGGAATACCAATTACGAATTGTATGCCCACTGGGTCGATCTGCCATAAACTTGGTTCAGAAACGCCATTGCACACTAATAACAGACCGGTGAACGTGGAAATCCAAGACACAAAAGGCCATTTTCTCTCATATCGCCCCTGGCGGCGAACAGTGTCATTACCAGCCCATGAAAGTGATATTTCCCATACATTATTCCAATATAATTTTCTTAATGAATTTCTCATCTGTCTCATGCATGCTGCCTTCTCGACACACACATCATCCCAGTTGTTTTTGTCTCTCTCGGAGACATGTTTTTAGTATGATGTCACGCGCTGTAATTTGAGAAGCCACTGCTTGTTTGCCACACAATGGTTCAGAAATTCGTATGATTCACTAGTGGACTCAAATAGCTGTGTATAAATTTTGCTCTTAACTGTAATGCTTGATTTCTTATTTCCTGAAATACCCTCACAGGAGGAATTTCACAATTTAACATGGTCATAAAATGTTACAGATACTGAGCTGCGGAATAAATTGAGATGCAATAAATTTATTGCGAAGAAGAATGGAGACGAACTTCGATTTCAGACGCAGGAGAATCAGAAATTACGAGAAATCCTGTCAGAGCAGGCGAGAGAGAACAGCAAACTGCAGACAGAGAGTATGTATATTTTTATTGTGTTTATGTCCAAAGTTGAAGAGTACAGATTATATACTTCCGCGGTATGAAATGTTGTCAATTACCGTATTAACTACTTGTCTCTTCAGAAGTGCAGATATTCTGCTTGGCAGTTTGTTGCAGTTATCTTAAAAAAAAAATTTCCTAACTAGTGGGTTCAAGATGAAGTTTTGCTGTACAGTAGAACAGATTTTATTGTCATATTTTGAACAACTATGGCTCTCGGGGACGAATCTTGTCAAATTTTAAAACTTATCCAAGATTTTGGCAGATATTTAAGTTGCCATTGCCACCCTGAAAGAAGTAGTTCCATTGTCAGCTGTAACGCGGGATCATTCTCGATATTTGTCAAGACTTATTCCTGGAAGCCGTAGTTATAATCTTAACTCCAGCTACAAAAGACTAAGAAGATGAACTAATGTAGTCATAAAATGTTACAGTGACAGAACTGCGGAATGAACTCAGACAACATAAATTTATTGCGAAGAAGAATGGGGACGCACTTCATTTCCAGATGCAGGAGAAAGAGCGGGCGAGAGAGAACAGCAAACCGCAGACAGAGGGTATGCATGCTTTTATTCTATTTATGTTTTAAGTTGAATAGTGCAGACACTTCTTAGTATGAAATTTTGTCAATTACCATGTAACTGCATGTCTCTTCAGAAGCGCAGATATTTTGCTTGGAATTTTGTTCAAAATTTGTTCGCCTCCCTTTAGTTAGTTACAGATAAAGTTCTGCTTTCAGAGAAGAAGAAGAAGATGTGTTACTTTCATATTCTGAAGACGCTCTGTGTTTATTATCCCTTTTAATATTACTCGGGTTCTTATCCCCGGGCTGTCAAAGTGACATTTTCCTTACAAAGTTAATTCTTTATGAATTTCTCATTTGTGAAGCCTGTTACATGCTCCATCCACCACATCCCTACTGATTGTGTCGGTGATGAAAGGGCGTATATATTGTATGACATCAGGCCACCGTAATTGGAAAAGGCACTGGTCTTTTGCCATCTAATGATTTCGACAGTTTTTGGGATCCAGTAATGTAGACAAACAGTGTTCAAAGAAGATGCTCACTTTATTTAAATCCTTTGTTTAGATTTTAGCTATGTAGACTGTGTGCTGTAGCGCGTGGTTTCTTGAAATTCTGTCATGCAAGGAATTTAGCAGACTGTTTTACTTTGTCTTAAAATGTTTCAGAAATGGATCTGCAGAACGAAGTGAGATTTCAGAAATCGGTTGTGAAGAAGCATGAGGGCACGTTTTGTATCCAGACAGATGTGATTAAGACGTTACAAGCAGTGTGTTCATGGATGGGGCGTGAGATCGACAAACTGCGCAAAGAGAGTACGTATGCTTTTATTGCGTGTATTTACTAAGTTGAAGAGCGCATACTATAAACTTCCTCAGTATGAAGTCCTCTCATTTACCATTTGACTGCATATCTCTTTAGAAATGTAGATATTCTGCTCAGCGCTCTTTACCAATTGCTCCCAAAATTTGTTCTTACATCCGAGTTAGAAAATGAGTTTTGCTTCCAAAGAAGATGAAATTTTAGTGTGTTGTTTTCAACGGCTTTGGCTATCGGGAATGAGACATGTCAGATTTTGAAAATTATCCATCCTTTTGTCAAGGATTTCAGTTGCTATTGTTACCGTAAGAATCACGAGAGACCACAAGTGGTGTCGGTTGTGAGCCGTATCAATCCAGGTTCCTCTTCCTTTCAGTGTTTCATAATTCATTTTAATATTATCCTCCTCTTCATGTCTTCAGTCTTGTCCAATCAGTGCTTCTGAACTAAATCCTGTATGTGCTTTTTATCTCTGCCATGCTACGTGCCCCACCAATCTCATCCTTCTTGATCTGATTATCGTAGCTAAAGAATAAATGTCATGTACTTTTATCAGGAGATATTCTACAGACAATTTCAAGCGTTCATAAAATTTTACAGATTCGTATCTATTGAGGAAGTTGGATATTGAAGAATCCGAAGAGATGAATGATTCTGCAGCGGTCCCAAGGTACGCAGATCGGTGAAACAGTGCATTTCGTGGACCTAATATGTTTCCTGATGAAAATAACCCAGCAATGGAGAGTGGTAAGTACCCGTTAATTTTGCTTCTTTATCGAAGGTTTCCTGTGGGTTTCCACGGGATAGTAAATTAAATAGGTTGTTAGACCTGACTTAACATTCTATGCAGTTTGTCTTTCAAAATTATCTTGCAATATAATTTGTAGTTTTCAGTAAAGAATCAGTAAATAATGTTTAGTTACATCATTGGCAAAATAGAATTGCATAAATTGCTAGTGTTTATTTGGTTCGTCATGTTTTTCCAGTGTACCTGTCGCTTGATATCGCTGTTATATTTTTAACAAATGAATGCATATTTTCAAGTACATGTGCGCTTATGTTAAGTGCTTAAAAAGCAGTTTTCGGTGCCTGAACACGCAGTCTTTATTGATCATGTAGGAACGTTGAAATTAAAAAGAAAAAATAGGAATGAAGAAAGTAGGAGAGTGTCTGTTTGAGGTTTGTGAGGAGATGGAAGAACGTTAAGAAAATGATCTTCATAAACAAGGAGTAGGGAAACAAAATTACAAATAAAATTATTTGTTCCATCGTCTGTTCTTTAAAACACGACGTTTCGGTGGCTGGTTCTGTCTCCGTCTTCAGGTGAGAGGTACCTACTCTGTTGGTTTCCTTAGATAGAGATAGTCTCTGTCACAGAACCAGCCTCCGAAACATCGTGATTTTAAATAACAGGCGATGGAAAACGTCCTGACAAAGAATAATTTTTGATGTAAACTACCGTCATCAAAACCCTTTAGAATAAATTTAAAAATATTTATAGGTGTAGAATGATGATTGTACTATAATCAATGTTTATGCTTGGTATCAAAGATTCCAGGGTTCTGCCGTTGGTACCAGTCCAGTTAGAGTGAAAAGGAGCAGCAATTCTGAGAACAGCATTTCAAGCCCACCAGACATCTGGGACTTCGGAAAGAGATGTACTCTCCTGCTCTTCTTTTGGACAAACGGCTTCCTCACGCAACCAGGTTATGAGGGAAGTCACCAGTCCACATAACTCTGAAGAAGAAGAAGAATAACTGATGTCTTTTGGAGAGGAATTAACAGGAAAATTTTTGAAATCATAGGCATAAATTGTTTATTGCAGACATGTTGTAGTGTGACTATTTTTGGATTTCCCTTTATGGAGTATTTATATTTTATGTCATTAATTAAATCTTCATATTTTATATTCTGTGTCTAATAAACCCTTTGACCTCAACTGGTTGTAACAATATTCAGATATCAGCTCCTACCTCAAAGAGAACACAGCACTCCACCATTGCGAGGATCAGTCTGTTGATGCTGTTACGGAAATGCTTGCTGTTTGTTCTGAGAATCATAACAAGTACACAAATATACTCGGTGGGAAAAATGCAGTCATTGAATACCAAAGGATGTGGCATATTGAATTTCCTCTAGGCTGTAAAGGGTTGAATGAAGACGGATCAGATGTGCCAGACATTTTGCATGATATATAACGGGATAAGTACAAAAATGTTCCTCTTCGAGAGATAATATCAGAAAAATTATCGAATTCTCAGTTTTGGAAATTAGCTATTGAAAATTCATGTACAACAGCCTGATTTAGAAAACTGGTGCACAAAAAATTATTCATCTTGAAGATACAATCGTAGGAAAATTATTAATTTATTATGTTTTTAAAATTAGGAACAGAATTATCCAGAATATTTGGCATGCCGCAGGGGAAGGAAGTAATTAAGTTTTCCACATTATGAAGATTTTCATTTTAAGTAACTGAAGATTGTTTAATGTTGCATTGTAGAAAATAGAGGTCTCGTTAACGCGAATTTGCTCCAATGAGATTGAAGAATCGGCAACAGCTGTTTGTGAAATATAAACTTTTGCATATTCTTATGCAATTTCATTCCTGGCACTTTAAACTTTCAAAGCACTAATTTAATCTCTGTGGAGGTAACGGGGTTAGTTTTACTACGCGATTTTCTATAGGTCGGCGTCTTACATGAATGCAACTGTCGCATAACAGCAGAGATGACTGTACACATCAGTCACATGAAATAATCGCAGTCAATCGCGGGGACCAACAAATTGCCGATTGTAAGTGTATAAAATATATTTTTTTAAATTCCCTTTATTTTATTTACGTTATTTCAGAGCTTTAAATGTAATGCCATTATATTACTCGTGAATGTTTGGGTGCTGGGAACGCATGTCGTTGACTTCCCATTTGTTTAAATTATAAAAGAGTTTCAATTTATGCCGGTTCGTCCAGGAACGCATCCCCAGCGTGAATCGAGGGCTACGTGTAATTGCCTTGAATTTCACTGGGCATTGCTAGTAGAGACATAAATGCGAGCTGTTGTGGCCAAAAGCCATAAAATTAGCAAATTCAAGTCTGATAATAGAATCCACAGACATTCTGGCAGTGGATTCATGAGAGCTGTTGTAATCGAAGTGAGACTAGTTATCGCTACTTCAGTTTGCATAGGTTAGGACATTCAAAATGTAAAACAACTTGAAAAGGGGATGTGAACCGATGGCATGTGTAGGACTAGACGTGCCCAAATTCTTGCCAAAAGTACATAAAGTCAGTGTTGGGAGGTAGCCATGAAGGGGAGAGCTGGCTGCCTTGTGATACCAGGTGAAGGAAAGAGGACCATGGGACCCAAGTCAAGCTGCTGGTTGCTAACCATTCTGATGTGCCATGCAAATAGAATTGGATCCACCGATTATGGCCCCTGACCTTGTACGAAGTGCCCAGTATGCAGACCACTCAAGGAAGGAAGGAGTTTCTGTTGGTCAATACAGTCTGTGTCAGTGCTGTGTTAACAACATGCCACCTGTTCGTTCAATCTCCTTTCTGGTCATTGATAACGCCTCGTATCACAACACTCAGACAGACAAAACCCACCGACGTCTTAATCAAAGAAGGACGAAATGAAAGCCTGGCTATTGGAGTAACACTGAAGACTACAATGAAGTCCTACCGGATCCACATTAAAAAGAGAGCCATTGCAGCTACCAAAGGGAAGCTAGAAATAAAAAATCTAAGACAATTTAGCCTTGAAACCGCTGTAAGACTATTCGAAGTTAAAACTGTCCCACTGCTAACCTATGGAATCGAAATCGCATGGTCCAACCTAAGTCTGAAAGACGTAAAATCACTGGAAAACGTCAAGGCAAGATTCCTGAAAATTACTCTTGGAATTTCAAAATACGCGCCATCAAGACTGGCCTACGAGCTAGTGAAGGAAACGTTCCTGATGGAAGATCTGCGTTACAGGCTACTGCTGCCATCTATGGAAAACTCGTCGCGACTACTTGAAGAGAGGAAGTGGAAATGGGAGAATATATGGCTGGATTTCTACACCACAAGCGTGATGAACGACCGGGCATGGACAGGACCGAACCAACTACTGCGTCCCGCAATTACAGAGCCCGGCAGTTCACGGCTACCACCACAAGATCTGTAAAACGAAACTCTACCACGAAACTATGTGATCAACGATGCGACAGATACCACATAACAAAATGTAAAAACAGAACCAAATCGATCAATGAATATGGCAAGGATTAGGACGTACTACATACAGGAAAACTTTCTTATGCACACCTGTGCGCTTTTCATATAGTATTATTACTATTGAAGTTACTATGTGTATTTACTGACTTAGTATTTCTCTTTCAGCTCCTGTTTTACGAAGGCTTAAAGTGTTAGCTGTGAATTTGGGTCGCTACGAATTGTGTTTAAGCAATCGAAAAATGCATTAACTTCCCCATATATTAAGTTGTGGTGTAGAATATACCAGTCTTGCAGTGTGCAACATGATGAAATAAGACGAAACGTTTTGTTATCAAGGGTTATTTCTGCTAATAAATACGAAGTCACAGATTAGAGAACAAAGGTGCACAGAACGTACTTGTACAGAGAACATAGTAGAGACACGCAGAGGAATATTTTTCACTGCTTTCCACATGCTGGAATTTAGTTGCATTCCTGTACACTTCTTATGGACGGCAAGATCAAGGTGAGTTTGAATTAAAATACAATATTTTTGTGTTTTTGAGAAAATCATGAATAATATATTGCTGAATATATATTTATTACCACAGTCTATACACAAACGTATTTAAAATGTTGTTGTTAAAATTTATATAACACTATAACATCTGTAGTATAAAATATTACAATAAGTTATATTATGTTATATTATCGTAGTATGATGTTACATTTATTATGGCGCTTATTATTAATTGTACGACATGTTTCGATGTTTTATGACATCATCTTCAGGTTTATATCGTCGTTTTTATCATTTTAAAACTATTATATATTTCGATGCAATGCATTTATTGATTTATAGGTATATTTGTAAATTTTTCTGTCTTCATAATGCTCTCCATGTCTGTAGTTAGACGTTCATTTTCTGTGAAATTAACGTCCAATTTTCTATTATGAAATGAGCATGGATAAAAGCGCCACAATATAACATAATATAACTTATTGTAATATTTTATACTACAGATATTATAGTGTTATATAAATTTTAACAACAACATTTTAAAAAAGTTTGTGTATAGACTGTGATAATAAAAATATATATTTATAACATTTAGTTTTTTACTTATGAGTTATTTTGCAATAAATCAATATTGTACAGTTATGTTTTCAGTTCTTTGTTTGTTTGCTTTTGTATTGTAATGTCTGCTAACTGTTGTGAGAACCTCATATATGCAATTAATTTCCTCCTTCACACTTTTATAAGCTCCTGTACTTAATCCTCCATTAGCATATGAATGCCCAAGTACTGAATCAATTGCACTCAAGCCGTGAGAACCTTAGATTTCATCAGGCATGATGTATATACTACCAAAGAAAATAGCATTTTACAGTCCGTGAAATGGTGTCTATCATCCCGAGGTTGGTACGTCTCTGTGGTTGGTATTAGTAATTGCATCATAACGGAAAAACAATTGAAATCGAGTTTTATAAAGCTTCTGCTTTGATTTAACGTCTTCCTACATTGACTCCTTTGAAGTTCTTGTTTTAAGAAGGGTTTTATGAAAGTTATGTGTACAGTAGATTTTTATATTTAAACGCAACGTTTTTATGTGAAGGACGCGGCAATTTCGAAACAAAAATTTTGTGATACTGCTAATTGTGAAGAAATGTATTACGGTGTAAATATACCTAGTGACACTGTCTTGGAATCTGATGGTAAGTAAATGATAGTAAGGAGAGTATTTATTCACTTGCAAATGAAAGTGTAGAAAATTTTCTAACTAATTTTCTACAAGAGCCTCTGCTTTTAAAACCTGTCATTATTTTAATTATTTTCTTTTGGATGTAAAATAGGTAATTACTGTCTGTTGAATTTCCATTGACAGATTTCTGCAGCATTTGTATATATAAACATTTTTGCTTCATTTTTCAGACACTCTGCATGTCTATAATGACAAATCAGAAGCACTGAAAATTGTGAAAAAATACAAGGAAGCGAGGTTTAATTCCTTTAAGACAAGACAGGAGGCTGTGGAATTTGCAGTTCAAGCTCCTGAAATTGTAGTTCCCATATGTGTGTTATCAGGAAATTTAGAAACCAGCAGTCCTGTAATAGGTGAAAAACCAAGTCCTTTCAAAGCACCTAAATCACAGGATTTGGTTTGGCTGAGGAAAGTGATAGAATGTGGTGACACTCTTACATTCACAAATACCATCTGGTATAATCCTCGTTACCTAGTGAGTAGTGGAGATACTCCAGCCATTCTTCAGGTATGCAGGTTGCTTTCTTATAAGTAGTTTTGAAGTGTATGTGTTAGTATTCTACATAGAATTCCTAACTCGGTCATCACTGATTTTAATGCTCTTTTCATACACAAAAAATAAATCAGACTGCCCTACCAAAACATTCTGTGCAATAAAATGGTTTCACAACATTAAGAGTGAGCATCAGAAGCAGGGATTTTGAAGTTAGGTGTTTCTTTTATTTTTATATGTGTAGTTGGGAGCCATCTATGAATGACTAAATGAAATCCAGGCTGTTGTATGGGCGATTATATACAGAAACCATGCTTGTTAAAAAAATTTTAAGTCCATGGGTTAAGATAGGGTTATGAAAACTGGCATGAGTAATGTTTTTGTTTTTTTTCCCTCTGTTATTTGTGTGTTCAAGATACAGGCTTGTTATTTTGTATTTTTTATAATTATGTAAAAAACCAATTTAGCTTATGTATATATCACAGAGAACTTAAACAAAAATTATCTGGTGTTGATATTTCCCCAAGGTTTCGTTAATACATTCAAAGGAATGTGTTAGAATTGCATAAGAAAATAAAGAGAAGAGAAACTTGATTATACTATTGCAAGATTAGAGCATTTGTCAAGAAATCACTGGTATATCTAGTCTAGCAATAGGATGTTTCAGTCTTCTTGGCAAGAACTGCTATAAAGTTAATGAAACTTCACCTTTTTCTGTAACAACCACGAGACCCAGCTATAATAATACATTTTTGCAACTGGTTTATCCAGACAATGAATGAAGATTCACTGACCCACAAGTATTGTTATTTACTGACAAAGCCTGGTTTTTCTTAATTGGACATATGAACACACAAAATAACTGATTCTGGTGCTCAAAATACCCTGGAGTCCTTCATTATATTCTGCTTAAAAATCGAGAAGTTGGTGTTTGGTGTGGAATCAGTGTATGGTGAATAATTGTCTCAGTTTTTCTTTTATGGATAGTCTTCACTCAGGAAGTTATGTTAATTAGATTTTGAAAAGGATTTTCCTTAAGTTCATTAAAAAAAGGAAAGTGTATGGTTACTTTCAGCAGGATTCAGTAAAGGTGAACACAACCGATAACTCTGTGGCCACAGTAACTGACATGTTTGTTGAAAAATGTATTAATGAAAGTTTATGACCAACTTGTTTCCCAGACCTCACACTGTGTGATTTTTATTTATGGGGTAGCTTGAAAGACAAAATGCATAAAATAAATCAAAGAGAATATTGAGGAAGCAATATTCAAGATTTTCCCAGCAAGCAGCAGTGTGTGAACTGGAGTGTGCTTTGCTGTGCATTTTTATTAAAATAAAAGTCAATGTTGTTCTTTGACATTTATCTTGAGATCCAAATGTAAAACAGAGAAGAACATCCATGTTCTTCTTTGATTTCAACTCTTATGGGGATTTACCATTTTTTCTGGGTACTTTCAACCTTAATTCCACTGGGAACTACAGTAAGATGTGTCACAGTCTTTAATTTATATATTATTTATTTATTTTACGTTAGCTGTAATTTACTCTATAAACTTATTAATCATTATGCTTTGTTCTGCCTGACGGTAAAAGTGAATAATCTATTCATTATCAATAATGACCTGCAACTATAGAATATCGCTAGCAGAGAATTGTACATAATTGTCAGTTATTATTCATAAGTGATATTTAATCACTATTACTGCACATTTACATGACAGATGATCAAATTTAAATAATTTATTTACTGTTTCTTTGTCTTTTCCGGGTTTAGGAAGGCTCACGGTATAACGCAATGCATGTAGCAGCCAAGGCTTGTGACGCACAAATATGTGATCTAATTCTACAGACAGTGAGCAATGTTGCATTTATTCAGTTGCTGTATGGAGATGATGATGCTGCCAACTGTGAGGACCGAGCTCATATCTTGTAGGATCTTTACCTGAATACTCCTGATAAGGCCCTGAATGAGACTCCGATACATTTTGCAGTTAAATTGGGAGCTCTTTCAGTTGTAGATGTATTGGTGTCTTATCCACAATGTGATAGACATGCGAGGAATAAATATGGACAAACACCAAGAGATGCAAGTAACATGTATTTTCATTATCATATATACATCACAGTATTCTTCAGGAGTGAGTACTTGGTATAAAATATTTATGTTATTCTCTGTGCTTCAACTAAGAAGAATGTGATTGGTTTGTAATGTAGTATGATGGGAGAATCAAGAAATATGTACAAAGTTTTGTTTGGGAAACCGTAAGACAAGAGGTCAAGGCATAGTTGGAAGTTGGTCAAAAGTATTATTTGAAAAGTGATGGCGCATCAAATTCCATGAAATGAGGGAATTTTTTTGACTATTTGAATGACAGAAATTTTTAAGGAAAATTCCTCTACCTTGGAGTTAGTTGGTCCAAAATATTTCTCAGTTTGTTAAAAAAGTGATAGTATAACCCAGAAATTTATTTCACACCCAGTGTTATTGATTTTCATAAAAAATTAAATTAAGTATATCATAAAGTATTTAGCACATTGACATTTTAAAATATTGTTTGTAAGAATTTGTGAAGGCCTTTCTTTTAGAGTTTTACCAAGGATCTCATTTACGTACTTATAAACCTTTTTTTTCTCTACACTTTGCATAAAGTGTTTAGAGATGTCAGTGATAATGAAATTATTATATATATATATATACAGTATATGATTCCATTTTAAAGCTTAGAAATTTGATATAATTGAATGTGATGTGACGATAATTATGAATTGTGAATAGATAAGAGTCTGTCATGGCTTATGTCAGTTCCATGAAATTGCCTGGAGAGACTCACAAACAGAAAAATGACAATCCAGATAGTCATTAGACTGGTCAAGATTCAAACTAGCTAACCTCCCTAATACAAATGTGGAGTGCTGCCAGAGGACCAGTCTGCTTGCTGAGATGTAGGATTTTACATAGCTGAAACAATTAAAATAGTGTGGCTACTTCCTGTAACCCGTTATATGTACATAACGTTATTTCTATCTTACTTACCATACTCATGATTTCTCCTTCTTCTTTTTTTCCAGGTTATCTGCAGTCGTGTTTCCTCTCCAGATGAAAGTCTAAGGCAAAAACTGTCAAATTTACTGGATGACATGTTTTATGTTCCTGTACTTAGATCAGAGGATAATTCTGTACAGCCTACTGTTGGTGATCCATTCTCTCCTGCTTGCCCTCTGGTTGGTAATAAATTGTTTTTACACATGTATTCACTATGCAGGGTCCTGTCGAGAAATTTAAATTAGTCAGAGAATTCTCTCATATCAGAGCACGTAGTTTTCAAAGTGAAGCTGAGACAATTCAAGGTGTTCACAGGATGTCTGGAGATTCATTTCTAGCAGGAATGTTGACAGTTACTTCTGTTACCATGTTTAGACCCCACACACTGCTTATTTGATGGATGCTAGGAGGTTTATATGTTCTGTCTCATGTATTGTGTGTGTACTTCATATGTAACCAAAACTATCAAATATAACAGTTTGTAAAATCTTTTACTTAACGTGAAATGTTTTGTCACAATTTTTTTTTTCGTCATCATATTGCCTCGCATTGAAGAGTACAGATTAAATGTGTTCCTCTCATAACACCTTGAATTTTTTTGTAGATGTTCTGTTTTTATGTGCTTAATAGCTGTTTTCCATTATTTAATTGTATCTTGACTTTATTATATTTTGAATGCCTTCTGAATTTATTTGTCTTTGTGTTTCAGTTTTCAGTTCTATAGGAAATAATCTAGGGACTGTGTTCTTTTAGGTAGGGTGATCGCCATACACCACCTACTGTTGTCCCCTTGGTCCATTCTTGATCAAGGAGACTGGGCTCCATGAGCTGACAGTGCATATATATCTATACTACACCCACCCAATCACCAATGAAATCAACCTGTCAGTCTCTGGTGTTGGAGGCAGACACAGTCTGTGAAATGCAGAAAATTAACTTCATACAAACATGGCTCATCATCAGAGGAGACGTCATTCTATTAATTTACTGTTTGTTCTAAAATGTTTCTAAAATGTTTATTCATCAGGTATTAAAAGCTGATCCACTTAATGGAAGGATGGAAATCCGGGCTTATGCAGGACCAATGAATCATGAAAAAGCAATCGTGTTCCGGAAGAAGTGGAAGACTCCTCCTCGGATGCCTCGGACTCCAAAGCAGAATGCCTGCAGACAGGCATATACAGGAAGTCTGAGTTGTCATGCATTTAGACTGCTGGATGTTGAGAAAGGATTAGAAAGAGTTGGCAGGTGGGAGATACGGATGACTTCAAGCTTATGTTTCTTTCACTTTGCTTTAGTGAGACACTGTTTGCCCAAATCTAAGTGGTTCTTGAAGTCAGAGCTTCAAATATAGAAATTATTTTACTCAACAAACAGTTATATTCTTATGTATTATAAGATAAATGCACCATGACCTGAGAAAGGGCAAGAGTATTTGGTGCCCCATGTGAACCTTTAGCCTTGCACGTCCCAGTTAACCTCTAAAAGCGAATATTGTGCATATGTAATTTCAAATGAAGTTTAGATTATGAAACAAAATGATATGTTACTCTTACTGAATGTATAGATTTTAAAATTTAGAACCTCACGAGGCAGTCTGTTTGACAGGAAAATGCTGACTCCACTACTCACACATCAGCCAATCATAAGTAATATCAAGCATTGTTGATGGTAAATTACAAGGCCATTTTATCTTTCTGTATTTAGATGCGTGTTTTATTCTACTTGATGCTGTTTCTCTGCCTCTTATTATTCATTCAGTTTTGTTGACAGTGTTCCTCAGTTTTTCCATATAAAAATAATGGGATGCAAGAAAATGTTTTTACTATTTTCACATGAAATAATATTAGTATATTTGTTTTAGTAGTAGAATGGTGTCCTGCTCAAACAGTTTCAGTTAGTAGCTTGATGTTATTGGCCAAAGAAACTGTTGACCATGAAGCATAATGCAAAGGAAGAAAATATCTGCTTTACTTTGCCCGAAAGTATAATATATTTTGTGCCTGTGATTTCTTACAGGGACCTGGCTGAGGAATTCAGGGTTGGTTGGAATGAATATTGGCCATTTCTTGATACATTTACAAATTTGGCCTCTGAGGATGGGCTTCAGAAACTTGAGGCTTATCTGAAGAACAGATTTGAGGAGGCTGCACAGAAACCATATTCAACGAAGGAGTGTTATGATAGTTCAGAATGTGTAGTGAATGGTTGTGTATCATCTTTAACAGAGTATAGTGAAAATCAGTCAGTTGATGATGAGATTAGTCCAGTGTCAAATCTGTGCCTTGCTTTTAAAGCGTGCAGTCTGTCTGACACCAGTCCAGTTAAACCACTAGTAGAGAATGCGTTTAAGACCAAATCAAATGTGTACATTCATCGAAAAGTGGATGCAATGCTGGCATGGAAGATGAAACTCTGTTGAATCCAGGTCTTAGCCCATTCTTATGTGTAGAAAAATCTTGTTGTGTGTTCGCTAAACGAATGTTTGATGGACTCACGGTTGTTGGTCGTAGTGTACGGGTTAGTGATTCAGTGCCTGACATGCTTGATCCAGAAATTAGGCATCTCCAAGATCTTGTCAGCAGTTTTAAAGATGACGCCAGATTCGCATCTGTCGATTTTAATCTCGTTCACTCTCGAATCGCCGTAATCGTAGCAGCAAAGCTTATTGAGCTTACTAGTGATGAACTGGAATTTGTCGTGTCTGGTCTTCAATCTACAGTTTCCCCATTGTCATGTTCTTATTCAGATGAAGAGGATGATGTGAGCGTATGTTACCGTGATGCACATGCATATGCTGAACACGAAAGAAAAACCAATTGTGAACGTAATCAGGTAAAATGTATTGCCGAGTATATTCTTTGCGCCTTAGAAATACAAGAAAATGATACAGACACAGACAAAACCAGTGGTGCTAAGAAAGATATCCATGTCCGAACAGAAGAAGAATGTATGAGGATTTGGTCTGATGCTTCACAGTGCTTATGCTTCAGACAAAATCATAATTTTATGAGAAATGCTAGGAAAGGTTGGTCCTTCAAGAGAAATCATGTGCGGTCTACATCTGACAAAGCTAACACACAATCTTCATCAGATGGAATTACAAGACGACTTACATTTGTAGAAGATAATGGTGAGTGCATATTTGTTACGTTGTTTGCATAAAATAAATGTCATGGTGTGTTGGTCTGTAGAATTTAATTTTATTTATTATTTGTATAAATTATATTAGTTTATGTAAGGTACCTTTATTCCACCTTAAAAATGTAGTGATACTCGGGGATTAACAAAGCACTGAAAATAAATATATATCCATCACCATTTCAGTTCCATCTAGTGATAATTCTTCATTATTTGAACCTCTGAACTAAAGTAAGTAAATGCTGAGTGTGACTAAAAATTGTTTATGTATGTATTTATTTATTTATTTGTGGTTTATTTAATGATACTGTCAGTAGTTGAGATTACTTAGCATCAAATGATGAGATGAGTAATGAATAATGAATTTGAAAGGATATGGAAGAAGGTGGATATGGTCTGATCCCAGAATTTGCAGGGAAGTCCTGAGTAAAACCACGAAAAACCTTAGGATAACTAGTCTCCAGGCTAAGATTTAAATCATATGCCCCAAATATGAAGCAGGAGAATTACAGATTTTTTGTTGGAATCAGTTCGTGTGATGTAGGTTGAAGTCTTTGACACTCCCAAATGTAACTGAGCGACCTTTGTAACAAATCAAATTTTTACCCATTCACGCCTATACTCGTTGCATATACTGGTCTCTTTCTTGAAAACATAAGTCCTCCAAGTGTTAGGGTTTCCAGTGTGTGGAGTTTGTAGAATCAATTTGTTCTTGAAAAATCATACAAGTTTAGAATGTCTAAAAAGAGATTTTTAGCAGTACCAATATTTTACTTCTGTAGATGGTGCTGTGAATGCTGTAAATACCATTGCATTCTATTCTTCTTCTGTGACACTCAGGGGATTTTAGACAATATAGTTACTGTTACAATTGATCTCCTTCCTCATATTCATTTTTGTTGATCCTATTAGCATATTGTACATTATAATAAATAATGAAGCTAATTAATTATGTACTTTCCACTAGATTCTGACCAGCAGTGTGATAGTACAAGAATTAGTGAGATGGAAGGTTCCATTCATGAAACACACTGTAATCTGAAAGTGAGCAGCTTTAAAAAGAGACAGACATATAATTCAGAAACTAATAAGTTACATAAAATGACATACATATCATCAGGTGGTGAGTTTTCAGAAGGTAAGATTTCTGATGCGTGTTTTTATGTACATGTCTTTTTAAAATGGAAATTTATGCTAATATAAGTGCTGGAGACTGAATATTGTATGGTGCAGCGTTTCTCAACCTGTGGTACACGTACCACTGGTGGTATGCGAACTAAGTAAGAAAAGCAGAAGATAATATTAACATAAATAAGATTTCCCTGAACGAATTTGGTTAGTGGTACTTTTAGTGTGTTAAATTAGAATTAGTGGTATGCCGGCGAAAAAGGGTAAGAACCCCTGGTTTAGTGGAATACAGGGCTAGTCTAAGTGATGTTTACGATATGAAAGAAATAATACGTTCAATGAAATTCAGATGCACAAAATTGGTACCAATGGAAAGAGAAACTCTCCAAGTTTTGTTTCAGTACATCACAGGTGTTCAATGCGAGCCCCCTTGGTAACTCGGCACACATCCAGCCTGTAGTCGAGTTCCTCCCAGACACGTTGCAGCATATCATGATCGATTGCTGTAATGGCTTCTGGCAAGGTCTGTGGTGAGGGTGGCACGAAGAATATCTTTGATGAACTCCTACAGAAAAAAATCACAGGGCGTCAGGTCCGGTGAATGTGGAAATCCAGGACACAAAAGGCTCCTCTGCCTTCGTTGGCAGTAATTTTCTGTCATATCGCCCCTGGCGGCGAACAGTGTTACTATGCGGCCGCGAAGTATACCAACATAATCTTGGAGAGTTTTTCTTTCCATCGGTACCAATTTTGTGCATCTGAATTTCATTAAACGTGAGTAACATGTGTTTCAAATCGGAAACATCATTTAGACTAGCCCTGTATAAAGACCTGAAGGGACTAGTTGTTATTTACAGAATGTAGGGGTTCTGACCATATAATTTTATGAAATGTATAGATGATAGCCTCTAACAGATCATGTCTTATGCATGTGAGTTTTATTTGTATTCCAGATGATGATGATGATGAATATTTCACACCACCATCAACACCTGAAAAACTCAGCAGAAATGAAGTACATTCATACTGCGATGATGATGATGATGATGATGATGGCGATGACGCTGAAATGTTAACACCAGTCGAATGGCCAGATGTTTTTATACAAGGGTAAATACTGAATGTCACATAAAGCAAAGAGTAGAATAATTTTTCTATCCACTACTGCTGCTACATTTATTTAACCAAAATGTTGGGGAAAGTTTTTTTGCCCGCTGCATAGAATTCATATTTGCCTTGTCAGCAGTTCGTCATTCATGAAATCTTTATCTGACAGTGAAGTACCCAAACACACTAATTGTTACCTAATTTTTGTAGACAGTAAAATTTTAATCACTTAAAGTGCTAGAAGCTGTGTTTTGTTGTTTCCTCATCTTGTAATTTTCAAACGCCTGTGCTGCCATGTAGTCTTATATGTGGTTAGCAACATTTAGATCTAATGATGAAAAATCTGTAACCACCTTAAAGAGTGCCCAGAATACTAAGTATATGAGCACAAAATAGTCTTATTGAAATATAATTTTTTTTTCTAGTGACTCACCTACCAAGTTGGATGCCACTGTAATGCAGGCATTGGATGGCTTAAATATAGACCCTATAGAATATCCTAACATTTATAGATGGCGACATTTGGTTTTGCTGTACTCTGAAAGTGTGAGAGCCATGTAAGTAATGTGTCTAATGTAAATAAAATTAGTCAGTAATGAATCAAAATGACATTTACGATAATTCCAACTTTTATGGTTCCCAGAAAATTTTTACATTCAATTTTTGTATGTACTGCATTTTCCATGGACAATCCATAGTACTCTATGTTGTATGAAGTGTACAAGTTCAATTTGTTGTCCATTGTTTGTATTTGTATTATCTTTGTACACAATATTAATTAAATTAAAAAAGAATTATGAACATGTTCCTAGCCATCCATAGTATTTCATCTGTTTTCACTTTCAAACTAAATAGTAAATATCTTGTTTGGAATGTTCATGTGGAAATGGATTGTTAAATTGTGTAATTATGCTTACAAGATCATGGTTTCAGCTTTAATAATATTTCTGTTATGTTCCACTTTGAAGTTTCTGATTGTTAAATTGATTTAATATTTTTCTTGTATTTCGATAAACACAGAAAGTTTTGTAAAACTCCTTTTTGTCAGAGTAGAGTTTCTCATATGTGCATATGGATAATAACAAGAAGACATGTATAAAGTGAAGCTTTCATGATAGACTCTCAGGTTACAAGCCATGTCAGGTGGCTGAATGGTGAATGAACCATATTTTCTGCCAACATTGTGAGAGAAATCTGTGTTCTCATCCTCAGGGCTCAGATTTGTTACGCAGCAGCCTTGAGGATGAGAGCAGGGGTTGTTTTCGAAACGTTGGCAGAAGATATGGTCTATTCACCATTCAGCCACCTGACGCGGCTTGTAACCCGAGTCTTTCATCAACAAGAAGACATGTTTTTCAAATTTTAAATAAATGTCTATGGAAAATAAAGTTGAATTACAAAGAAGTGGAAATGGTGGACAGAATTTGTCAATGGACATTAAGAAGGTAAAACATTTTAATTATATGTCTTGTAACTTTCAGATGGTCCAGTCCTCTTCCTTCGAGGCCTAAAGAAAGAACTAGAATGCTTCAGACACCTGTCGCAGATTCTTCACAATACCAAAAAGGTATGCAGTCTTCCACTCCTCCACAGGCATGGCACAAAATTACAGGATCATATTCACCATTAAGTCATCAGGGGTTGAAAAGAAAAATACTTATGAAATTCTAATAGCCTATATTTTATAATTAGAAATATGTTTATCTATATCTAGATGTAGTAAATTCTGATGTTTGTACTTATAAAGAATGGGATTGTTAAATTTGTATTATCAGATATTAGAACATTTTAATGCAATGGATAGTTTATTATGTAGGAAGCACATGTGGGATATTTTCACATGATCTTAAAATTTTATGCAGGTAAGGAATAAAAGATTCTTAAAAGAATAAGAAGAAGAAGAAGAATTGATCAGTAAAGGAAGTCAGCAATAAGAGTATTTCTTAAAAAAAAATTCTCAAATAGAGATAATTCCATATGTTGACAAATTAAACTTTAGGCTTCTTGGACGTAGGACCCAGTGATTCATTCACCTTTTTTGTCTCATTTTACTGTATAATTTTTCTTGTCATTATATTATTATCAATAATGACCTGCAATTATAGAATATCGCTAGCAGAGAATTGTACATGATTGTCAGTTATTATTCATAAGTGATATTTAATCACTATTACTGCACATTTACATGACAAATGATCAAATTTAAATAATTTATTTACTCATTTACGTGCATATAAACCTTTTTTTCTCTACACTTTGCATAAAGTGTTTAGAGAGGTCAGTGATAATGAAATTATAAATACTGTACAGTATATGGTTCCATTTTAAAGTTTAGAAATTTTATATAATTAGGCATACGTGGAAGTTGGTCAAAAGTATTATATGAAAAAGTGATGGCCCATGAAATGAGGGAATTTTTTGACTACCAGAATCAGTTATTTTGTGTGTTCATATGTCCAATTAAGTAAAACCAGGCTTTGTCAGTAAAGAACAATACTTGTGGGTCAGTGAATCTTCATTCATTGTCTGGATAAACCAGTTGCATAAATGTTTTATTATAGCTGGGTCTCGTGGTGAAGTTTCATTAATTTTATAGCAGTTCTTGCCAAGAAGACTGAAACATCTTATTGCTAGACTAGATAGAATGCTAAATTTAATTAGGTACTACTTCTACTTTAGATAGCTTATTGGTTTTTATACAATAGTCTTGTTTGGTCTAAATTGGAGTATGGATCTGTTACTTGGAATTCTATTACTTCCACTGATTCTACCAAAGTTGAAAGAATTCAAAGGAAATTTGCTGCTTTATGTCACGCCAGTTTTTTTAATGGCCTAAGTGACTATAATTATGAAGACGTTTCAGTGAGGATAAATTTTCTTTGACTGCACCTGCGGAGGAGCCATCTTGATGCTCTCTTTCTCATTAATATATTTAAAGGTAAAATTTGCTGCCCATCCGTTTTGGATTCAGTTTCTTTGTGCGTACCCTCCGATCCATTAGGGACTACTTCTCGTTTCTTTGTTTATCGTAGTCTTAAAGCTAGTTCCTTGTTTAGGTGTGCTTCTGCTGCGAATGCAGTCTGTCAGCGCATCAACATTTTTAACAAGGAGAATATTTTTCTTAGGCATTTTATTTAGCCAATTTCCTTTTCTTTTTTTTTCTTTTTTTTTACTAAAGTTTCATTTTGTATGTATTATTTATATTTAACTGTTTTTAATTTAATTATTATATACCTAGGCATATTATTCAGCTCATTTGCTTGTTGATTATTTTGTAACAAATTAATGAATTGATATATTATCATTATTATATTGTACATCTATATATTTAGTTTATTGTTTGTTTGTTTTTGTATTGTTATGTTTATGTTTATTGTTAGTGCTTGGCTGTTATTGGCCTCTTTTGGATGTTGCCAAGCACTCTAATAAATGAAATGAATTGAATTATTATTATTATGATTATTACATACTCCTACTTTGCACACTTTCGTAAATTAGTTAAGGCTACCATTAAGTCTGATAGGCGGCGGTGGTTAAAGTCTGTTGATGACAGTCTTAAAACTCACCCTCAGCATTTTTGGAAACACGTTTCAAATTTCAGAAGAAAAGATAACTCCTTCATTCAGCTAAAAATTTGTGATCAGTTTGTCAGTGACCCGAAACACATTGCTGATGAATTTGCTATGCATTTTGAATCAATTTTTAACACTTGTTGCCAGTCCGTCACTCCTACCGATACTTTTACTTCTGATTTTTTGCCCGCCGCTCCTATCTCTCCTGCTGAAGTTAGCAAGGCGATCAAGCGCCTCAGACCCTCAAAGTGTGTGGGGTTAGATGGAATTCCTTCGTTAGTAATTAAGGGTTGTTCTGATATTTTCACTCCCTTATTAACCTATATTTTTAATTTAAGTGTAACTAGTGCCACCTTTGCGTCCCTGTGGAAAGAAACAGCTGTTGTTCCTGTGTTTAAAAAAGGCAACAGTTCCATTGTTAGTAATGATAGATTCATCTCTATTCTTAATAACTTTTCAAAAATATTTGAATTTATTGTCTATGATCATTTGGAAAAAAATTTTAAGTACAGATTAAATCCCTCAAAGCATGGTTTTCGTAAATTTAATTCCACAGCAACAAATTTGGTTACTTACCTTAATTCCGTTTTACCTTCAGTTAGTACTCAAGGACAAACAGATTCGGTATACTTTGATCTTACTAAAGCATTTGACTTAGTCCCTCATAGTATTCTTCTTGGGAAACTTAGAAACTTTGGACTATCACCCAGTTATGTTGATTGGTTCCATAGTTATCTTTCTGACAGGCAATCTTTTGTTCGTGTATCTGGAACTCTTTCGTATCCTTATCGTGTAAAGTGTGGAGTGCCTCAGGGTTCCACCCTAGGCCCCTTACTTTTTAATATATTCAGTAATGACATCTGCGACTCCATACATAATTCACAGTGCCTTTTATTTGCTGATGACTTAAAGATGTATCGGAGTATCAGCGATGTTGATGACTGCAAACTGTTGCAGGACGACATCCATTCAGTGCAAAATTGGTGTCTTGTGAATGGGATGCAACTTAATTTAAGTAAAACGACTGTTATATCATTCACCCGGAAGACAAACAGTATTTATTTTAATTACAAATTGTGTAACAACCTGGTGGCACGCTCCCATTGTGTTAAAGATCTCGGTGTTCTACTGGACTGTAAGCTCTATTTTCACCAGCATATCAACTATATATTCTCACAGAGCTTGAAAATGCTAGGTTTGATTCGGTACATTACTTCTTCCTTCTCCACTGTTGATAGCCTTTTGGTCTTGTACAGTACCTTAGTCCGTTCCAAAATTGAGTATGTTTCTGTTGTTTGGAACTCTATTACTAATACTGATTCCTTTAAATTGGAAAGGATTCAAAGGAAATTTGTAGCTTTATGTTACGCTAGATTCTTTAATGGCGTTTGTGGCTATAATTATGACGATATATTAGTTAGATTAAATTTCTTATCCTTACATTTAAGGAGGAGGCTTTTGGATACTCTATTCCTCGTGAATATTTTTAAAGGCAAAATTAGTTGCTCATCTGTTGTTGATACAGTTAGTCTCTGCATACCTACTAGGTCTATCAGAGACTATTCTACCTTTACTGTACAACGTAATTTCAAGGCCAGTCCCTTTGCCAGATGTGTTTCTGCTGCCAATGCAGTCTGTAGGACCATCGACATCTTTAACAAAGATTGCATTTTGCTTGCTGAGGTCAGTCAGCTTTTTAAACAATAATCATGGTTTTTTATTGTTTACCTAGTATGACATTTTATTGTGTATGTTGTTTGTCCAAAATTTAACTGTTTTTAGTTTAATTATTACTTTACTTATCTATAACATTTAGTTTTTTACTTATTAGTTATTTTGCAATAAATCAATATTGTACAGTTATGTTTTCAGTTCTTTGTTTGTTTGCTTTTGTATTGTAATGTCTGTATTGTTGTTAGTGCTTGGCTGTTATTGGCCTTTTTGGCTGTTGTCAAGCACTTTAATAAATGAATTGAATTGAATTGAAATATACAATATGTGAACTTTAACTGTTTAAATAAAACAAAGTAACTACTTAACTAAAGGAATGTATCTATTTAAGTAAACCTATTTAACCTTTTAATTACAAACTACGTAACTAAAGGGGCAGATTCATTATTTCTTCAATGAAGGACGCAAATTCAATGTCGGCCATTTCTGGATTCTGCAAAGGAAATAAACATTTGGATCAGAATAGGAACTGGAATTATGGGTAACAAGTATGGAAACACGTACAGCGAATATCTCGTGGTAGGCGATCTCTAAGGATGCAGGTTTTGAAGGAATTTGTAACGAAGCTCATGGTGAAAGACACTGAACTTATTCTAGTTACGTGGACATCTATGTAAATTACAGGCTTCAACCTGATTCAGCATTTCTTGGGGTGACTTCTGTTTGACCCACTATTTCATCTACCTGTCATAACCTGACCTGGTGGTGTAACTTTTATGTCGTGTGATTTTCATCTGCACGGAATTTACAAGTCGGAGGGAGGGCTGGAAATAGGTCAAATGCAAGTATATAAAAATTACAAAGAGAACTTCAGGCTCATAGTATGCCTTCGTGGCCTATATATCATGTGTTCAGTTTATAATAAGGTAAATATAGATTTATGTAATCAATCAATTAATCATTATCCGTTAATTTCAACCGCCTGTGTAACCACTTACAGTTATGCCGACAAACACAGTTGCAATACTTATGGTTTCAACAGTCTCAGATCATATTTTTGTTCTCGTCTTAGTATCGGTTACTGAATTTAGTGACTCAAAACACAAGGATTGTGCCATCATGCACCATTCGCTGGAATGACAGAGAAGAATGGACTGTTTATTTCTCAGTGCTCTGAGTTTTTACCCAGCAATGATATTTTGTGTGATGTCTGCTTAATTTTTTGCTTTGCCCCATTCAGTGCTATGGCTTATGTTCAACAATATCAGTAGCTCGGACTACTGTTAGTGTCAAGGTTTTCATGAAGAATAGAATGTAAAAAATACACGGGCAGTTTTTGTGTATGCTGTTCAGGAAAGGCAGCCTTAAACTTATGTATGTAAAATTTCTCACTTATGTAGTAGCAGTAATTTTGTAGAAAAGTTTTCTGTACTTCTCTTCTGCAGAATTTTCTGTGTCAGGTTTTGCCTTCTTCATTTCCCTGGTTTTTGTTAGAAAATTGAGAAGTGTGTCATGTTCATTTTGCACGTGACTTTGAATTTCTCTTATTTTGTGAATAAAATCTATACCCAGACCTGTCTGTAATGTATGAACCAAAATGTAAGAATTTGCGAACACAGAAAGAAAGGGTTTGAGCAGAAAGACCTGTTACTATCATGAATGTACCTCATGACAAAATGAAAATGAGAAGTTTCATCCAATATTAGGTGGTTCCTGAATTTGTCTTGAAATGTCAACTAGCAACACTTCATGGAGGGCTTTTAACAAATTATTTTCAATGGCCAGAGATGTGCCTTAGCAAAAGGTCATTCAGCAGAGGTTCATAATGTTCAAAATATTCTTTACAAATACTTCTGTCAAGGGGCAACTCAGATAATTCATGACCTCTAAATGGTAGTTCTTGAACTGGCAAAAGACAAGTCATGTCACCCATTTCAATATTTCTTAATTTTTATAAATTCCTTTATTATATTCTGAACTACTAAATGCAAGTTGGATCTCCAGAAGCTCATAATTTCTTTGGAGACTTAAATAAAGAATGACCTGCATGTACTGTACATGTTTGGCGTAAGATTCGTGTTTTTCTTTTCTTTTCGTGAAGCATGTAAGTCATAAGTTTGTTAAAGGCCCCCGAAATCCAAAACATTTAAACATTTTTGGAAGATCAATTATGGCCAGCAAATCAGTTTCTCTCAGATTGTTGCAAGCTGTTAACCACGGGTAAAAATGATTTTGCAAAACAAAAGTTCCCAGTGTACATATTTTGTTCCTTATATTCATTCGCTCTTAGGGTTTTATATAGGTTGGTAATGTCTCCCATGTTTTAATGTTTTTAGTTTCTCCATGAATTTTCTTCTTGACAATAGTTTTTCTAAAAGACATTGAATAACATTTTTATCTATTTTCCACAAACTTCAAATGGTCTTCCACTGTTTATAAACACGTAAACTTACATCACTGCAATTGTGTTTATGATAATTCCAGTTTGTGAGTGATTTTGGTACAGTTCACCTCTTCTTCAGTTCATGTTGAGGTCAACCATTGCTGTGTTTAAAAGAATGGTAAAGACCTTTGTTTTTCTTATATTCACAATTTTTTAATATTTTTATTTGCATTGTGCAATGCCAGAGCGTGTTAATTTGATTTTGCGTATTCAAATAACTTGTGTCTTTGATGTCAGCACGGAATAATTAGTTTGTAGTACCATGATGATGCTGTAAGTGTTGTGAATTTAGATCTTGCGTTTCAAAGTGGCAAGCCAGATCATCATTATTTTATATTACGTTCATTAAATAGGACTAATTGTTTATATTTATACACAATCAAGCTGACTCCAGAGAGATGTTGGCAGAACACTGAGCTAGGTTTTGATACTTGTATGATAAAATAAAAAGTAAAAATTGCTTGCATCATCACAACCTCAAATCCTACATAGAACGAAATATGTCTGGTAATAAGACAAATGCAGAGGAGTGCGTTGTTAAACTGTGGGCCAAATTAAACATGTCTTACATAAGCGAAAAGTGATTAAAATTTTGACCCTTCTGGGTTGTTTTGGATCTCCTACAAGAACATGCATTCAGAGCCCGAAGTTTCAGTCATGTAGTGTAAGTAGCAGCGATGATTTGTTACCTTGAGAATGTTGGAATAAAAAATGTTCCCCCACATCAGAATATTGTTACTAATTGTTTCAGTACACATACTCGTGTTTTGTGGTACCAAGTTAAAGTATTCTGTCTTCCTGGTCTTTTCGAAGTGTGCATTTGCCAGTAGTGAGTGACCAGCCCACTGCCTCCGCACAATTTCTACTCAGTCCTTATTTTTGTCTGCTAGAGCCATCTAGTAGGAATCAGGAGAGACTTGTGTGAGAAATGGCCAGGGAGTTTTGCTTACGAAACATCTAGTTCATGTTTTTTCGTGACCTAAATCTAAGGCATGGGACCGCCGGCTTTAATTCCACTCCGAAGGAAGTTGTGCTATGGATTTTTATCACCCTTTAAAAATCCACCGACCTTGGCCGGATTTGAACCCGCGTATCTTGGGTCCAGTGGTGACCACATTAACCACTAGTGCAATGACGGCGACAAGTTCGTTGAAATATTACTTTGCCAAAATAACAACAGAGAATTTTATGAACATGTTTTTTATTTAATATCCTTAAATATATAATTCATATTTAATTAGAAACTATTTAATAATTTAAGTGTTTAACAAAATCTAAAGAATTTAACTATTTAATAACAACTGTTTTACAAAAAATTAATAATTTAACTATTTAACAAAAACTGAACAATTTAACTACTTAAAAACAACTATTTTACAAAAAATTAATAATTGAACTATTTAACAAAAACGATTAAACTATTTAACTAAAACGATTTAACAAAAAAACTTTGTAACATATTTTCTAAAAAGAATCAAAGTATTTAAATACTAAAATCTTCTGAATTCAGAATATTCAGGATATCTTCCCAAATGGGGGCATATTGCTCATTGTCCATTTCTGGGATCTGGAAAGGAAATGAACATTTGTATCAGAATAGCAACTGAAACAATGGGTAACAAGTATAGAAACACATCTCTAAGGATGCAACTTGTGAAGGAATTTGTGACGAAGCTCACGGTGAAAGACACTGGGCTTATTCTAGTTGCGTGGACTTTTATATAAATTACAGGCTTCAACCTGATTCAGCAGTTTTTGGGGTAACTTCTGGAGGGCTATGAGCCGGGATAGCTCAGTCAGTATAGTGACTAGCTGCCGGGGTTCGATCCCCGACAGGGGCAGAGGATTTTTTCCTCTAGCCTCTGCATCCAGACCGGCTCTGGGGCCCAACCAGCCTCCTCTACAATGGGTACCGGGGTCCTTTCCCGGGGGTAAAGCCCCCCATCTAGTGCCGAGGTCAAGGAAGAGAGGAGCTATACCTCCTCTCACCCCAAGCGCCTACATGGCGCACAGTGGGACAAACTTTACTTTACTTTCTGGAGGGCTGGAAATAGGTCAAATGCTTTCACAAATCAGTGTTCGGCCCACGTAATTGTTGTAATCCAAAGGAGAGTTGACACTAACCTCTTTATTAATGAACTGTTGAAGGTCGGCGTCCAGTAATTGTTCGCCACCAGAATCTGTCTCCAATGCTAATTCGGATCCAAATTCGATCTGGAAAAAATGTGACAGAGGATTTTGATGTAAATATAAACTATTTGTAACATATCTTTCCTGTCCACAGCCAGTTTATTTTTAAAGAAATACGAGGGCAGATAAATTAATGTTGAAAACTTAGAGTAGAGTTTTAGTGATTTAAATAGTGGAATCTCCTAAATAAATTCAACTGCAATGCGCTCTTACAAACAGCGGCAATCGGGAGTTTACTCTGGTCATCTTTCGCCTCTGACATTCCACGCTTGTTCGTTTTCCATGTGCAAGCGACAGATGGCAGGCGAGTGAGTTCGTCCAAATAGTAATAACGACGACTTACCTCTGACGAAGCGACGTCTTGTGTGGCTGGGAATCCAAGATAGTTGTTGGGTGGGCAATATTCAGGAGACAAATTAAGCTCTTTCAGAATTTCTTGAAATGCCATGTCACTAATTGCACTTGGATTTATTGTTGCGTCAGAAATCTGGAAAGGAAGTAAACATTTGGATCAGAACTGCAATTGGAATTATGGGTAACAAGTATGGAAAAACATGCGGTGAATATCTCGTGGCACGCGATCTCTTAGGATGCAGGTTGTGAAGGAATTTGTGACGAAGCTCAAGGTGAAAGACACTGGACTTATTCTAGTTGTGTGGACTTTTATATAAATTACAGGCTTCAACCTGACGGCAGATGGCAGGCGAGTGAGTTCGTCCAAATAGTAATGACGACGACGACTCACCTCTGATGATAGGACGTCTTGTGTGGCTGGGAATCCTCCCCATTGATGTTCCTGGATAGGGAGGGGAAGGGCGCTGCTGTTCTGCGCGGTGGTGGAGCGGCGCCTCCCTGACTGGCGTCTCAACTTCCTATCACGGGTCTCCTCCCGGAGGCGCTTTTGTTTGCGGACCTCATTTGGGATGTAGATGTAATCTGAAATCGGAAAGAATGCCATTCAGGTCACAGCATTCCGTTAACGGTCGCTTGTGATCTCGTGATTTGACATCAGAGAAGGAAAATCAGCGACATTCATAAATCATATATTACAGAAAGACAGGAACAGAACAATGCATCTTTCTTCGAAACGTTGGCATCGAATTAGTCGCCGTGAAAGCTCCTGATAATACAAAATTAATATTTCTATTGCGATTGTTAAAACGAAGCAAAAATTAATGACACTGAAGTGGCATCAAAGGGAGGTCTTCCGGGTAAAGTACTGCCTCTGTATCGAGGTTGAAGTCACTTTAAGACTTTGATGGGTTTTCGCGGAGGTGAGGCTGAGGATGATGATTAAATTCTGGATTTTGATACAGTGTAGACTTGGGAGGAAATGAACTCGAAATATAAGGAAAAAAATACGCCTTCTGTGCTTTTGTTGACTTTTGCCACTCCAGCTCTGATCGACTCAAATCTTAAAATATGTTACTAAAGAATAAAGTCTCGTGAAAAGTTCTCTTACTTAAAATCGCTAGCAGTCAATCCCAAATAAATCTGAATGTGATTTTCCTCTTAATTCTCGGGTACATATTTTGGAAGCTTCTTGCTGCTTTTTGAGGTTAAAAGAGAATTAATTACTTACCGGGATATTTCTTCTTATGCTCCGCGGCCGCCTGTCGCGCGCGGTCAAAATAATCGTCCTGCACAACTTTTAGTGCCTTCCACATACATCCAAGTCTGCAAATAGAAAAGCAGAAGTTGTAAGAACACAGGCAGTTTGTAGGACGCACCGGAGGACCATCATCCAAGGGCTGCAGCTGGGTAAAGGCAAAGGCAGTGGCGTATGACGGCGTGCAAAATGTTTCACCTGTTCTCGACGATCAGAACATTTTCAGCAAAGGGAAATAAGATATCCAATTTCAAATTCACCTCATGCTTTCTCTGTCAATTTTGGATATTTGCACTTTTACAGTAAAAGAATAGTTCCGGGCGGACTTATAAATTCTACTTCTCTACTGCCCTAAATATCCTGTGTTCATTTTATAATAAGGTAAATATAAATTTATAATCCAGCAATGGAAAGCAAATTAGCCTTCAGCTTAAAGTGCTGACTTTGTGAATCGAATCTTGCAAGAGCCAATATTTTTTTAATTATAAGGTCTCATAGTTTATCGTCACCACAATTATCAGTGTCGTCACGAAATATCCCCCCCCCCCCCCTCTTTTAGAAGTACAAATTTCTAAGTGCGCGTTCTGAACACGAGAAATTTCTCACATATAATTTTACAGGTTCGCACCGTCGCCATGTTTATCATCCTTCACGTACGTTCAATGATCATACATGTCCGCTGAATTCGAATATCTTTGAAGACAATCTGTCATTCACGAATGCTCTGCACATTAAATTATTAACACGTAATTGTCCTGAAGTACATTTTGTATTACAACTTACCTCACGCTGATCTGATTGTTGCTGTCTGCAGGGTACAGGGCAGCCAGTTCTTTTCTCCATTCATTTGAGAAGATCATGAAGGCGTTAGGCGGCCTCTTTATCTTTGCGCACTTTGGTGTTTTTTGGCACCTTTTCGCCTTCCTCTTCCCTTCGATCTTCTCTGGCTGCCCTGTAACTTGCAGCTGCTGATGTTCCTGAGTTTTTCCTGAAAGAATGATGGAATCCATGTATAAAAACTATAATAATCAGAATATGGCCAACATTATATAAAGAAACATGGCTATCTCCAGTGTACTTGACGCTTTTTTTACTGAATAGTTACAGACATATGAAGCGTAAGTAATAAAATGCGCTGTTGACGTATCTGAATGTGGTTGTGTGTAAAGAAGGAGCGAGGTTTCAGTAACATCAGTATAACAGAGAATATGTGAATTGTGAATAAGAGACGCACAGTTTTGTGTTTTCACCTCAACGAGGACGTCGTTAAACAGGCTGGCTCTGATTGAGTCTTGCCGAAAGAGGGAATTGTGTCTACCCTGGGGGACCCATCAGACAGAGCTCTTCCTCGTCACTAGAGACTGAGGCCCAAGAAATAAGATGGCTTCTGACACGTGGACACAAAATTAAGTATTCTTGGTCTCAACTCTCAAAGAGCAAAGTAAAAGTACATAATTCACTAGAAAATGATTCTTTCAAGTCCAGCAAATTTAAAATGTCTGACAGTGACTATAATAAACCAAAATTGATTTCATGTGGAGAATTCTTATTACAGTCTATTTAACACTTTTTGTTTTCCCTTTGCTAACATCACTTAAAATAATGAAATAATGATATTATGGGGAGCATATCTGGACATCTAGAAAGATGCATAAGCATCATAATTGACAGAACATCATGCTGATGAGGTTTACAGACTATACTCCACAATTTACTGTATGCACAGAATTAAACGACACTTACTGTCTGCTGCCAGCCATCCAATGTTATTTTGAAGGCTCTTCAGCTCCCTCATATGCATTTCAGTAGGATTTACCTGAGGACAGACACAAAATGAGTTATTTTATAGTCCAAGAATTCTCTGCAACTTGATGAGGTTAATATTTATTATGAAATTGTTGTCCCAGTCACACACAAATCGCATGTGCCTTGGCTGTTTGTGCTGCACTGCAATTGATTTTCGTTTCTGCCAGAAAATATTAAGAAGACCTCACTTATAGAAAGAGAAATTAAGGCTGTGTCAGATAACGAGGCCTTCCTTGTAATGAATGATTTACCTTTAAAATTAGCATGTTAGGAAACGTTTCAAAGCTTTAATTGCAATATACAAGTCAGTTTATGATTAATCTGTAATACAAAACAACGATCCTGAGAAATTAAGCTGTTCACTCAACAATAACTTTCCTCTAGACGAAAAAATTAAGACTGAAAACAACCTTTAACAATGTCTGAATGCGACAAGTGACCCAGTCATAGGTCCCTATCAGCTGTTTAGCTTAGCCGGAATTCAAGTAACTTTGTTGATGATGGCGGACGTGTGTTGCTGCTAGCATTTGAATTCTTAAGAATGACATACAATCCCTCAAGATAACGAAATAATAATATTTGTTTAAATCTTGTCAGTCACAATCACAATAAAATTCCTATTAAATATTAAAATATTACTATAATTAGCATGTAAATATTTAAAATATATTAAATGATGTTCTCATCGAAATGTTCGATTTACATTAGATCATCACTTTTTACACGACATGTTTTGAAACAAAATTAAATTATCAAATATATTATTTTATTTTCTATTTCTAATTTTATTAATATTCATTTAGTCTTTATATTATTTACTTTACAGGATGATAACAAAACGTTCACCCACACAAAATCATGTCAAGCACGACATACATATACAGAACAACTTCGAATACGATATTAAAAAATACAATAAAATCTGGAAGAAAACTTCATTTGAAATCTGATAAACATCTGACTAAAAGTTGCATTTAAGAAATTATATTTAAGTTTATATAATTTTATACACCTGAAGATGGTTCTTTTAGAACTGAAACATGTCGTGTAAAAAGTGATGTTCTAATGTAAATGGAACATTTCGATAGAGAACATCATTTAATATATTTTAAATATTTAAATGCTAATTATAATAATATTTAATAGGAATTTTATTGTGATTGTGACTGACAAGATTTAAACATATATATATTTATCACAATATGACGCAACTTTATCATCTCAGAAATAATAATATTAATAATAAGTAGGCTCACCCATTGTGAAGAGCTGGAGACCTCCATGTCGCAGGCAGCAAGATTTGAATAAGAAATTAAACACGTTGCAGGAAATATTTTCACTATATATAGAATTATCTTGTTCTAAACTGCTCACACCACCATTCGTTTCACACTGAGGAAAGCCAACCAACTACTGAGTAGAGCGGGCCGTGCGTAACTGCTATTTATACCATAAAAGTGTGACGTCACGTATGGCGCAACAGTCAGTAGAGGGAGTGCAATACGTTTCATTCAGGCGTGCATAAGAAATGAGAAATGAACCTTATGGCATGCCAGCCGAGATTGTTGCGCGTGTTCGTATTTTATAAGAACACCTGCGTTTCATATTTACACATTCTTTGTAGTTCAAGAAATACAAATTGAATTACTCCAAGTTATAATTTTTTGACATTCCATCATAAATGTAAGAAGTCAATTATTAATATTAAATATTTTCTGTGTGAAAGGAAATTAATTTAAAAGTAATGAAAGGAGGCTTGAAGTAAATTTTGCGGTTTAATTTGCACTTGTTTAAAAACAACGTCGTGTTTTTTATACTTTTTTAATTTTAAGACGATTATTGAGGGCCCCGGGCGCTGTTGAACCCATCGCCCCTGCGACAGGGAAAATGTTTCCTTCCTTCGAATCCCGACTATTCATTTTGACCAATAAGAGAACGCAGGAAGGTAAGAACTCTGGAAGAAGTGTCCTGAGTTCGATTTCCTTCAAGGGCGGTTCCTTTGGCTACGAAACTAAGCGAGACAGAAGAAGAGTTTTTTGCTTCGAAGAGGAGATTTCGGAAACGAAGGCCTCGACACTGAGTTCGAGACCCGACAAAGATGATTTCTGTTGACGGGAAAGCACCCACGAGAAGAAATCGACGCCAAGGCAAATTTCTTTCGTTCCGGAGAGGAAATTACCGGGTCTAAGGTCACGGACACGAATACAGTCCTCGGTTCGAGTCCCTGTTAGGATGTTTGTTTCTGAGGTAATTTTACGGGCGTATTAAACGACGACGTTGACTAACACGGATGCCACCAGATGTCTCAAAAGTAAAGTGCTGTACAATTTGCAATGTTACAAAAATATCGGAAAAGTTTTTGTGGTAATATAATTTACCGCATTCGACAGGCGGATGAATAAAGCATGTAGTTTGGTGGATAAGAATAAAAGGTGTATGAAAATGCGCCCCACTGACAAGTTCTTGTTCATATTAGCTAACATAGACATATGCTTATTTTGCATGCATCGCGTTAAAGAGCAAATGAGCATAAGAACAAGTCATTTGTCTTTTATCTTTGATTGCGCTTAGTCCAGCTTAGGTCGTTGCAAATATTCCGTCCCAGTCAGAGGCCGTGGGGGTAAAAACTTCGAAGTCCTCCCTCTGTAGGCCTTATCTCCGCCTGGACCAGCTTAATTTCTCGATTTCGCACGCACAGTTCACGCTGAGGCGAAAAATCCAATTGTCGGCAGTTGGTAGTCAGTCCAGTGCTTTAAAAACATTCGAGTGCACAAGAACTTGTCAATGGGGCGCATTTTCATACACCTTTTATTCTTATCCACCAAACCACGTGCTTTATTCATCCGCCGGTCGAATGCGGTAAATTATATTACCACAAAAACTTTTCCGATATTTTTGTAACATTGCAAATTGTACAGCACTTTACTTTTGAGACATCTGGTGGCATCCGTGTTAGTCAACGTCGTCGTTTAATACGCCCGTAAAATTACCTCAGAAACAAACATCCTAACAGGGACTCGAACCGAGGACTGTATTCGTGTCCGTGACCTTAGACCCGGTATTTCCTCTCCGGAACGAAAGAAATTTGCCTTGGCGTCGATTTCTTCTCGTGGGTGCTTTCCCGTCAACAGAAATCATCTTTGTCGGGTCTCGAACTCCGTGTCGAGGCCTTCGTTTCCGAAATCTCCTCTTCGAAGCAAAAAACTCTTCTTCTGTCTCGCTTAGTTTCGGAGCCAAAGGAACCGCCCTTGAAGGAAATCGAACTCAGGACACTTCTTCCAGAGTTCTTACCTTCCTGCGTTCTCTTATTGGTCAAAATGAATAGTCGGGATTCGAAGGAAGGAAACATTTTCCCTGTCGCAGGGGCGATGGGTTCAACAGCGCCCGGGGCCCTCAATAATCGTCTTAAAATTAAAAAAGTATAAAAAACACGACGTTGTTTTTAAACAAGTGCAAATTAAACCGCAAAATTTACTTCAAGCCTCCTTTCATTACTTTTAAATTAATTTCCTTTCACACAGAAAATATTTAATATTAATAATTGACTTCTTACATTTATGATGGAATGTCAAAAAATTATAACTTGGAGTAATTCAATTTGTATTTCTTGAACTACAAAGAATGTGTAAATATGAAACGCAGGTGTTCTTATAAAATACGAACACGCGCAACAATCTCGGCTGGCATGCCATAAGGTTCATTTCTCATTTCTTATGCACGCCTGAATGAAACGTATTGCACTCCCTCTACTGACTGTTGCGCCATACGTGACGTCACACTTTTATGGTATAAATAGCAGTTACGCACGGCCCGCTCTACTCAGTAGTTGGTTGGCTTTCCTCAGTGTGAAACGAATGGTGGTGTGAGCAGTTTAGAACAAGATAATTCTATATATAGTGAAAATATTTCCTGCAACGTGTTTAATTTCTTATTCAAATCTTGCTGCCTGCGACATGGAGGTCTCCAGCTCTTCACAATGGGTGAGCCTACTTATTATTAATATTATTATTTCTGAGATGATAAAGTTGCGTCATATTGTGATAAATATATATATGTTTAAATCTTGTCAGTCACAATCACAATAAAATTCCTATTAAATATTATTATAATTAGCATTTAAATATTTAAAATATATTAAATGATGTTCTCTATCGAAATGTTCCATTTACATTAGAACATCACTTTTTACACGACATGTTTCAGTTCTAAAAGAACCATCTTCAGGTGTATAAAATTATATAAACTTAAATATAATTTCTTAAATGCAACTTTTAGTCAGATGTTTATCAGATTTCAAATGAAGTTTTCTTCCAGATTTTATTGTATTTTTTAATATCGTATTCGAAGTTGTTCTGTATATGTATGTCGTGCTTGACATGATTTTGTGTGGGTGAACGTTTTGTTATCATCCTGTAAAGTAAATAATATAAAGACTAAATGAATATTAATAAAATTAGAAATAGAAAATAAAATAATATATTTGATAATTTAATTTTGTTTCAAAACATGTCGTGTAAAAAGTGATGATCTAATGTAAATCGAACATTTCGATGAGAACATCATTTAATATATTTTAAATATTTACATGCTAATTATAGTAATATTTTAATATTTAATAGGAATTTTATTGTGATTGTGACTGACAAGATTTAAACAAATATTATTATTTCGTTATCTTGAGGGATTGTATGTCATTCTTAAGAATTCAAATGCTAGCAGCAACACACGTCCGCCATCATCAACAAAGTTACTTGAATTCCGGCTAAGCTAAACAGCTGATAGGGACCTATGACTGGGTCACTTGTCGCATTCAGACATTGTTAAAGGTTGTTTTCAGTCTTAATTTTTTCGTCTAGAGGAAAGTTATTGTTGAGTGAACAGCTTAATTTCTCAGGATCGTTGTTTTGTATTACAGATTAATCATAAACTGACTTGTATATTGCAATTAAAGCTTTGAAACGTTTCCTAACATGCTAATTTTAAAGGTAAATCATTCATTACAAGGAAGGCCTCGTTATCTGACACAGCCTTAATTTCTCTTTCTATAAGTGAGGTCTTCTTAATATTTTCTGGCAGAAACGAAAATCGATAGCAGTGCAGCACAAACAGCCAAGGCACATACGATTTGTGTGTGACTGGGACAACAATTTCATAATAAATATTAACCTCATGAAGTTGCAGAGAATTCTTGGACTATAAAATGACTCATTTTTTGTCTGTCCTCAGGTAAACCCTGCTGAAACTGAAGACACGAGGATCACTTGCTTCTTGATGAACAGGATTAGGATGCTGGCAGCAGAGAGTAAGTGTGGTTTAATTCCGTGCATGCAGTAAGTTGTGGAGTACAGTCCGTAAACCTCGTCAGTGTGATGTTTATGTACGTCTTTCTAGATGTCCAGATATGCCCCCCAGACTTCCAGCAACTCTTCATTATTTTAAGTGATTTTGTCAGAAGGAAAACCAAAAAATGTTAAATGCATTGCAATTTTGCTTTTTTAATAGTCATTCTCAGACATTTTAAATTTGCTGGACTTCAAAGAATCATTTTCTAGTGAATTATGTACGTTTACTTTGCTCTCTGAGAGTTGAGACCAGGAATACTTAATTTTGTGTCCACGTGTACCTTGCGCCTCAGTCACAAGTGACGAGGATGAGGTCTGTCTGATGGTCCCCCAGGGTAGACACCCATCCCTCTTTCGGGAAGACTCGATGAGAGCCAGGCTGTTTAACGACGTCTTCGTTAAGAAGAATGTTTTCCGGTGACCAGCATGCAAATCCCAGTTTTAAACACTGCAAATAGCAATCAGTAATGCATTGCGTAAGAGACACTGGTTTTTCCAACTGGAAGTGACTCTTAAACTGAATTTGGAATTTGATCACGGGCAAGAAAAATGCAATTTCAAAATTACAAACTCTTATTACAGTTCATTTTTTTTAACTAAACTAACTCTTTTCTTTACGTAGTAATACTTAACTCCTGAAGCTGTTTCTTGAAATAACGTCACATGAGGAATTTAACAGACCATTTGATGCAGTCGTGAATTGTTACAGACACGGAACTCAAAAACCAAATCTTGTTTGAGCGCCGGCAAGGGGAGAAACACAAAGTCAGTCTCCGAGCCGTCAGAGAGGAGAAGGAGAAACTGAGGAAGGAAAGAAATCTGCAGGCTGAGCAGATCAAGGAGCTGCAAGCAGAAAGTATGTTTGCTCTCATTCTATTTAAGTACTAAGTCAAAGATTACAGGCTGCAAATTGCCTCAGTATGAAATTCTGTTCATTACCATGTTCCTGCATGTCTCATGAGATATCGAGATATTCTCCTAGGCATTTTGTTCTAGTTACCTTCGCCCTGAGTTGCAGACTAATTTATGTACCCAAAGAAGAAGAGAGTTTGCTCTCATATTTTGACCTCGAGCCTTAGGAGGTGAAAGGCATTAAAGTTTGAAATTATCCATTTCACAAAACATTTCGGTTGCAATCTCTGACCTGAAGAAGGCAACTCCATTGTTAGTCGAAATGTGGGATAATTTTCAACATTATCAGCTGCCACTCTTTACACCTAAGGCTGCTAGAGACATGGGTTTCTGGTCTTCGGAAAACCCTCTCGTCTTTTTCCATCTTTACATTCGTAACAGTTTCGAAAGACAAACTTTCTTGTTTGTTAACATATAGTCAAAAGAGGAATTTTACTATCTAAAATAATTATCGATTGTTACAGACTTTGCTGCAACACAGCTAATTGAGAAGCTGAAGGCAATGAAGGATGACAAAAATCAGGTACGTTTAAACTTTCTGTTGCATTGTGGGGCATGGCTCTGAGTTATTCTGTGCATTAATGAACGATTCCTTGAAATCGTAAATACTAAACAGTAACTGAAAATTGTCAGATATTGGAAAAATGAAGAGGTAAGTGCTTTCTAAGGCGTGTAAATAAAAGTGAGAAGTCAAATCCATTTCGGACTGAATCATTTGTTGAAGAGGAGGAGAAGGATTTCATCTGTAGCTGTCAGAGTGTAGTTTGTAGGACGAAGTATAGCTTAAGGCAGTTACTCGGTGACTCGCGATGTCGATGGGGTCGGACACGAGTATTCCCTGTCAAAAGAGAGGGTACCCAAAGCTTTTACGGATGAAATAGCATAATTTGGGTGTATCATCTTTCACTGATGATGCAGTTGTGAACATATAAACTGTGATAGAAAATAATAAAGTGAACAGTTCTACGTCAACTGCAGCAGAAGAAATGTTGTATTTTTTGTGAGAGGTGATGAACACAACACCTGGAGCCTAATTTCAGTCATGTACTGTTTAGGGCTTTATACATACAGGTCTCTTATTATCTGAGCTGTAGGAAGCATCGAGTAATGTATTAAATGCATGATTAAAGCCAGAAAATGGAAAAATTGTACGTAATACTGTGATCAAAACAACATTTAAGAGTGAACACTTTTGGTTAATGTTGTGTTGCTTTGGTGTCATTCACAGCAGCCTGCAGCAAGGCCAGCCACTGAAACTACAAACACCATGAGCACCAGGCCGGTCATTGAAATAAAACTCAATGAGGTGAAACTGGCGAGATGTGAAAACGCCTGGCGACCTGGGCGAAGGAAGCCGGCGACCAACGAGCAGGCTGCCCAGACTCAGGTATGTTCCTGGCATTCATTTAAGGACAGGATCCTGGAAACAGTCAATAATGCTGTATCTGCCCCAATGCAAGATGGCTGAAAGGAACAGTCCTGCGCTAAGAAACACGTTCACTCTAACTAACTAGGTGGCTTATTGAAACTGAAGGTTCATCACCAAATTAAGGAACATGCAAAATTGTAGGTCTATATTTTAATCTTGATGCTCTTAAAGATCAGACATTTCGATCTGAGAAGCTGCAAGCATTTCCGGAATTCGTATCCTCCTAATTTCCTCATCACTTCTTATTGGAACTTTGCCACACTAAAAAATAAACTTTCTGTTTGCTTACTCTTTGATTTTAGAAGCAATGTTTACCTTTCCAAGTGTTTAATTGCATATAATGAGTATGCATTGTAATTATATTTCTCAATAGACATTGGCTTCTCATAACAACAGACTTCTTCTTCGGTGTAGACAAAACGCGGCTGGACGGCGCATGCAGAGCAACTGGCTCTAGGTTTTAATCATCTCTAAGAAGGCTTTAAGGAAGTAAAACATGTTTCGCTTTATTTCTGTGTTTGCGTTCTGTCAGGTGATGAGAGGGAACTTGATGTTGCAGGAGCTGTTAAAGAAGGCTCGCAGTTTGCTCAACAAACTCACGCCTGACAAGTTCGACAGACTAGTTTCCCAAGTCCAGGATCTGCCAATTGACAGCAGCGATCGCCTGAAGGGCGTCATCGACCTCATATTTGAAAAGGTGAGGCACCGGTCTTTAGCAGCTGATACATTCAGACAGAGACGTCATATTGATAGAAATTCCCTTCTTTTGTAACTTTGCAGCTCAATTTCTTAAATATTGAAGTTATCCTCAGTGTAGTATTGGAGACGCTAGGGGCAAGTGAAAATTATAATTGTTACTGTTCACTATGATAATAATCTTAAAAAGCAGTAAGCTGATTGTTCTCTCTTTAAATTCACCTCCAAGCTTAGAATTTATCTGCTCTCATCTAAAAATGTTTATCTTATGCAAGAAAATTAAGGCTGTCATGAAATGTGTCTTGCATCTGACTGAGATTTTGAGTTTCTCAGGTTTAAGGGATAAAGATTTACTTTTGTTGAAGCTTCATTTAGGTGGCCTTCATTTCATAAATTTAGTTTATGTAACGTATGCTCAACAGAGTTGTTTTTCATAAATATAACATGAGAGCAAAGTGATAATGTTGTGTGTTTTTATGTGCAGGCTGTTGATGAACCAAAGTTCACAGAGATTTATGCACGAATGTGCAAGGTTCTCTCCAGCATGAAAGTTCCGGCAGAGCGTGGGAACAATGGCGAACCAGAGGTCACCTTCAGGAAGTTGCTGCTAGGTCGATGCCGGGCAGAATTTGAAAAGAATCCTGAAGCAGAAATAAATCTAGAAGCCACACAGAAAGAGATTGAGGAAACAGCTGACCCAGTAAGTGCTTCTCTAATGTCTTTGTCTACGGTCATATGTTACTACGCTTCTGTCCACAGACTGGGAATAGCTCCGTCTGCTTGATCGAATGGAATAGATGTCTCCTCCCTTTTTGCTTGAAGATGAATATCTATCATTTGAAAAATTATTATTCAATATGTTGTTCAGGTTTTAAGACTTCTTGAAAGACAAGAAAGAGACATAATTGATAAAGACTGAATGTAGAATGCACATAAACTTAATTTAAATTATTATGATATAAATGGTACCTCAAGATGAAAAAACATTTTCCTAACTTCTTAGGTTAGTTTAACTTCCTATAATGAGCACTTAATGTACTCATTTTTTTCAAAATGTTGTAAACTCTCATAATAATGGACTCCGGCTGCACTCGACATTTCTCATTAGGTCATGGCGTTCTTTTGGGGGCATAAAGGCAGGGGGCTTCTTGACCGGCTGAGTATCGTGGACACAGACTTTGAAATGCAAACTTATATTTGTTGAAAGCGGTGCATTAAAGAAGGGCTCTTACAAGATACCATCAAAAAGGGCGATTTCTAATCTTTTCTACTTATTTTTTCTGCAGGCAAAGAAAACCGAACTACAGCAGGAACTGCGAAGGATACAAATGAAATCAATAGGAAACATCAGGTAACTTACATTTTTCTTTGTGATTTTGAAGCTCTACATTTGATTCATCAGTGACTCTGAAAGTAGTGAACTTAAGAGTTGTGAATTAGGACAAGACACTGAGAGGAAATTTGAAATGTTAATGGGTTCTTGCCCTCCAGTATGCAAGTGTTCCACAAAATCCAGGACCAATTTCTAAATGTGCTCCATAATGCTGCTGCTTACATGATCACACACTATCATAAAGTCTCCACTTCCTCGGTATTTCTTCTTCTTCTTCTTGGTATTTGCATCGTGAAATGGCACTGATGGCTTACCTCCATACAGAATCAAATGCAAATTACATAAAAATAATTATTTAATTTGAAATTTTCAATATTCTGTCTCAGCTGTTTTATATTTATAAACAGATACAGATTTTTACAGGACCACGTACAGAAATATTATATTTCACCTCAAAAATATATATCACACACAAGACACTGATTAAATTCCATCTATTTAAACAAAAGTTCTCATTATTTTAAGGCACAAATCTTTCTGTACCTTGTAGAGGCAAAGAACCTCGTTTCTCTTCTGTTCTTTGGACTTTTACTATTGTCTTAACTCAACCCAAGTGATATATTCTTCACTATGTTACAGGTTTATTGGCGAGCTGCATAAAGCAGATATGCTCGCCACAAGCACCATGCAGCATTGCATTAAACGTCTCCTTACCAAAGAAGACGAACATTCCTTGGAGTGCCTCTGCACTCTTCTGATGACGGTCGGCAAGGATTTGGAGAGCAAGAGCCAAGTATGTTTGTTTTCATTTTTTAATACTTTTAGTTTTAATTTGCAGTTCTCCTACCGTGTAATTTATTGCCTTCCTTTGGGCTCTATGATGACCACAGGTTTATACGGAAGGTACAATGCAAAAAGCAGTAAGTGTGTCCCTTTGATCTCACTGACTTTCTGGCTTCCATTTTGTAACATGTTATACATTCTTTGCACAAAATCATAGCGAGAAGGCATTATGGGCTGGTCGCACCTTCTCGTCCATCTGTCTTTCCAGTCCATTCAATTCGAGAACCAATGGACAGACTAGGATGAAATTTGATATGGAGTTTGTGGTATTCTGCACGACCTCGCATAATCCTATTTTGAATATCCTCCTAGGTAGAAAGTCAGGTGCTGCAATCTGGTGGCCAAATTGGGAACTGTCACAGAAGGTGGATTCGATGGTTGAAAGTGCACATTGTAAAGAACGCGTGAGGATGTTGCATCTATTCTGATATGAAATACCTTTCTGAGCTCGCTGACAATATTCTGAATAGTGTTTCTGTGTGATAAATGATAACCGTGACATGTTCTTCTGAAATTCTTCATACTCTTCTACACTCTAACATGTTTCATATAAAGACGCCTCATGCCGTGACTTCAACTTGTCCCCGTCTAGTGCGACGGGAATCTTCCTCAGTATTTTCTTACACTTTTACGTTTCCTGTCATCACCTCTGCTGAATCATGTCAGAATTCACTCAGTCCTGACAGGACAAAGCAGGAATCTGATCGAAGGGTCATGTCTAGGCTCAGCCACCAAAAATCTCGGTTTATGCCTTAGTTTAGATGAGACACATACTTACGTTTTGTTCGAGACAGCAACCTTCAGCTCTCAATTTAAATTTACACGCGCCTTCCCACACAGCAAGTTCTATGTGAACTACATGAGTAGTGGCAGAATTTTCTAGTTTTATGTGTAGGCTTATAAGCGTAAGAAGTTAATTATGCCCATGAAATGTGACTTTAAATTTTTGTTTTCTTGCAGGATCTGTCTGAGTTCCTTCATACAATGAAGGAACTAACAAATAAGAAGGCGATGCTCTCTAGCAGAATAAAGTTTAAGATCGACTACGTCATCGACCTGAAGCAAAGCAACTGGGCTCCAAGGAATGGACGTTAGATGAGATTTTTTAAATAAATAAATTATTTAGTTTTTTTGTTAAATACTTCAGTATTTAAATAGTAAAATAGTTTAGTTCTTTGTTAAATATCTTAATTGTTCACATTTGTTAAATAAATAAATTATTTAGTTTTTTTGTTAAATTCTTCGGTATTTAAATAGTGAAATAGTTTAGTTCTTTGTAAAATAGTTCAATTGTTTAAATCTTGAAATTGTTTATTTTTTGTTAAATAGTTTAGTATTTAAATAGTTAGACTGTTCATTCTTTTTGTTAAATATCTGAATTGTTCACATTTGTTAAATAAATAAATAATTTAGTTTTTTTGTTAAATACTTCAGTATTTAAATAGTGAAATAGTTTAGTTCTTTGTAAAATAGTTCAATTGTTTATTTTTTGTTAAATAGTTAAATTATTTAATGTTTTCTGAATTGTTTCTAATTAATATATTTAAGAATATTAAATAAAAAACATGTTCATAAACTTTCCTGTTATTATTTTAGCAAAGTAATATTTCAACGAACTTGTCGCCCTCATTGCACTAGTGGTTAATGTCGTCGCCACTGGACCCAAGGTACGCGAGTTCAAACACTGCTGAGGTTGATGGAATTTTAAGGGGTGATAAAAATCCATAGAACAACTTCCTTCGGGAGGGAACTAAAGCCGGCGGTCCCATGCCGTAGATTTATGGCACAAAAAACAATGAACGAGATGTTTCCTAAGCAAAACTCCCTGGCCATTTCTCACACAAGTCTCTCCTGATTCCTATTAGATGGCTATAGCAGACAAAGATAAGGATTGAGTAGAAATTGTGCAGAGGCAGTGGGCTGGTCGCTCACTACTGACAAATGCACACTTCGAAAAGACCAGGAAGACAGAATATCCTATCTGCATTACTATCGAAGAAGCAGTGCAGATATATAAAACTATACACGGACTGAAAGATGACTCTACCGAGTACGAAGCACCATTAAACAAGAAGGAATGGTCTCATCCAGCGGAAAGAATAACTCTTGATGAAGTGAAAGACTTCAATAAATACACTGTGGAAATCTATATAGATGGAAGTAAACACCAGGGAAAGGTGAGTGCTGCCGCTGTTATCTTCAAAAATGGAGAACTAATTCATTGCTTAAAAACCAAGTTACCCGATCATTGCTCAAACAATCAAGCTGAGCAGATCGGAATTCTAGAGGCCTTGGATGCAGTAACAACTTTAAGGGAAATCAGCATTGAGGAAAGAATAGTAGCGGTGTACACAGATAGTCCAGTTTCTCTCGATCTACTAAAAAACAACTTCAAACATGGCTTTGTAATATCTGAGATAAGAAATAGATTAAGCAATCTCAAAGATCAAAATTGGACTATTCATTTTGGGTGGATCAAAGCACACATCAGAATTTTCGGTAATGAAATAGCAGACAGATTAGCGAAGGCAGCAGCAGAAGATGGTGGAAATGTAGTATATGCAAAGAAGCCTAAAAGTACAATTATTAAAGAAACAAAGGAAGAAGGGATTATAAAATGGCAAAATGAGTGGAGCGCCACCAATAAAGGAGCAGCGTGCAAGAAATTATTCGCGTCAGTGTGACAAAGAATGAAGCTAAATATTGAAATAATTCCTGAACTGGCAGCAATGACGACTGGACATGGCAAAAACAAATCATATCTACACAGGTTTGGAATCATTGACGATCCAACATGCTCATGCCTGAAAGCAGCACAAACAGTGGATCACCTCATCTATGACTGCGAAAAACTACAACAACCAAGGCGGAACTTAATAGATGCAATAGTCAGGAATGGTGGCACGTGGCCAGTGTTGCATGAAGAAATTGTTCAGAAATTTTTAGGTCATTTTAATAAATTCATTAAATCCATTGATTATAATACAGTTTAGCACAGGAACATAGGTGCAAACGGTGGCAATGGATCATGATATTAGAGTTGTATACTCTATTGAAGTGTTTTATATTAATGCATGTAATATTGCAATCTTGTAATGGGGCATGCTGAATAAATGTAAATAAAAAAAGACAGAATACTTTAACTTGGTATCGCAAATACAAGAGTGTGTGTACTGAAATATTTAGCAATAATATTCTGGTGTGGGGGAACATTTTTTATTTCAACATTCTCAAGATAATAGATGATTGCTGCTACTTATGCTACATGACTGAAACTTGCTGGAGATCCAAAACAACCCAAAAGGCACAAAATTTTATTCACTTTTCGCTTATGTAAGACATGCTTAATTTGGCCCACAGTTTAACAATGCACCCCTCTGCATCTGTCTTATTACCAGTTATCTTTGGTTCTATGTAGGATTTGAGGTTGTGACGATGCAAGCAATCTTTACTTTTTATTTTATCATACAAGTATCAAAACCTAGCTCAGTGTTCTGCCAACATCTCTCTGGAGTCAGCTTGATTGTGTATAAATATAAACAATTAGTCGTAATTAATGACCGTAATAAAATAATGATTATCTGGCTTGCCACTTTGAATCACAAGATCTAAAATCACAACACTAATAAATATTTCACTTACGCTTACAGCATCATCATGGTACTACAGACTAATTATTCCGTGCTGACATCAAAGACACAAGTTATTTGAATACGCAAAATCAAATTAACTCGCACTGTCACTGCATAATTCACCTCATTTAAAAGGCTCGTCCAATGTTAGATAGAGGTCTCTTTAACGTGTTTTATTCACGGCACTCCCAGTATCGAAGAACATATACTCATAGCTGAGTAGGTAACACACACAAAGCACGTTAACTTTGTTAATTGAAGTATCATTACGCAACTCTCTAACACATAAACGGAACAGACCTAGTGACACTTACAAACACAATCTGCTTTAAAAATAAAGAATTCAGAGTTCTGCAGTGTAAACAGCGATTATTTACTTCAAAAACATTAACCCTTGTAATGGCTGAGTTGTCTTCTTTGATTTACCACTGAATGTTCAAATATTATTTAGGCGACTTTAAGCTATAAAAATTGAGTATTTTATTGATGCTGATGTGGCTACAAAACAATCGCACGACAAAAATGCAAATGAAAATATTAAAAAATTGTGAATATAAGAAACGTATAAGAAAAAGAAAGGTCTTTACCATTCTTTTAAACAAAAAAATGGTTGACCTCAACATGAACTGAAGAAGAAGTGAATTGTACCAAAATCACCCACAAACTGCAATTTTCATAAACACAACTGCAGTGACGGTGGAAGACCATTTGAAGTTTGTGGAAACTAGATAAAAATGTTATTCAATGTTTTTTAGAAAAACTATTGTCAAGAAGAAAATTCATGGAGAAACTAAAAACATTAAAACATGGGAGACATTACCAACCTATATAAAACCCTAAGAGCGAATGAATATAAGGAACACAATACGTACACTGGGAACTTTTGTTTTGCAATATCATTTTTACCCATGGTTAACAGCTTGCAAAAATCTAAGAAAATCTGATTTGCTGGCAATGCTTGATGTTTAAAAAAATTTGAATGTTTTTAATGTCAGGGGCCTTTAACAAACTTATGACTTACATGCTTCACGAAAAGAAAAGAAAAACACGAATCTTACGCCAAACATGTACAGTACACGCAGGTCATTCTTTATTTAAGTCTCCAAAGAAATTATGAGCTTCTGGAGATCCACCTTACATTTAGTAGTTCAGAATATAATAAAGGAGTTTATACAAATTAAGAAATATTGAAATGGGTGACATGACTTGTCTGCTGCCAGTTCAAGAACTACCATTTAGAGGTCATGAATTATCTGAGTTGCCCCTTGACAGAAGTAATTGTAAAGAATATTTTGAACATTATGATCCTCTGCTGAATGACCTTTTGCTAAGGCACATCTCTGGCCATTGAAAATAATTTGTTAAAAGCCCTCCATGAAGTGTTGCTAGTTGACATTTCAAGACAAATTCAAGAACCACCTAATATTGGATGAAACTTCTGATTTTCATTTTGTCGTGAGGTACATTCATGATAGTAACAGGTCTTTCTACTCAAACCCTTTCTCTCTGTGTTCGCAAATTCTTACATTTTGGTTCATACATTACAGACAGGTCTGGGTATAGATTTTATTCACAAAATAAGAGAAATTCAAAGTCACGTGCAAAATGAACATGACACACTTCTCAATTTTCTAACAAAAACCAGGGAAATGAAGAAGGCAAAACCTGACAGAAAATTCTGCAGAAGAGAAGTACAGAAAACTTTTCTACAAAATTACTGCTACTACATAAGTGAGAAAGTTTACATACATAATTTTAAGGCTGCCTTTCCTGAACAGCATACACAAAAACTGCCCGTGTATTTTTTACATTCTCTTCTTCATTAAAACCTTGAAACTAACAGTAGTCCGAGCTACTGATATTGTTGAACATAAGCCATAGCACTGAATGGGGCAAAGCAAAAAATTAAGCAGACATCACACAAAATATTATTGCTGGGTAAAAACTCAGAGCACCATTCTTCTTTGTCATTCCAGCGCATGGTGCATGACGGCACAAACCTTGTGTTTTGAGTCACTAAATTCAGCAACCGATACTGAGACGAGAACAAAAATATGATCTGAGACTGTTGAAACCATAAGTACTGCAACTGTGTTTGTCGGCATAACTGTAAGTGGTTACACAGGCGGTTGAAATTAACGGATAATGAAAAATATTAAGAACTGATGGTTTCAACAGAATAAAACTAATGAAAAGACACAGACATTTTTAAGATAACTGGAACTGAAACAAATGAGAGGCCTCTGAAACAACCAAGATGTCCTTGGAAGGACAACAGACACAGTATGGAAGAGACTGGAATAATGTTTACATATTTCTAAATGTGAGATTACAGACTGCAGTGCACTTTTATGCAACACTACAAAGGTGAAATGATGTACAGAAATTAGAGGAACAGAGTTTAAGTACGTGAAATTTGAGGTTCTAACAGCATTTTGAAGATGTTGATGCCAGAAAATGCTGTGAGAACTTGTAGGGAGACAAAAGTTCCTATGAAGTGTTTACTCCCACCATTGTCAGGGCTGATGATGTAGGCAGTAGTTTCTCTTAAGTGTAAGCAGTTACATGGCTTAACAATCTAGAATACCAACATCGACACGGAGTTCCACTGTCAGGACACACATGAAATTTTAGAAAGATTGGTTAACGGATGACGTGAGTATCTCACCTGGTCTTTGAATGGTGCAGCATGAGGTTAACGTTTGGGTGTAGAAGCAAATGGGTCACTTGATTCTTGCGCCATTCAATTCACATTCTGTTCACAACAAGAAGAAAAACAACATAACACCAGCAGTCAGTTCCATGCAACAGTTTGTTCAACAAACACATTCACACTTCTTATGGAGTGTTTTCACTACGATAACTCAACTCAAGTTTGAAGCAACTGTTCTTGAACTTGGCACTTCACATTCAACTGAAATATCCACCTCTTTCAGGTTGTGTCACAACCTGCTGTTAAGTCGTGCAACTACAGTCTTTTCTGACTCACTGCTACTCACACCTGGGGCAATTTCACCTGCTTCAGTAGGAAAAGTCGATCTGGAATATAATTTAATGATGAACTCAGCAACCAAGAGTTGGTTCAGTGAGTCTACCAGGAAGATCCACGTCCGGTGTGACCTGGTTTGGTTCAGTTTCAATTGCTTCAGTGGGAACACTCCCCAGATACTAAACACCAATCATAACTGACGTTCAAGAAAGAAAATGGAACACAAGAATCTAACAAAATATACGTGGCAATACAGAAGTTCCCTGGTCTTTTATTCACTCCCTTAGTTCTCTGTAGTTTTTGACAACACTTAATAAGACTTTGGGTAAACTGCTCAACTTCTTCCTGGCTGCATTCGAACTGCGAGCTCTCCCAGTGAGGGAGGGTTTGCAGAATTACATTTATCAGTGCACGGGTGTGACCCTCCACATGGCTGGTTAATATTTCTGTTATGGGCACTGTCAAATGATTACTGCAACAATTTTATAGGATTAAGGTAGATCACGAGTCAGGAAACCAGGAACTGGCCCATTATCACAGAATACCACTGTAGTCAACACAGAACTAGAACATCGGTACACCGCTGATGATCACAACACACACTGGGCCAGCGGAATAACAGTATACAAGCAAACACTAAACATATATTACAATAAGAAATAATAAATGGCCACCGCATAATAATAAATGTTTAATGCTCCATGTAAAGCTGGTCCCAAGTTTACTTTTAGTATTGATAAAGGAGAAACATCAGAACCACATTTCACACGGCAACAATAGATTTTATAAAATCCACAGACCATCCCATTTTTTAAATTATTGATTTTAATTCTGTATCGTTTTTATTCTAATACTGCAACGTTCTGCATTACTGTTATTATCGTGAAGGGAAGCAACTGCCTGTCTGGAAATGCGTCCCATAGAAACCTGATCTTACAGCCAACAAATAACGCGGAGCAAAAGACAATATTAATCTAGTGTCTGAGTGTACCAAAGATCTCTGAGATGAGAGTGTCCCAGTGTCATTTTGCCCACCATAAATCCTACATAGACTGCCTTGGGTTTCAACCCGGGCTCCCACATTGAGAACTCGGCAACTAACCACATGAGCTGTGGACTTTTTCTAAGGTCAGTTGATGAATACAGCCTGCCATGATGGAATTATACTTTTGGGAATAAATTCAAGGTTGCAAATATGACCTAAGTGTGTCTTTAATCTTAATCTGTAAATGTAATGTAATATTATGCATAATCTTCAGCTTTCATGGCGACTGTGTACAATAAAATCCTTTCGGGCTATCAGCTACGTCAAGTGGTTAAAACATGAGGAGACTCTTTCGAGGTCCATCTCTGTCCTCATCCACAGGGTAGTGAACTGTTTGGGGCTCTCAGCAGGTATATATATGACACGGTTGAGAGCCCCAACCACTTCATTACCCTGAGGATGAGGACAGATGTGGACCTCGAAACGTTGTTCTCCTCATGTTTTCACCACTTGATGAGGCTGACAGCCCGAGAGGATTTTCTTGTACACAGTCACCGTGATAGCTCAAGATCATACATTAAATACCGTTTCAAGATTAAACATCGTAATTCTAGGCAAAACTTGCACTGATTACACGGCCACAGGAATCTGGGAGTCTAAAATGTCAAATTCCGTAAACTGGGAGTAAAGTAGATCGTAATGCTAATTCACTTTATTGATAGAGCTACCAAAACCGGCTGAACTTCTTTATTACGCCGAGAGATGGCTCAGCGAGTATGAACCCCGCTCTCCTCGATCACCAACGCTCATAATACCAAGACTACTCAATAGAGTGTATCCGCTACCGCACAATAATATTGATTTTAGTTGGACAGATTTCGCCTGCGTGAAAGAACGCTCTATAGAACACACGTTTTAAGATCACGAATGAAATGAGGCAGTGAAACCATTTACGTTACTTTTACGAGCTGCATACGGACCTGTCCCTCTGATCCAGTCACCAAATCAGCCAACATTTCTTCATTAAATCTGGCGTGAACAGAGTGCAATGAAAACCTTTTTAAGGAGCAATTAGATTTGTGTCAGCCCAGCGGAATTCGGCATAGAATTCACAATATTCTTTATTAAAATTTCTAAAAAAAGAGATTCTGGAACGAACTGTGGATTAATATAAGCCACAAAATACAACTATAAAATTGTCAAGTCCAAATTGTAGGCATGTATGAAAAATATAATACCCACCTATCATATTAGCTAACATAGACATATGCTTATTTTGCATGGATCGCGTTAAAGAACAAATGAGCGTAAGAAAAAGTCATTTGTCTTTTATCTTTGATTACGCTTAGTCCAGCTGAGGTCGTTGCAAATATTCCGTCAAAGTCAGAGGCCACGCCCAACATTTCGGAACAATTTATTATTCTCACGGCCTGGAATTGTTAGCCCCGCGACGACCCAAAGGTCGGAGAATCACCCCTTGTCGGCTGTCCGCAAATGCTTATTCGAAAACTCCGTATCTGGCGGCCATAATCTATCATGATCCTGGTTTTGTGTGGACTACGGGGCGAAGTTCCCGCCCTCTCTGCGGCCAGTCTGTTTCTGGGGCTCAGCTAGCCTCGTATTCCCTGACCACCGAGGGTAAAGCAGGCCGCAGCGTGAAGGTGACGCTTGAGCACAGGAACAATTACCGCATCAACGAATTATCTGAGGCAGAATCGGAGTCAACGCCAGAAAATTCTCTAACTTAACGAAAGTAAAACCACGAAGTACTCAAGACAAAGCTGAGAGGTTATCCAAGCGATATTCAGTTCGAATCTCGTACAACGACACAATCCCCACCTTCTCGAAGGCAAATTCCTCAGCAGTTCCTAAAATCCATTTACACATTAAACCTGTCCCATTCACAATTCATAACAAACTTTGCATCAGCCATTCGAAGCCGCATGTGAGATTATTGAAACTCTGTGGCACCATAATCTAAAAAAAATTCGATCCAATTCCTGTCCCCCCTTAAAACACGCCCAAAATATCCGTTTCATCCAATCGCAGTAGACTAACATGTTGGCACCGGCTAACCCCAGCTTCCTGGTTCTTCTCAGTTACTTTAAAGCAAGCACAGAATGTACTCTCGCGATTTATCATTCATAACCATCCTGGCATGTTTAATCAATGGATACGCAACATTATCAGTTGATAGAGCGTTGAAGGAACAAGAATAAACACTACCTTATAAGTCGTGGTGAACGCCTTCTACCTGGTTTACCCATCAAACTACGTGTATCTCAGCCCTCAAAACAGTGAAGGAGGCCGTGGGGGTAGAAACTTCGAAGTCCTCCCTCTGTAGGCCTCATCTCCGCCTGGACCAGCTTAATTTCTCGATTTCGCACGCACAATTCACGCTGAGGCGAAAAATCCAATTGTCGGCAGTTGGTAGTCAGTCCAGTGCTTTAAAAACATTCGTGTGCACAAGAACTTGTCAATGGGGCGCATTTTCATACACCTTTTATTCTCATCCACCAAACCACGTGCTTTATTCATCCGCCGGTCGAATGCGGTAAATTATATTACCACAAAAACTTTTCCGATATTTGGGTAACCCTACAAATTGTACAGCACTTACTTTTGAGACATCTGGTGGCATCCGTGTTAGTCGACAGTAATACAGAATTAAGCTAGGATTTATCAATGGATTTAATGCTCCTGTGCTACGCCTACTGAAAATGCGTCGTTTAATAAATGAAAAATCATTAACTACTATAACCACACAGAATCAGCAGATTTATTTGGAGACACCCGGTAGCTTATGGGCCTCATCAGTAAACGTGCGTCGTTTAATACGTCCGTAAAAATGACCGCAGAAACCAACATCCTAACAGAGACTCGAACCGACGACTGTGTATTCGTGTCCGTGACCTTAGACCCCGTAATTTCCTCTCCGAAACGAAAGAATTTTGCCTTGGCGTCGATTTCTTCTCGTGGGTGCTTTCCCGTCAACAGAAACCATCTTTGTCGGGTCTCGAACTCGGTGTCGAGGCCTTCGTTTCCGAAATCTCCTCTTCGAAGCAAAAAACTCTGATCCCTTTTTCTGTCTCGCTTAGTTTCGGAGCCAAAGGAACCGCCCTTGAAGGAAATCGAACCCAGGACACTTTTCCCCAGAGTTCTGACCTTCCTGCGTTCTCTTATTGGTCAAAATGAATAATCGGGATTCGAAGGAAGGAAACATTTTCCCTGTCGCAGGGGCGATGGGTTCAACAGCGCCCGGGCCCCTCAATAATCGAATTTGAAATTAAACACGTTTAAAAAAACACGAAGTTATTTTTAAACAAGGGCAAATTAAAATTCAAAATTTACTTCAAGCCTCTTCTCATTGCTTTTAAATTCATTTCCTTTCACAGAAAATATTTAATATTAAATAATAATTTCTTCCATTAATGATGGAATCTAACCAAATTATAACATGGAGTAATTCAATTTGTATTTTTTAACTACAAAAAATGTGTTCATATAAAACACGAACACCTGATACAATCTCGGCTGGCATGCCATAAGGTTCATTTCTCATTTCTTATGCACGCCTGAATGAACCTTATTGCACTACGAACCCTAATAATTGGAAAAAAAAGGTTGACTCTTGTAAAATTCAGCACATTAAGTTAAAGGCTAGTTTGATTTTCATTGCTGGATTATAAACCTATATCTACCTAATTATAAACTGAACGCATGATATGTAGGACAGAAGTCTAGCCCACGGTAGAGAAGTAGAATTTATGAGTCCGCCCGGAACAATTCTTTCACTGTAAAATTGCAAAAATTCTTAAGTTGGCAGAGAATGCATGAGGTGAATTCGTAATTGGATATCTCATTTCCCTTTGCTGAAAATGTTCTGATCGTCGAGAACAGGTGAAAAATTTCGTGCGCTCTCGTACGCCACTGCCTTTGCCTTTACCCAGCTGCAGCCCTTGGACGTTGGTCCTCCGGTTCGTCCTACAACCTCACAAGTTTTGCTTCTTCTGTTTGCAGACTTGGCGGAATGTGGATGGCAATGGAAGGAGTGCAAAAGATCGAGTATTTTGCCCTCGCCCGTCAGGCAGTCGCCGAGCACAAGAAGAAATATCCCGGTAAGTAAATAATTCTCTTTTAATGTCAATAAGCATCAGAAAGATTCCAAAAAATGTACCCGAGAATTCTGAGAAACATCAGCGATTTTGATTTATTTGGGATTGACTGCTAGCGATTTTAAGTAAGAGAACTTTTGGCGAGTATTTATTTTCTCCAAAACCTTTTCATCTACTTACGAGTCAATGAACCAGATATTATAATATTAAAATGGGAGGAACTTAAATATTTAGTTTTGCAATTAGATATGATCAAAAGACATTGTATTGTTCCTGTCTTTCGGTAATAAAAGACGCCAAATCACGCGATCAGAAGCAACCGTTTACGGAATGCTGTGTCCTGAATGTCAGTCTTTCCGTTTTCAGATTATGTCTACAACCAAAAAGCGGTCCGCAGACAAAAGCGCCTTCGAGAGCAGGCCCGTTTTAAGAAAGTGAGACGCCTCACGACGGCGCAGACCAGCAGCGCCCGTCCGATGCCTGCCGAAGAACATCAAAGAGAAGGAAGATTCCCACGCACACAAGTTGTCGCTTTGTCAGAGGTAAGTCGTCGTCATACTCTTTGGACGAACTCACTCGCCTGCCATCTGTCGCTTGCACATGGAAAACAAACAAGTGTGGAAAGTCAGTGGCGAAAGATGACTAGAGTAAACTCTCGGTTATCGGGGTTGGTCGTGAAGTTTATCTTCCTCTGTTCGTAAGAACGCATTGCAGTTGAACTTATTTAGCGGATTCCACTATTTAAATCACTAAAACTCTACTCTAAGTTTAAAACATTAATTTATCTGCCCTCGTATTTCTTTAAAAATAAACTGGCTGTTGAAAGCAAAGATATCTTACAAATAGTTTATATTTATAAGGACATTAAATATTCACACGTCGCCATTTTTCTTCACCTACGATAATTACGTCATTTCCTACATGATCACTGAAATCTCGTATAATTAAACTTTTATTTCTGTTGGGTTTACGTCAGAATCTGTCACATTTCCATCAGATCCCATCACACGACATAAAGGTTACAACACCAGGTCAGGTTATGACACGTAGATGAAACAGAGGGTAAAACAGAGGTCACCCCAAAAACTGCTGAATCAGGTTGAAGTCTGTAATTCACATAAAAGTCCACGTAACTAGAATAAGTCCAGTGTCTCTCACCTTGAGTTTCGTCACAAATTCCTTCAAAACCTGCATCCGTAGAGATCGCCTACCACGAGATATTCGCTGTACGTGTTTCCATACTTGTTACCCATAATTCCAGTTCTTGTTCTGATCCAAATGTTTATTTCTTTTCCAGATTCCAGAAATGGACGATATTCAGTTTACGTCTACTTTGGGAAATATGACAAAGCCAATTTAGAATATTTAAGTGCTTAAATAGTTATATTGTTTTAGAAAATTAGTTAAATTATTTATTTTTTAAATAGTTTGTAATTAAATGTAAATTATATATTTAAGAACATTAAATAAAAAACATGTTCATAAACTTTCCTGTTGTTATTTTGGCAAAGTAATATTTGAATGAACTTGTCGCCCTCAGTGCACTAGTGGTTTATGTGGTCGCCACTGGACCCAAGGTACGTGGGTTCAAACCTGACCGAGGTCGATGGATTTTTAAGGGGTGATAAAAATCCATAGCACAACTTCCTTCGAGGGGAAGTAAATCCGGCGGTCCCATGCCGTAGATTTACGGCACGAAAAAGCATGAACGAGATGTTTCGTAAGCAAAACTCGCCGGCCATTTCTCACACAAGTCTCTCCTGATTCCTACTAGATGGCTCTAGCAGACAAAAATAAGGACGGAGTAGAAATTGTGCGGAGGCGTAAATGAACACTTGAAAAGACCAGGAGAGAGAATATTTTAACTTGGTATCGCAATACACGTGTATGTGCGCTGAAACATTTTTTATTTCAACATTTGATCGCTGCTACTTACGCGACATGACTGAAACTTCGGCCTCTAAATAGGAGATCCAAAACAATCCAGAAGGCTCAAAATTGTAATCACTTTTTGGTTATGTAAGACATGCTTAATTTGGCCCACAGTTTAACAACGCACTCCTCTGCATTTGTCTTATTACCAGTCATCTTTCGTTCTATGTAGGATTTGAGGTTGTGATGATGCAAGCAATTTTTACAAGTATGAAAACCTAGCTCTGTGTTCTGCTAACTTCTGACTGGAGTCAGCTTGATTGTGTATAAATATAAATAATTAGTCCTATTTAATGACCGTAATATAAAATAATGATGATCTGGCTTGCCACTTTGAATCACAAGATCTAAAATCACAACACTAATAAATATTTCACTTACTTTTTTTACTTGAGATATGATGAAATATCTGTCAACATGGTTGTCACATCGGCAACAGTCAGGACCCAGTGGTTATATTGAGTCAGGAGAAAAATTTAAAAGAAAACAGAACATCAGAGGACCGGTGTAAAGGAATTGCTATTCCGATATACAAGAAGGGATACATGAAACTACAAAGGAATTACAGTGTGTGTCAGACATTCAAAATTTACGGGAGGATACATTGTAATACAGTCAAAAATGTCTTAGGCTGCACCTAGATACAGCTACTCTCAGACAACCTTAGCTGTAACACGCTGCTGCCACCGTTGGACATTTGCTGTAAGCAGTTCTGGAATGGCTCTTTCTGTGACGTCATGCAGTGCATCTTCAGTTGCAACAATAACCTCTTGTTGGCTGTTGAAATGAAAACCTCTCAAATGATGTTTTTCTCTCTTGAGTGAAGAGTCATTAGATGGTGAGATATCATGTGATTAAGATTGACATGATAACTCGACAGTATTGTGTTCATTCAGCGATTGTTGCACAAGAATTGAGAGGTGTGCAGGTGTGTTCTAATGCAAGAGATTTATGTCACTGGTCACTGGTCAACTCCTGCAGCTGGTACAACTTTTGTTTCATCTTTCCTTGTTGAGAGTTACATCTGAAATGAATTTGTAGTGCACAGTACCACATGGTCAAACTTCTGATATCAGTTTCCATTTTGACCTGTCGCTGAAACTTTTCTGATCACCGTAAATGAGAAGATTTCCAGATCGACTGTTCGTGCTGTGTTTGTTAGTTTTCTAGAATAAAAGTCTCATCCATGACAGTGATGGATCGACGGAGCAAGAGATGTTACTGCAAATTGTCATCCACTCACCTTGTGTCCAAGGCACCTCATGCTGGGTAACCCAAAGCGTGTTCAAAAAGCATTTAAAACTCCATGACAGTTTCCATGCGAAATTTTTAAAGATCCTGCATCTTTGTCAACATTCATGCAGGATACAGGATTTGAGACTTTCGCGGCGAGTACAATCAGTAAAATCTTCTCAAGCAATCAGCCTCGTTAGCTGGTTACCGTAGTAAACCGACGTTTCAGGAACAAATTCTGTCTCCATTTTCAGGGTTTAGTGACATCAGAACCCTGAGGATGGGGACAGAGTTTCCTGTTTGAATCTCAGATGCCATTTAAATATGGTTATATGATGAATTGGAATTTTCTCTGTAAACCTGATGCATCATCTCTATTTAAGATTTGAGGTTTTCACAGCGGTGAGTATGAAGATTCCTGTCTTCTGGGTTGGTGCACTGTTTAGTCTGGCCGGTGTTTACCAACGTTTCTGAGGTCATACTGCCTTCGTCATCGCCCTGATGATGGAGGCAGTATGACTTCCGAAACGTTGGTTAACATCGACCAGACTACACAGCGCAAGAACCCAGAAGACAGAAATCTTGAGACTCACCGCTGTGAAAACTTCAAATATCGCCCTGATGATGGAGGCAGTACTACCTCCGAAACGTTGGTAAACATCGGTCAGACTAAACAGCGGAAGAACCCAGAAGACAGAAATCTTGAGACTCACTGCTGTGAAAACTTCAAATATCGCCCTGATGATGGAGGCAGTATGACCTCGAAACGTTGGTAAACATCGGTCAGACTAAACAGCGCAAGATCCCAGAAGACAGAAATCTTCAGACTCGCCGCTGTGAAAACTTCAAATCTCGTCCTGATGATGGAGGCAGTATGACCTCCGAAGCGTTGGTTAACATCGACCAGACTACACAGCGTAACAACCCAGAAGACAGAAATCTTCAGACTCGCCGCTGTGAAAACTTCAAATCTCGTCCTGATGATGGAGGCAGTATGATCTCTGAAACGTTGGTTAACATCGACCAGACTACACAGCGCAACAACCCAGAAGACAGAAATCTTCATCTTTTCTATTGTTTAAGTAGCAGATTTGCCAAAGTGTTAACAAAGTTGTGTGTTAGTGCCGTTTTGCAACTTTGACATTTTGAGTCACAAAATATGATAACCTGATTACACCCCGAAGTCAGACACAAGTGCAAACTTTATGATTAATTAACATGAAAATTCAATATGGAGTGGAGTCCTTGTAGATGTGGAGTATCACATTCTGTCTTCTGCCATTTGTGTCAGTGGTAAATTAATGAACACTATCCCAACTTGGGCACCCCTTCGAAAACAAGTGGTATCATTGTAGTCATCTGTGAAGTGATGGACTCTGTGTCTATTCCCCACTTTCCATCCATTGCAGATGAGGTTGAATCATCCTGTCATCATCCTAGGCTCGGTTTGTCAGGTCAGGTTCATTCAGGCCTGTTTTGTTGGCCTTGAGCTGTCAGCTGTTGTACAACAAGAATGTTCTTGCCTCAAAACGAAGTTGGAATTTCTTCTTAGACATGCTGCATGGCTGTCTGAATTAGTTGTGACCATTTCCTGCCAATTCACTGCAGATTTCACATATTCAAAGAAGTAAAAGTAAAAATGAGCACATTGTCGCACTATACGCCATGTAGGCTCTTGGGGTATATAGCATCTACTCATTGTTAATCTTGGCAATAGGTAGGCGTGTGTTGTTAACGTCATGCCGAGGCTGACCTTTATTTCCAGGAAAGAACCCCAGTACCCATTGGATAGGAGGCTGCTTGGACCTCAGAGCCAGTGTAGACGCAGACTGGAGGACAAATCAACTACCTCTGGCAGGGATTGAACCCTGGTCGTCCAATCCATAGTCTGTCACCATACAGCTCCTTTCACACCGTCCAAGCTGATTCGATTTCTCTGATTACCATGGTTCTGTTGGGGGAGGGGGGGGGATGAAATTTACTTCCTGTGACAGAGACAAAGCCTTTGACCCCAAATGAAATATGATCCTCTGACATCAGCCAGAGCAGACTGAGTCACAGGTTAGAAGAACCTTTTGATGAAGCTTGCTCTTTCATGTGATTTTGTCTGTTGAAGACTCTCAATCCAAATATGGACCCAGATGCCTTATGCCATTTAAAATTATCTTACTTGGAACTAGGTGTCAGAGATAAATCCTTATGGAATCAGACCACCCACAAATGCCTTTGAGAAAGATTGTATTCATTTCACTACGAGGCTTCATCAAATAAACTTGCCTGTAGCAGTTGTAGACCAAGTGCAGGTGGCTCCAAGATTTTCTGCCAGCGCAATTATGCGATACGGGGTAAATGCGAAGAATGATTGATCCAGATTAAGAGAGAAACAGAATCCAGCTTGTGGAACATTTTGTGATTTAGATGACGGATGAAGTACAAAATAATTTCTCATATGATAATCAACAGAAACCTTCAGACTTGGTTGGTTTGATGTTTTGCATTCGAACCTTTGTACAGCTGATTGGATTCATGAGAAAAGTTGTTGTTGTAAGGTTACATTAACTGAAAAATGATAACAGTTTTAAGTGTGCTAAGGAACGGCTTGGTGATTATACAGAATTTTCACACAAAGAGAAAGGAGACGTGATGTCTCGCCCCTTTTCCTCCATCCCCATCACTCAGTAACTTTATTTATTGCTCATGTTCTTTGTCCACCCTGTTCATACTTTATTATAATTGAAATACGTGTGCCAAGAGACTGTTTTAGGTTAGAAAACAATTACTTTTACAGCGACCAGCTCTTTAGAAAATCATGGATTAAGACATTGGTGATTGTGTAGAAATTTCTGCTTGATGATTAATTTTAACAAAAATACGAAGATTATGAGAGCCTCATTCTTTTTAAAATGATAAAGGGAAGGTACAGTGATCTCAGTTCAGAATATTTTGTCTGATTTCAATGAACCTAAAGATTAAAATATACAAAACAATAATTTTGCCTGTTGTTTTGTATGGGTGCGAAACATGGTCTCTCACTCTGAGGGAGGAACACAGATTGCAGGTGTTTGAAAACAGGGTTTTGAGGACATTTGGGCCTAGGAGAGAAGACGATTTGGTATGGGGAAAGCTGCATAATGACGAGCTTAAAAATCTGTACTCCTCCCTTGATATTATCAGGGTGATTAAGACAAGATGAATGAGATGGGTTGAGCATGTGGAGCGCATTGATGGAGCAAGAAGCATGCACAGGGTATTGATTGGGAAGCCTGAGGGGAAGAGACCTAAACGTAGATGAGAGGATAATCTGAGGTGGATCTTTCGGAGATATTAGTTCAAGGAGACTGGATTTTGTTGGCCCAGGCTGGGTCCAGTGGAGGGCTTAGGTTAGTTTGGTGATGAAACTTCTGGTTCCGTACGCCGTCCAGTTACTTAGTTAATGGCCACATTAATGCCTCATCCAAGAATAAAAACACTCTCTCTTACAATGAATGTGTCTGCTCCCAGTCACTGCCACTTGGATAAGTTAATGTCTGCATTCTGATGTTTAAATAAAACTTTTCCTACCCCGCATTGCATTAAAGCTAGGAATTCTCTTCTCACAAATATCCGGCTGTCGAAGGAGACAGAAACAACACATTATCTTAATTATTTCCTTCAGGTGTACCTTCTGTTTGGGTATTGGTTCAGTGTTGCCACCCTAACAACAGACTGAGGAATCAAAATTTCATGTAGAGTTAGGGACATTTTACTGTATTCCATGCAGCCCAAGTTCTGCGTTGCTTTCGCTCTTAACACCATCGTTAAATATCTATAATCTTAATTCGGGCTGCATATAAACCGGGCACCATAAAGGCAGGAGCCTAAAATTTTCATGATGGCTTGTAGGTTTTCGACATTTTATATACGTCTATCCTGGTTCCTGGACTTTCAATGTAGTTTCTACATAGATAAGAAATTTGTTCATTGCCGTCTGTAAGAAGAAGTTCCTATTTCTCGTCCTTTAAAGTATCTTGCTTGTCAGATGGCAGAAGAGTCACCTTCTATGACGAGTGTTTCAAGAAAAGCGAATTGTAATCGCTTAAAAGGGATGACAGTGTTAGAAGCGCTGTAACATACTGAAAACGGTAAGGACTAAATATTATAAATGCACATCCCTTGGGTTCGAACTGTGATGTAGATCGTAGATCACTCATTTCTATTACGTGAGTTAGAAACAAAGGAAGTTCCATGCGCTGCGAAACTGCAGTCTGCATGTGTTCGAAATAGCCAAGTTCAAATGGCTAGGTTGTCTGTAGTTGGATAGAGAAATTAATATTATCAATATTTCACCGCAGTTTCCAATCTTATATGAACTGCTTTTACAGTTATTAATTTCAGGTCTCAGCAAGCTCCTGCTGACCGCATAATTACACAATGTATATGCATTGGCCTATGTATGGAAACATTTAAAGCCATTGATTTAAAGTAGTAGGGTCAGGAACTGAGCAGGTCGCCAAGGACAGCCATTTGTGGTGTAGGCGTCTCCTTGGTTGTAATAAACACTGTCGGTGTGTGGTTTAGTGTATGATTTGTTATAATTATGCGTGTGTATTAATGGCATATTGGGACACTGCTGTGCTTAAGATACCTGTTACACGGCCTCGCCGTTTGTTCCGAGAAGATTTGAGGAGTATTGGAAAAAGTGGTTGAATCAGGCTACGTTATATTTCAAACGATTTGAATTGAGCGCGCTCAGTTCGCAGTGACATCTGTAGTGACATCATACAATCAGTCTACAGTTGTTATGGCGGTAGGTCTTGGCGTGGGTTGTTAATGGTGAAGAAGAATTCCGTTGTAAGAGAATCTCTTCCAAGTTTAAAAGTTAACAGATTGCACGATAAGTGTAAGTTATAGTTTATTTTTTTTAAAACAGTTGATAATATTTGAAAGTATGAATATTTATGTATATCCTTCTGATTCTGCAGTCTTTTATCATATCGTATTCAGGGAGGAATAAATAATGTTACGTGAACCACTGCTGAGGTAATTAAATTTTCTGGTGATGAATTGTCCAGGTACCAGGAAGTGTGACGGCATAAAATCTTTTGTCAGCCCCCGCTTACGATCTATTAGATAGATTCTGTAGTTGATTTTATCTGGGAAACATGCTTTGTGTTCCACGTGTGATTACAGGTGTCATTTTTTTCTCTGTATAGTCTGAATGCAAGTTCCAAGCAACGTTTATTTTGTGGTAATATTTTGTACTTACACAGTAAAATACTTTAAATTACATACAAAACACCCCGAATATATGAATCTATGTGTTAAGTAAAAGCATCTGTTTATCTTCATGGGATTTGCATAGACTGCAGATTGACAACTGTTTGGAAATGAACAGAATTTACAAACTATGTTTTACCAGTAGTTATGAAACAGAAGTCCTGAAAGAAAACTTTAAATTACTGTACAACTCTTTTACTATAGCTATTGTATATCGTTGTTATTTAAAGACTGAAGTGTGTTATGGTAATGTGATAAGAAAGATGTGTAACACAATACATGGCATTTAAAGACACTAATATGCAAGTTGAAAGTATAGATTATTAATGAGACAAGAAACAGGGGGCAGCAATTGTGTCAATTCACAATAAACATTCAGTAATAACTAACTGATTTACTCTATGTAGCAGGATCCTTCCCAAGAAGCTTATAATCATTCACGTATACAAGAAATTCCCTGCCTACTATGGAACCTTCAGGTTCATTATCATGTTTAGAATAATAGCCTTCCATTAGTTCCCATCTTAAGCCAGATGAATTCAATCCACACCCCTCCCTTTAAGAGCCATCTAATATTATTATCTTATCTATGCCTCAGTCTTTTGATTGGTTCCTTTTATTCAGGCTTTCCAACCAAAGTTTTTTACACATTTCCTGCTCCCCCTTCCCACATACTGTATAGGCCGTGCCAATCTTATCATTCATTGTTTGGTCATCCTTATAACATCTGGGGAAGAATATAAATTATGGAACATCTCATGCAATTTTCTCTGACCTGTTACTTCATCCCTCTTAGTTTCAGATATTCTCTTCAGCCTGTTCTGAAACACCCTCTGCCAGTAATGTGAGAGATCATGTTTCATAATCATATCAAACAGCAGGTTACATTACAGTTTGTTTTTATGTAGTAGATGGGAAGCGACCCCACTTAATGGTACCTGCACCTTGTCGTGGTGGTGGGGCTTGAGTACCTCAGTGATCCCAAGAGCTACTGGTAGGGCCTCCCAAGCCAGATTGGTCGAGGGGGAGAGGTCAGACTAAGACAGGTACCCTGGTCCTCCAGGTTGGGGGTTGGTCGCAAGGCTAACAACCTTACACCGTAAAAAGGAAGATGTTTCAAAACCTCGATCAAAGCCTCGGACTGACGGACCTAACAGAGGACCGAATGGAAGAGGAGAATTGAGGAGGCCATGGACCGGAGAGCCATGGAAGAAGATGAAGATGATGGGAAGAGAAAAGATTGTTGCATGGTAGCAAACATTCCCAAATTTAATCTATTCTTAATTTCGTTATTGATGCAATTTTCATCTGTTGCTATTATTCTCATATATTTTAATTTTTTAAAAAATATTTAGTAATAAAGTCTATTTCTCATGATATGAAAATATTGTGCTGAGGTTAAAATGGGTTGTGGCGACACATGCAAGGAGCACTTCTGTTTCGTGAATGAATGAAAATGAGGTAGGTCAGTAGGTTACTTGAATGCCAGCTTCGTAGGTTGCGTAGAATATAATATTATAGAAAGTTTTGAGTTGAGGGTTTTGAAAGGAAGTGGTAGTGGCCTACTTGATACTGTTACCGCACAGACAAGGAAACCTAAGTTCAGGCTAGTTGGTCTTATCTTAAATTGCTGAGTTAAAGGAAGAAGGTCAACATAGTCTAGTCTAAGAAATAATTCTGGTTTCTCAAAATGAACTAACTTATTTTTGTATTTATTTATCATATCAGATATAGCTGTTTAAATTTTATGGTTTGTGATTTTGTTTTGTTTGGCTATCCAACGCATTACAACCTTTCCAACTGAAGTTATTACATAACATGGATAAGAAGACAGACAGGTTACTGGATTCCTTCATACGTGACATTGGCAGCCCTGATATAGAGGTGGCAATCGAAGCTGCCAAACAGCTACGGACAACTGCGGCAATGAAATTGGAAGGAAAGCATACCAACTGGTATTGCGGTGTGTCGAGCAACTCCGACTGCTGACCTCAAACCAATGTGAGGGCACTCCCAGAGTAGACATTGCAAGTGAATTCTGAGCCCTTTTTGAGTTGCTGATGTCGGTGAGTCAAAGTCAAAATGGAAAGGAAGTTTTGTTTACCTCAGAATTTATGTTGGCAATACTGTAAAAGTAGGCAGAATATGAAAACCCATTTGCATGGCTTTTCCATTGAGAAAATGCACCAAAGAAAACCACAGTAAAAGGCAGTCAAATGTTGTTGATGATGTATTAATGTAGCATACAAACCAGCTTGTAGTTTTTATTTCCACTTTGCAAAATGGAAGCAAGAATTCATTTAGAGATTATTTTTTACAGTTCAGTACTTACAGTATGTGGTGTCCGTAGACCTTTCAGCGTATTGTGTGGTCTGTGTTTATGAATTTATTGTTACGAAGAACAAAGAACGACCACGTTCTGGAAATTCCAAAAAGCATTTTCTCAAATGTGAAATAATTCTGATGCTCATTTTGGACAGAGTTATTTACAGATCAGTTTTTAATATATCAAAACATTATATTTTTTTTGCAGTTTTATAGCAATAGAACCCTCTCTGGTCAAGTTTCAAAAGATGCGTCACGTCATCCGATTGAGCAGCTGATCAATCTAGTGGTAGATGGGCATATGGAAGAGTTAGAGAGTGGAGGATCATATGTTGATATTATCTACAGATTGATAGAGCGCATTATTGAGCGTTCTGATCACACAACTATCACATGGTAAGTATAATATTTCATTAATACCTAATAAAAATGACATACTCATCATGAATCAGGTACACCTCTTTTTCGTGTGTGCATCTGGAAGCTTGGGTCCCTCACATCAAAAGTGTTCAATTAGGAGCTGACCGCTGCCGTACCCTACTCTTGATATTCATGGGGATTCAAATAGTCAACAGGTGAGCATCATTTGAATCCCCTGCATTTTTAATCAATGTGTACAGTGAAACCTCATTCACATTCTCTGGATAGGAAAATGCGAACTATGGATTGAAACTTCTCTTTAAGCGGGCTGCTGTATTTAAAACACAGGTTGCTAATAGATGCAGAAAATAAAGTTCTTTTGGTAAGTTTCAGATAAAATATAAATATTGTAGTCTTATGTTTTAGTTTCAGCAGGTTGGCTAACAAAGAAAAATGTGTGAGATATGAAGATCTCACTGCAGTGAAGATGATGTTTGTCATCTGAGTTGTGATACCGTGTAGACTTGTAGGTAGAAACCAACATACTACCTCCATTTTTGCTGCCATCTACAAAATTGCACATTGTCATGGCCCAGAAGACCGTACTGTTTGTTTACAGTTGGTATTCCAGGAAATAAAGTTGCTGGTTACAATAAGACAGTTGTTGAACAATGATAACAAGTCAGAAGTTATTCTCATTGTCCATAAATTAGACAATATTTCCACCAGCCACAAAATATTATTTTTATATTTCAGTGTTTATTTTATCTAACTTTAGTTCTTGCATAGTTCTTATTTGTATTTAAATACAGAATCATTGCAAAATGTGTTTTGTAATGAAGCACATGAAGTGTGGTGATAAACACTTGTTACTGCATTTTCTGTATTCCAATGAAAACATGGTACGGGGTCTTCAATTTATGCGGTAACGGCCTTGCTTGCGTTGTGTGGTCGGCTGGCGATCTGGCGACGTCGGCCGGACTGGTCCGTGTTCTTCCCGTGAACACAGGCGAATCAGTTTCAGTGCCGCTAATATCAAGGAGCTGCGAGTGTTTCTCGTCACTGATACATGTTATTACATTAATTGTTCTTGCCTTAAATCACAAAAGATGTTCAATGTGACTTCCTTGTGCTTGCAGGCAACTTCACATCTCGTTAACATGTTTTGAAATACTCGACGAAGCTCTTCTGGGGTAATTGCCGAAATTAATTGTCGTTTCCTGTTCTTCTTTTTAACCAAAACTGATCCCGTACTACGAAATTTTTTTTACTAAGCTCTCTATCTAGTCTGCGAAATTTACGGCAGCATCTTCTGTAGGATGAATATTTGGCATATGTTTCGACTAAGAACACACGTTGCTTAATACTATACACCATATTAACAACGTCAATCCGCGACGAGAGACGAAATGAAACTGATTCGCCTGTGTTCACGGGAAGAACACGGACCAGTCCGGCCGACGTCGCCAGATCGCCAGCCGACCACGCAACGCAAGCAAGGCTGTTACCGCATAAATTGAAGACTCGGTATTATTAAGTGTGTACACATTATATAGTTTTGTCTTTTGCCGTGGCTCGTCTGCCCGTAGGACAGGTCTGGACAACTGACATGAAGTGTGGAAAAGCCTTAGGTCGCAGAAGGCATATTTGACAAAGTCTTTATCAGCCTCTTGCAGCACATACAAGATACTATTTAAAAAATTCTGTTATGTTCATATGAAACACTTTTTTACAACCTAGTCCTATAGGGTGTGCGGGTGTGCAGTGTTTGCTGAAGATTGTACCGTGATATTGGAAGCTCTTGTTGATATTAATGACCAAATGGAGGCTTATATATCAACTTGCAGATTTTCTTGCTCATCATAGAACCTGGTCTTTACCTTTAAACTAGAAACAGTATAAATTTCTTTATCGCTGTGAATATTTTGCTCATGTGTGAATTAATAATACTGTTTTATTCTCAGGTAAACCAATGTTGATGACGCCTCAACTGCAAGAGTGTGTTGTGATCTGCCCAAAGAGTTTGATAAGTGATGCTCAACGCTTTGTATCCTCTTTGATTCGTGCCGCTCAGGGCGTGAGATTCGTCATTCCGCAACCATATTTGCGAGTTGCCCTTACTCTGACTTTTCACATACACTGGAAATCTGAAATATGTGTTTTATTACAGCTTAATGCTTGTTCTCCAAAAGTTGGAATTGATAACGTAGTTCAGCAGAAGAGGTACCGCATTGACTAATATAACGCGCACCCTTATTTTTGCAATTGAAAGTTTGAAAATAAGGTGTCTGGGTTTTACGTGCTTTGAAGTAAATAAAATACAGGTAGTGCAAAAAAATAACAAGATAACAAACAAAAGCACCCCTTGGTTAGCCAGATGGGCCTCAATGCAGTTTGTATTTTGTAAGTGGAAATTCATGACCCAGACACATTCGTTTGTATAAGTGTTTCATCTTCAAATTCGTGCTGCTTACCTTACCTTAAAATGGCTTTCTGCCATTTTATTTATGTTTGTATGAAAATGTTATGTTTGCAATGTGTCAACATTCTTTGTTACACAACTTTTTTCTGTGAAGACATTTTTAAAAATGTACTCTATGTTATCAACTGATCATATATACAAAGTTTAAAACTAGACAGGGCTGGTCACAGTGGTTGCATGGTCTGGGTCATGGGCCTTCATCACTTGGACATTGGGACTGTTGGTTATTATCCTACTCAGGCACGGATGTTTTTCAGTGTCTTTCTGCGTTGTGCTGTTCTGAATAGGTAGAGGCCTTGTGATGGGCTGATCTCCCATTTAAGGAGTCCTACCAAATGTCTAAATAGATTAAAAAACCTCCCATGCGTGAGGAGGCCTGGTATTTTAAGGACTGTAGATCCAAAACAAGAAGATAATAAGAAACTATACGGGTTTATTAATCCCAACCTGGTAGAGGGTCTGAGCTTGTGCTCATGCGCTTTTACGTCCCTTTGTAACACCAGTTCATAGTGGGAACTGAAGAGAAAAGTGAACATAGGCTTTTCCTTAAGATAACATTTCTGCCATGGGTTGCAGCCTATTGTGGCAAGCACTTGATGATCCAACATTGTCATATTCACACATATTTTAGTGGTACAACTGTTCAGAGCATGAAGGTACAGTCCACAGACCAGGAGAAAATCCCTGCTAGGAATTTGATATGCGCGCATGCGCAAGATTTCGCGGTGAGTGACGACCCATCCTAAAATCATTCGTTCCACAACCACTGAACGAACAACAGACGACAGGCTTTCGTGTGTTCTATTGGGTACAGCTTTAAGATTACCTCACAGTGGCACAGCGATTGAATCTAGAATATTATCAGAACACCCACAAAACACATTACAAGTGCGCTCACTACACGCTACTCTGAACTACTTGATGTTCTCAGTCTGTGCAGTAGTGTAAAACTATGTCATGTCACACTTCCACCAATAGCAGCCCTCTAGACCACCTGATAAACAATCCCCCTGCACCGCACCAGAACCGACTTCCCCCCCGCAGGGCTTTTCTCCTGGTCTGTGGACAGCAGACATTTGAGTATGATGCTGAATTTGGCTGGTCTTCCGCTTTGTGCTCCGCTGTATTATTGTAATAACTGCTAATTAAGAGGATGTGCTTTCGTATAATTTTGCCAAACGTTTGTAAACTGCACATAGTGAATGCACGATTTATTGGTGGGTGTGTAACTTGGTACGATCCACAAACTTGTCAACAAAGTGCAAAATGGAGAAGGTTGATGCCCAGCCATCAGAAATAAAACATGTGTTGATTGATTGTTTCAGTTGTAAATGTAGAGTGCACAAAGAAACCGTTCACCAGCTAACACTTTCACAAAAATATTTTGAAACATTTGTTGCCAGCTTACTGAATTGTGGACATTGTGGAAAATTGTGTATCCTGCACAGACGTAAATGCCAAATATTGCAGTTTGTGTCTAAAGCACTGGCAAAAATATCAAGCCACTATTTTATTTCCATGCATCTTCATTTGTTCAGGCACATAAAGACATTCTTTATGTTGATGGTAATGCCATTAATCCTTTGAAACCAAATCTTAATATTAATATTTCCTACCTCAAAGAAAACACAATACATGTCCGTTGGTTAACTTTGTTTACACAAATAATTGCTGTTTAGTCTGAGAATCGTGAAACACGCACTGGGCGAAATGAGGAGTCGTTTAATATTAATTCAGATGGTATATATAGTTATGACTGGGCTTCAAATCAGCTGTTATAGCACATCTGCACGGTATTACAAGAAATACCTATGTGGCTGTTTCATTGTCATACACAAATGCTTACAATAATGTATCAGTGCAGTAGGAGAATATTTTACAGGTGACACAACAATATTGTAGAAGTGTAATGTTTACTTTGCCAGTCCCCAGGAACCTGTAAATAAATTTTCGGCATGTTTCACATTCACAGAGAATCTGTTTTACAAACCAATATAATTATAATGTGCTTTCTTTAGCCATGATGTTACAAATGAACGCCCGTCGTCATTTGTCGAAGCATTGAAGGAAGTAATTTCACGCACAGAACCCCAGTTGTTAATGTGCATCGTTGCAGACGGTCGCTTATGCTGCAATCAAGAAAAAGTGCTGTGTGGACGGAGGTGAGTTGTGTGCTCCTTTGCTACAGGCATGTTTGTGGAGGTTGTGTTCATGCTCGGCAGGATTTCATTTGGGAGCTTATTTTCTTTCATTTGGGCAGAACAACTGAAAATCTCGTAAAACGGTAATATCCGTCATACCACACGGGGGGTGCAGCTTGTATGTATTCCTGATCACGTGGCTGTCTGTGGTTTGATATATCACAAATGGCTGAGTATTGGAAGTAATTTTATGAGCAGAATAGCTGCATGTAGGCCAGAACTTATATATATATATATATATATATAATCGTTTCTTTCAGTGGCCATTTCTCACACAAGTCTCTCCTGATTCACTACTAGAATAAGATGCATGCTAGGTGACTAGCATTATCTGCAGTCAGAGACTTTCTCACACATACATAACCTTGTATCCTTGCAGCGAATCTCAGTCTTTCCTAGAAACAAACATTATAGAAATAAATTAAAAATCTATAATTTCTCTATTACACAGCATGATTTACAATAAGGTGTGAGTGATGGTAGTATTATTCCCGTGTGGAGGCGGGTTAGAATACCTCCACCGTAGCCCTGCGAGTCGTAGAAGGCGATGAAAAGGGAACCCAGTGCCTGGGGGTATTACTGGGCCACCCTGTCTCTGGGGGACATAAATACAGAGACCTGGTACTCCTGTTGCAAAAGAAAGAAGTGAAATGTAGGTGGTGCATCATGGGAAGAGGTGTCAGTCTTACATGCAGCACCCACTTGGTGTTTCCAAGTGTCTAGCATTCAGAAATCAGAGGTTTTACTAAAATTCACTGACACATTCCAATTCTGGTTGCAATCCGGACAACAATAACACACGCTTCGCATAAAGACATTAAAATGAGAAGAGAATATATGATTTAGGATCTTGCAAAAACAACATTAGATCTTCATTATATAAAGCTAGGAATTAGGCAAACTTACGAAGAAACTATACTCTCAGTAAACTTGAAAGCATGCAGGAATTGAAAAACTTTATACATTCTATAAAACTGTTTGCATAAACTTACGAAACCCTCCAACACGTGACATGAAGCAAACAAGTTTCATAACTAAACAGAGATAATTAAGTGACTTGGCTAAATGTACTACAATGGTTAAAACTTCATTCCACCTTTTCTTTACTTTTGTCAAGTTTTCTAGTTTCATTCTGACATCAGTGCCAAGTGGAAGAAAGAAACATTTGGAATTTTCCTTCAGAATGGTAAAAAAAGACCAAACATGCAACTCACCACTCAAATAGGATGCCATATTATCGCTCAGCTCCTGCCCTGGTGTGTGGGCAGAGACAGCCGAGAAATACTGGCTGAATGTCTTGTTCAGTGAAGCCACAAAGGCTCCATACGAATTCCCTCCTCTGGGGGTTGTGTCGTGGTAGACGTCGAAGCCCACCACCATCAATCCCTGAAACAAACATACAGAGAATCCTCCACATTATACACCCTCTGGTTCTGAATACTAGACACTTGGCAACACCAAGTGGGTGCTGCACGTAAGACTGACTCTTGGGGTTTCTCTTTTCTACCATCTCTTCCCATGATGCACCACCCATATTTAACTTCTTTCTTTCGCAACAACTGATTTTTACAGAGTAAGGTCGTCAGCCTTACGTCCAGCCACCAACCTGGAGGATCAGTTCTTTGTATTTATTTATCCTGGAGACAGGGTGGCCCAGTAATACCCCCCAGGCACCGATCTACGATATGGGATGGTCAGCTTTACTTACCCTCCAAAGGAATTTGCAGTTTTTATCACCATTAAAAATCCATCGACCTTGGCCGGGTTTGAACCCGCGAACCCTGGGTCCAGTGGTGAGCACGCTACCCACTTGTCCACCGAAGGCGACCAAGATTGCTTAGTTCTTAATTAACTTTCATTATCTCAATATTCACTTTAAAAAAGAATAAAATGTCCTACCCACATTTTTTTTTAAACTTAGTGCCATACTGTACTCTGATTTTAAGTTAAGGGATGTACTTCAGATTATATATAGCAATCATTTTTGGATAATATGAGTACACGTTACGAGCATTTTTTAGAATTACACAAACTGTCATCATAGTTTTAAACAATTTATTTCATGAATGGAATAGCAGATCATCTGCTGTTATACTGTCTATGGCAGATTTTTTAATATTTTTTTAGGTAGGGGGGGTTACCACAGGCCCAATTATATTATCAACAGCATTTAACTGGCACAAGGCAGGGGAAGAAATTAAGCCCCTACGAAATGCAAATAACCAGCCTACATAATGTAGATGAATGGTAAAACTGTTTTCTTACACTGATTGGAATTTGAATAGTCGAAGGAGCACCTCCAATTTTACACCAAAGCTGAGCTGCCACTTTCTCAGCAATGGATTTCACATGCATGGGTTTGAAGCTGCCTTTCACAATCACTTGTGTTGGCACTGATGAAGAAAGCAATGATTATGTGTGTTCTGATCTACATGCAGCTATTCTGCTCACAAAGTTACTTCAAACACTTGGTCGTTTGTGACATCTCACAGCCACAGCCAGTCATGTTATCAGGAATACATAAACTTGCAGCCACATAGTTTGACGGAGATTACCGTTTTAGGAGATTTTCAGTTGTTTCAGGGATTGATGGTGGTGGGCTTCGACGTCTACCACGACACAACCCCCAGAGGAGGGAATTCATATGGAGCCTTTGTGGCTTCACTGAACAGCACATTTAGCCAATATTTCTCGGCTGTCTCTGCCCACACACCAGGGCAGGAGCTGAGCGATAATATGGCATCCCATTTAAGTAGTGAGTTGCATGTTTGGTCTTTTTTTACCATTCTGAAGGAAAATTCCAAATGTTTCTTTCTTCCACTTGGCACTGATGTCAGAATGAAAGTAGAAAACTTGACAAAAGTAAAGAAAAGGTGGAATGAAGTTTTAACCATTGTAGTACATTTAGCCAAGTCACTTAATTATCTCTGTTTAGTTATGAAACTTGTTTGCTTCATGTCACGTGTTGGAGGGTTTCGTAAGTTTATGCAAACAGTTTTATAGAATGTATAAAGTTTTTCAATTCCTGCATGCTTTCAAGTTTACTGAGAGTATAGTTTCTTCGTAAGTTTGCCTAATTCCTAGCTTTATATAATGAAGATCTAATGTTGTTTTTGCAAGATCCTAAATCATATATTCTCTTCTCATTTTAATGTCTTTATACGAAGCGTGTGTTATTGTTGTCCGTATTGCAACCAGAATTGGAATGTGTCAGTGAATTTTATTATAGTGAAAATCTGATAAACGATTTTTGATTTCTTACATACAGATTGATAGACAGACATGACAGGCATCTATGAAAGATTGGCAATAGTTGGTGTTATATATTTGCTCAATTTACGGAGATTACCGTTTTACGAGATTTTCAGTTCTGCCCATATCAAAACGTAAAGCCTAGAAAATCTGCTCCCAAATAAAATCCTGCCAAGTGTAAACACGTCCCGCACCGTAGCCGCGCGGACTGAGGCATCATGCTTCGTACCGCGATACAGAATGCGCGCTGGTTCGAGTCTCAGGGGAGAAGAAATTTTCTCGTGAGGAAATTGGGGAGCTACAATAAGTAGCGTAATCCGGTCATGAAAACTAGCAATGGCTGGGGGTTCGTCGTGCTGATCACACGTCACCCTATATCTGGTTGGATGATCATTCACCTCTGCTTAGGCATGTGAACGTGAGGCCAGCAGTCAAGCTAGTCGGCTTTGGCTCTCTGGAGCTGTTACGCCACGGATTTATTTTTATTTTTAAGCGTAAACACAACCTTCACAAAAATTCCTTGTAATGAAAGAGCACACCACTCCTCTGTCCACACATCACTTTTTCTTGATTGCTGCATAGTGGTGTGAGCGACCATCTGGAACGATGCACATATGCGCGTGATATTACTTCCTCCAATGCTTGTTTTGTATATGGGGTCTCCACACTTACAATTGTATTGACACTTTTAATTCTTTTTATGAATAGATATTTGTATTTATCAACCAGACTGTAAGAGCCAGTAAGCTACAGGTAAGACTGGAGACATTGAACTGTAAATACGATAAGGTGATTATCATACAAAAACCAATTATACAAACACTCCACGCGTTTCTAATTAAGAAATGTATTTTTAAATTATTAACTGTGCACTACATATTTTAGTATCTGTTGTAAATGTTTGTTTGAAAATGAAGAAATGTAAAAATAAGTTTGAAAGGTTCAGATGTGCTACTGATAGGCTTTACAGGAGCAGTACTTTCAGGAAATTTAATTTTCTTAAGATTCAAGTTTCTTGATGGCAGTCAGTAGGCTGATGACTGTGTTCCCAGTTGTATAGTCTGGTAGAAGTTCCTGTCTAGGCCTGATTGTTTCACCCTTCTTCGTCAATAGATTGTTTCGAAATGTTGTCTGTCAAATGTTTCTTGGCTGTGTCTTGTAATGTTACGTTGAATTCTATCAAACATCTGGTTTGAAGGCCATAAAGTTCCTGTCTCAGTCTAGTTTTAACATACGAAGGATTGAAGTAGACCAGTAGAAGCTGCAGTTACTCAAGTCCTAATGCGATATTCCATTATGGACGCTGTTGGTTTACGTGTGCCGGCGAGGCAAGTAAGAGAATTTTGTACTTTTAGTGTGAGCAGTGCGCTAAGACACAGTCCTTCAGCATTTCTTTAACATTTTACAATTATATTATTGTTCCCTAGGTGGATTATTTGCTTTTATTTATATTTCTTCATTTATTTTTCTTTGTGTATAATATTGTTTCTATTTTGGCCTTGCCTGTATTTGGCTGTTATATTTAATACTGTAAATGTATAAGTTTAATTAATCTGTTTGTGTAATGTTTTTCATTATTATTGTACGTATTATCAGTGTTTGCCTGATATTGGCTTCTTGCTGTTGGCAAACACTTAAATAAATGAATTGAATTGAATATGATCTTACTGCAATGGATCGCAAATCAATAACAATTTTTCTATTGGCCTGCACTCAGAAGTGTGTAGTTGCGATTCTGCCAAGGGAAACATTTAAGTGCTGTAATAATGTACATGGACCCTTAACAATTATTGGGGATATGAGGACTCAGGTGTGGAAAGTCAAGTATCTAAACAATAAATTCATGAAAATGAAATAATGAAATAATGAAATGGCAGTTTTTAAGATAACATTTTAGCATAAAGTTAGTCACCGAACTCCATCTCGTCAGATACACCATGGGTAGGAACGAGCAATTTAGTTTTCTAAACAGCAGTGGCATTTAGTGTGCTGCTGCAGGGTGTTTTCTTCATTATGAAAATAATTGTTTTTCTTTATTTTCACAACCATAATTGAATCTGCATTGGTGGAAAGTTTGCTTTATGGGCCCCTTCACTCATACCAAATATATTTTGGTGTACAGTATTTGTGCTGTGTTGTTACAACATATTTTATGTCACGTCACATATGGGAGTTCTTTAAATAAATCCATAAAAGTCTTACTTATTAAGAAAAACTGCCTGTGTTGCAGAAGTCAACAGTTATGTTTCTTGAAATATTTGTTTTATTGTACAAGCAACTGCAAAATTCATTGTGAGTCAGGTAGCTCAGCCGATGTAGCGAGTGGTTACTGGCCAGAAGATCACAGTTCAGTCTCCAATGGAGAAAAAGGATTTTTTTCTAACCTCTACATGCAGACTGGCTTAAGAGTCCATCCAGCATCACGTCCAGTGGACAATGAGGTCCTTTCCTGGGGGTAAAGCGTGGCTGGAGCGTGACACTAACTACTGACCCCCTTCTAGTGTTGAGGTTGAAAATGAGTATTAGCTATACCTCCTCTCCCGTAAGTGCCAACATTGGCCCTTGTAGGGAATGCTTTACTTTTACCAGCCATTTTATCTCATGACAAATTAATGAAAAATTCCTTCCATCCAAACAGTTTCATCACTTTATTTTCCTCCCATTGTCCCATACTTTATCAGATATATTTATTATGCCAAAAAGTAATGGTAAGGTGGTTAGCACACTTTGGTTGCTGTAGCTGGGATCAAACTGAATGTTTTGTTTACATGACTGTCTTGCAGGTGTAAGGAATACAAATGCATGTACTACGTAATCCAAACACTTACAGACCTAGGAGGTGAGAAAGCAAGCTGCAAAGTAATGCTTCCAGGAAATAATGTTTATGGAATGGGCAGTATGTGCTTTATCTGTCACCCCTCGCACTTGTGTAGTTCCATTGCCTTTAACTTTGAATAAATGCGGAATGCAGAGATTCACCCTTACTACTGTACCAGGTTTCAAATCTTGGCCTAGGGACTGACTATCCTGATTGAAGTTTCTTGTGGTTTTCCTCAGTCCCTGTGAACAAATGCCAGGATGGTACCTTAAATTAGGCCAATCCTTTCCAATTAATTATTCACTTATCCTATTATTCAGCGCTGTATTCATCTCATTATTGGAACTATCATTTAATAAACCCTAAATAAATCATTTAATCTCTAATTCTGTTGAATGATGTTTTTGTTTTTATTACCCTGTTACTAAAATACAGAGTCTACAATTTATGAGACTCAGGGTGTGCTTGCATTGCGTGGTCAGCCGGCGCTCTGTTGACGTGGGTGGGACTTGTGTGCGAATCAGTTTCATTGCGTCTCTCATATAGTATTAAGCAATGTGTGTTCTTAGTCGAAACATGCCAAATATTCATCCTACGGAAGATGTCGCCGTAAATATCGCAGACATTTTCCTGGTGAAAGTGTTCCTAGCAGGTCTGTGATAGAGAGCTTAGTAAAAAAAATTCGTAGTACGGGATCAGTTTTGAATAAAAAGAAGAACAGGAAACAGAGTGTATTGACGGAAGAGAAATTGGGGCTTTCTTAGAAAAAAGTCCAAGGAAATTTTTGGCACGTTTAGCTGCACAATCTGGCGTGTCATTGGGATCTGCTCACACAGCAACGAGACTTCTGAAATTGCGACCATATAAGACCACTGTTGTTCAGAGACTCACAAATCCTGACACTGGTGCTAGGATTCATTTCTGCAAATGATTGTTGGGATCCATGCATGATGGGATTGTTAATCCAGAGCTATTGTTTTTTAATGATAAAGCATGGCTGCATTTAAGTGGATATGTCAACACTCAAAACAACCGCTACTTCAGTTCCGAAAATCCACATCAGTTGCATGAACATCCTCTTCATGACATTAAGGTTGGAGTCTGGTGTGCAGTTACCTCCAAGAGAATAATAGGGCCAATATTTTATAATGAAACAATAAATTGTGAACGTTATGTAAATTTAATAGTTACACCCTTTTTCCAAGAAATGACCGATGAAGAAAAGACTTATGGTTTCTTCATGCAAGACAATGCTACAAGCTCACACAGCTGATCCCATCACTGATGATGACCTCTTGAGGTCGAAACACGTATGGCAATAGTGTCTTATTATAGTGTTAATAGTTGTTGGTTTGCTTACTCTATATTCTAATACACTACACGGTGTGCAAAGTTTTAAGATTAAATTGAGGTGCTCTCTCTTCTGCTTTATCACAGTTTACTCTTCAATCAGTATTCTAGTACGTCCTTCTAATGTTTGTGCTTCATCAGGGCATAAACTGGGATGGCATGTGCACAGGATCTTGAGTGTGAGGACCTCATTGCCCCTGAAGAACATTTTGCAGAGAACGATCTTTCCTTTCTGTCACCAGCCAGTACGTGTGGCAATGAGAGTGAGGTGAGGGAAGGTGCTTTGTCTTATGTTGTATTATGTGGTGCAAAGCAACAGAGTTTATTTGCAGCACCAAGTGTTGGAGGCTGAGGGTTATAAAACTTAATAATGCTGTGGTTGGCCTTGCACCTCAGCTGGTATTTGCGTGCATGAATGTCTACTGTTTCACTGGAACTGGCATCTTCACATTTTGAAAAGTCATTACATACTCTTAACATCCCCTGCCTTTTGGGGGAGGGGGGTGTCATGTGCTGAGGATAGGTTCCAGTGTCTGACTTATGAACAGAATAGAGAATTTTCGGATTTCATAAAAGCAAAGCATTTTTATTAGCTGAGCTTATATTAGTTTCTCAGGAAGGAGACTGTTCCATGGAGTTAGTTGTATATAGCGCAAATTAGAAACAAACATAATTGCATGAATTATTACCCATTCAAATGGCAAAAATTCATTATTATGAAATAAATGAAAACGTTTCAGTGTTCTGTGTCCTAGAACATAGTGAACCGAAGAAAGACAGAAACAGCAGAAATTTATTTAAGGTCTGTAACAACAAATATTGCAGGGTTAAATGGAAAATTTTAGCATGAATTAGCAAGACATTTAGATGAAAGACTCTCACATCATGTGCAATGCACTGAAGTAAGATAACTCAAAGAATTTATGAATGCAGGCCTGAAAGTCATTTGTTCACAGAGTTGAAGGTTGCTTCTGAATCACAGCATGTACAAAATCGATGTTCACTTCCTTAAAATTCCTTTGTTACACAGTCCCATTATTATTGACTCTTGATTGAAAACATCAGTTTTTATTTAATACAAGAGCAGGAGTCCTTTCTTCGTTCCCTCCTTTCTTACTTTCATCATTCCTTTCTTTCTTGTTTCCTTCATCCCATGCCTTATTCCAGACCCTGATTTTTGAACGAGACAGCGCAGTTGCAGTGTTATTACAAAGGCTGCATGCAGTCAGACTGCCAACTGGCTCTTAGTCTGTTAATGCTCAACATACGCATTGGCAGCACTGTGTTTTCGTTCTAAGCGCTTGAAAGAAGAGCGGCCCACGAGAATTAACAGGGTGTGGGGCACTGCGTGACATTAAATATGAAGGCACTCAAGATGTTCCCGGTGCACGCAGTAGATGAAAGAAAGATTCACTTCACATGTGCTTTACGTTGGCAGATCCCATGGCCACTTAAATTAATTTTGCTGCAGGTCAGGAATTTCAGATTTGGGATTGGGGAAAGAGTGGGACGGATAGAGATCACTTAGCGATTGTTTTCGGACGAGAGGCAGCATGAAGTCATAGAGGACTTCATAGTCAGTGTTCTCTTAGGATCGTCACATTTGAGATGCTTGGTTCCTTTTGCCACATTCTGAATACACGGAGAATTTTGTGAAGGAAACCTTTTGGAAAATAGAGATGAAGATGTGCAAAAACTTTGTACTGCTTGGAGCAGTCTCTTTGAGAGGCTGACAGTACACTCAGCTAGTTAAAAAATTAGATCCGTATAAATATGTTAGTCCTCTTATGGCGAGGAGTTGTTAGCATCCCACCTGATTTCGAGCTGTCCTCCATTTCTGGATGCCTTCTCCTCCTGCAACCAGAGGAAGTGCCGTGCAGTGGTAAAAGATGACTTAATAAATTGGTATTGGTAATGTAAATTGCATTGAGCTAATTCAGGTTCAGGTTCACTGTTGGACTTCACACATAATGAAGACGTTTGTTTAATTGTCATGGGCCTAGTCTGCATTTTAAAACAAAAATACTCTTTATAATCATGTCTTAATAAGACATCTTTTCTTATCTCTTAAACACCATATTAATAAAGTTCCACTATATCTGAATTTCCTTCCTAAGTTTTTGACCTTTGTTATTGGTATTGCAGGCATGCTCTTACATTGCTCCAGTCCTGATGCCTAATGGATCTTAATGAAGAGGAAATTCTCAGCAGTGTTGAAGTTCAGGTTGTGACGAGTGATATTTCGGCTCCGGTTTTCAGATGTCGTCTCTTTGTAATTCAACTTATAATATTAATAGTTTATTTGAATCTATGCAATAAATGATGTTTTGTTATTTACCAGTGTAACATACACATGAGTATAAACATTTTTCATAAATGCTACATATTTGCCCATTTTTATCATTTTTATGTTCTTCCAAAATACGTAAGAAAACTAACGCAGTTAGAACTCCATTCTCCACAGTCTGTGTCCTTCAGATTAAGACGCAAAACTCAGAGACAGTTTTTTCTTAATTTACCATTCACCTAAGCTGTTGAGGTAACATTCTTTGTTTTCCATGGCACATGTTTTGGCCTTCTCAGGAATAGAACGAGAAAGGGTGGAAATCCTGGAAACAAAACTAAAATGTTAAGGGAATCATTCTTCAAAAGGAATACTTACTGATATATTTCTTGGTGTTAAAGTAAGTTAAAAGGGGCAAGAGTCACGCCAATCATAAGTAGCAAAGAGATGATGCAGAGAGGCAGAGGCATGGTGGGTTGAACAACTGAAAAGAAACTGCAGCTGACACTCAAGATCATGTGAGTTAATACAAAAGATGAATGCACAGTGAACACTTGTCATAATAAAGTTCGTAAAAGCAAACAGTGCTTGCTGACACAATATACACCATATACTTAATTAAGAGGGCAATAGGTCTAGTAATCTCTGTCCCTGACTACTCACTTCCTGGTCAGAATTAACATTCTGTCAGCAGATGACTGTAGATTACTTTTTAAAGCTTTAAGTGATCAGATATTTTGAATATTAATATTGGTATATGGTAAATATCTCTCTGTATTCATTTTAAATTTACTTAAGTGTTACAGTTTTATATTTCTTGAAGGTCTGGATGCAAGAACTTAATATGACGATGATGAGTTCCCTCTAGAAAGATCTGAAGACTTTCTGGTCATTAGATACTAAAATGCAGTGAAATCTATGACAGATTTCCTGGTGGTACTAATGAATGGTCATTACAATTCGTGTCTGTTAATTTATCGTAATTAAATGAATAACATTTTGATCAAATTACACTAATTCCAGTACAGTCTACAGTCTCTTACAGCTAAGAGTTCTGACTCTGTGTTGCTGCTTCTCCAACTTTAACATGGCCTTTGCAATTGTTCCCTCCTTGAGAGCCTTAAGTGCGTCTTCATAATGGCAACAAAGAGTTTGTGTGTGTTATATATAAGGATTGTGTTCGACAAGCCAAGATGAAGCTCTTATAATCAAATGGTCACAGTTGCCTTGTTAGAGGGTTCAGTGATGAAACATCAGTTTAAAAGTAATATTTGGACAGGAATAGCAGGTGATGTCCTCATGTTTATTTGTTAGTGTTTCAACTCTTAGAGCGTCTTATTCACATTTGAACAGAATTACATCAAATATTGTTGGCTGTGCCATTGACAATGTAACAAACTGTGGTTTACGAATGGGGAAGCTCCTGTTCATTTTACCTGCAACTTAAAGTAGCGTTTGGACTCTCATCACACACATGCTGATGGACGAGATGAACCAAATTGATTTTGTGGCCTGTGTTTTTAGACCTACAAACTTATTCCTGTCAGGGCATCTCAGGGGCATAATTTACTTGGAACAAGTCAACATGAATGACTAGCTTTGGCATTTGAATCAGTGGCTGTGACAACAGAAATTTTTCAGGGTCCCAGTGCCAGCACAGAGCTCAGTTACGCATTCAAAATAACAGACATTTTCAGAACGTTTTGTGAACATTAAAATCCTGTTTAGGCATTTTTACGTGAAAGAAAGAATGCGCTTCTAATAAGCTGTTTTACTTGTCTCATTTGATTTACTGATGCTTCCAGTTGTCACCAATGAAGACGTTTCAGCCGTGTGTTTACAGGAACTTCCTGGCTTTAGTTTAGGAATAGAACACAATCATGTTTAATGAATACAATTGAGAAGTCCCTACTATGTGGCTATTTGTAATTATTTGCATATATTATATAAAATGCTGACCTAGAAAACATCCTATTGTTATATTTCAGAAGAATTACATAACTGCTTTCTGTTACATTTACTAATTCATTCATGTTGTAAATGAGTTTAATTTTTCCTCCATTCATATATTTTTACAGTACCTTCTTATGTACAAACTTTTACATAAAAGTACCCTCCTTCACATTTATGTAGTCATGGTATCTTGCATGAGGCATCTTTGTAGATTACGGACTTTTAAAATACTACCTGTTAATATATCCACTTAACCAGTCAAGAGCTGGAGACTACGAGTTGCATCTGAGAAATCACTATTTCCAGCCAAAAAGTCGGGGAAGTATGCTTTAACATTAGATCAATGTTCTCCTCCACTAGTGTCGAGAACAAAAAAGCACAATTCTCATGTGCCTAGTTGAGTCAAATGCACATAGAGAGAATAACAGAAGGACATGACTTGAACCTGCAGCAAACATTCTAGGTGTTGAACAGTGCAGCTTTTCTTGTTTACCTAATAATGTTGAATATTGCCAAAAGATGATTACAGTAGGAAGAAACAATCAGCATTCTAGTACACAGAGTTTAAAACTCTGAGACTTTTTTATCCCTCTATATACTTAAAATAACATTTTGTACTGTGATGTTTCCTTTGGTACAATTAGAGCTCTAAAAACTAATTTGTAGAATCAAAACTCTATCCAAGACAACATTCTGAACTGTTTTGTCTAAAACTTAAGTGGGACAATGAGATTTTTCTTTTTACCCAATGGGCATTGGTAACCCATTCCATTAGGTAAAGGTAAATGTAAAATTGTCTCTTTGCATAAGAATCATGGTTTGAAGGTGTCTAGAAGAAGGGATGTAACACTCAATCCACCCTATCTCAGCAGTGGATGGAAGTGAGTGATCAGCTTCATGCTCCGGCTGATTTATACTGTGAAAAGAATTCCTGCTGTTTTCATGAATGGAATCCCAGTTACCGTTCTTGCCCAGTGCAGTTTTATCGAGGCTCGTACTTTGAGATATGGGGGTCGGTGCATGTACGTAGTTGCTTTACTGTATTATTCAGTAGCTAAGATTTCAAGGAGCTTTATCACAGCATCTAAACAACAATGTTGCATTGGAACATAGATCTCTTTGTACCTTTCTGTTCTGCAATTGTATTATAATGATGAAATTTCAGTGTTTTAATTTAATTTGCATTTAAGGTGGCTTTCCTGTTGAATACATTTTTTTTTTGACAGACAAAGTTAGGAGTTGTGGATTCTTAACCTTAAAACTTCCCAATATTCATCAAGCATGTCTGCTTCTTCCTGATGCTTTCAACGAATCTGGACAAATCTTTACACTTTGGTGACTAATTGCATGTGGTAAGTTCAAATGGTGTGTGTTACTAGTAAGTAAATACAAGTATAAATCCAGGTTAGGTGAGTTAGTTCAATTGAAATAGTTTCATAAGCTTAGTAAAAGTAAATAAACCCCCAAAAACAACAAAAGGTAAATGTGGTCATCAACTGCAAGAATATTTATGATATTTCTTTCATACCCTTTATGATATTTACAAGTTATCTTGGGCTAGAAATTCAATAGCAATGTTTGACAAAGAAAGAAAAAAATTATGGTCATTACCCATACAAGACATTAAATTCATGGCAATTCTGTTTAACCGCACTAATGAGTTGTAAAGAGAAGGACACATCTTTACATGGTCCACGGCAATGCTCTGGTGAGTAATTCATAGTGACATAACTAATGGTCTGAAACAGAAAACGTGCTATTATGGTACAAAAATTAGGTTAGATTAGTTTTAGGTTAAAGTTTTTTAATTTTTGTTTTTAAATATAATTTGATGTCTTGATGGTTCCGAACATTATCTGGGGATGAACCAACTTTAAACCAGCCAATCAAGCAACTAATCGTTCAAATATTAGGGGTGAGAAGGATGTTTTTAGCATGAATTATCCTAGAAAATGTTTAATTGTTCTGGACCCAAATCATGTAGGCAGGAACTTTAAGCTTTAGATTCTTGGTTAATATACAGACACCTTAAAATGTGAAGTCATTAACATTTTATGTGTGTCACCATATACAAAGATGTGATTTGACATACTACTGCTGTGTGCTGCATCTGTGAAATCTGAAAGACATTAGAGCCATTTAATGTTAGTTGTGTAGCATATACAGGTCAAAACTGCAGCAAATTATCTTTGTTGGGTATGGTGACAGTTCTACAAACCTTTGAAAAACATCGTTTTTACCATTATGTGTCTAGTTTTGAAGAAACATCCAATTTCAAATTGTTGTTTTTATTCCTGTTAGTATATACAGTGACTAGATTCTGCACCATTTTTGTTAACCATAAAACAGGCTTTATTTGGCATGCAGAAGATTTCCATTCATTTATACACACATTGAAGACGGTTATTCCTGCCAGCATCTGTGCAAATAATCTTGCTGACCCTTGGGTCCTGCATTAAACATACTGTTCACTGTATGTGGAACACTGCGGTCATGAAGAATTAGTCATTAAGAGTTAATTTTTCCTGCATCATGCAGTTCACCAGTTGTCTTCATATGTATTCTCTGACAGTATACTGGTAGCACTCAGCAAGAGTCTGGTTATTTGTGTTTGTGTTGCATCCTTGACTAGAAACAATGAACTGTGATAATTTATTGGATTAGTGTGTAAGCTTGGAGCCATTTTTGCAGGAAATCTGAGAATGAGTGGTCTCAATTTAAACATTTTTATTGAGGAAATAAACAGAACGGTTCTCATCACATGAAACAGCAACTTAGGAAGTTTTTTTTCCCCCACCTTTTTCCACTTCACCGCACTTCGACTTTGAGCTCTCTTTGTTACTCACACAATATAAATCTGGTATTCAAAAGACTGGAAAGAGTTGGCTCAAATTTCAACATAATGGATGATGCAGTTTTTCACATCTTGCAAACAAGTGATTTGTGTGCCCCTAAAGGAAGAAATCCATCGACGTTAATTCCGGCGAACTTGCATGTCATGCACCTCTTCCATTCTATCTTGCAGGAAACGTTGTGAGTTGCTGTTTCATGCCGTGAAGACTGGATGCTCCTAGCTCTGTTTATTTTCTCAATAAAAATGTTATAATTGTGTGCACTCTTTCTTGGACAACCTATATATTGACTAACACCTCTGTTGCTGATAATTTTATCAAAAGATAGATTTCATATTATTGGTGCATTTATATATTTTGTTGACATGTCATTTGTACAGTGAAGATCCTCATCTCAAACATAAGGACCTGTTACATGACCAGACAGTTGGTCTGTGATGTGTTAAAATTATGAGAAGAAAAATATTTTATGATGCAGTCAATTAAGAGCAGTATGTGAATCACAATCCTTCCATCAGAAATTAAATGAAGGTACATCCAGCAGACCTACTTGTGAGTAATAACACCTTTTCACTTGTCTCATATTCTGACTCCTCGCTCATTTGACATTGTCATTACTTTGTGATTGATGAGAGTGAATGTGTTGATGTGTTGCAAGGTCTGATCTAACATGTAAACGATCTGTTTTCATTTAAGATGCCAGCATCTTAGTGTAGAATACATTCACAAAGACGTCAGAGATCGGATATTGTTAAAAACTTTTATGAAGTTAGGATGAGAGATGCAGAAAGGGAAATTAATGATGTGACTGTCAAAATTTTATAATTAATTACAGCAAATGCAAACAAGAGTCCAAGCAATGGAGATCCGTAGAAGGTCCCTTAGAAGGATTATAAAATGAGCAGAACATAAGAAACAATGAAATTCATTTGGGATCCTATAAATAAGCATAATGTCCCAAAAATAAAGATAAACAAAAAAAAATGTCCATCTTCAGATTTGCAGTAGGATTTTGATAAGCTGTTTAAATGTGTTACTAATTAAGGAAATTTCAAGTGCCTTACTTTTGTTGCAGTGTGTATAGGCAACTTCCCTATTAAAGCAATTTCTATAAGAATTAAGCTTCAATAACTCTCACCTCAGTGCAAGTGGAAAGAATCATCAGAACAGTAGTCCTTTTTCTGGTTATGAATTCAATTACTTAGATTTTTCTATGACATTTTGTTTTGTCTTCTCAATGTTTCTGGCTTCTTTGCCTGAAAACAAATATTCTGATAATATTTCTTGCTTGGCAGTTCGTATCATAAATTGGAAAGTTTTATGCAAAATCAAAACCCAAAGGAGAGGGAAATATCCCTATACCACTCATTTAATTATGAGAATAAGACAATGTAGTGACGAAAACCAGCAAAGAAATGTACCCTATGCAAATTATATGATTATAATACCTATGGCATGCATTAGTTTTTGCTTTGATGTAGTGTGTCATAGACCACATCCATCTACCGGCATCTCTATGTCTTTGAGTTATTTGGAGATGGAATGTCTAATAGGATTAACTGAATGAATGTGTACCTCGAGGATAATGACTAAAGAAGAACGATTTGAATTCAGCGCGCTCTGTTCGCACTGACATCTATGGTGAGAGCATACAAACAGTCCAGAGCTATTATGGCAGTCTGATCGGAGTCGTTTGTGTATGGTGAAGGAAAATTTCGTTGTAGGCGCATGTTTTCTAAGTTTTAAAGTTAGAAGATTGCACGGTAAGTGTAACTGAGTGTTCGTTATTCATAATACAAGTGATTAGATTTAAAAATACAAATATATATGGCTATCGTGAATCTGCTGTCTTGTAACACATATTTTGTGGTTATGTTTTGTGATGATACATTAAAATACTTAAAATTAACATACAAAATACGGCGAATAAGTAAATTCACCTGTTAAGTAAAAGCGTTAACTTTATCTTGGGTTTTGTATAAGGTGGTGTTACCCCAGGCACATGGCAGAATTACTCTGTATGCCGGGGGAATTCCGTCAAATGTGTTTTCGCAAAATTCTGTCAAATAATCAAACGTATAGCAGAAATGATGCTGTCATATGCTGACCACTCACCCCCGTCTATTGCCGAGGTCAAGAATGAGTAGGAGCTATACCAACTCTCCCCCCCAAGCGCCTACATAGTGCATAGTGGGACTGCTTTAATTCTACATTTTAGAGCAGAAATTATTACAAAATTCTCTATGTGTTATCTTCATGATGAATTACTCTCTAAGATTCAGCGTTTAGGTATTGTAAACAATGTTCACAAAGCAAGTAAATTAAATTTTCCTTTAAGGTGATGCGATTCCCCCACTCTGACTAACCTTCTGCATGTAGGTGGTAAGTACAATTAGCATTTCCTGCTTATAAAACACCTGATTTCTGATCCGTTAAGCAGTGGCTGTTACTGAAGCAAGATGATAGCAGCCCAACACGAGTTCACTATCATTTTCTTCTTATTATTATTCTTAACTGTGTACAAACCTTAACAATTATGAATAGCTGAATCTAACTATAAATTCATAAACCCAGCTAAGTCTTTGTTGATGTTGCATAAGATTCTTTTATCAGAATTATTGGAGATCTTTTCTTTTTTTCAAGAATTCATAACAAATGACTGAAGAAAATTGTAAAAGGTACAGATTTTGTTATCCCTAAACTAAGGCAATCAAAAATGTTTTTTCCAACAGTATCGATCTTTCTGTGACGGTTCACCACATTCTTGACTGCCTTCTCAGAACAATGGTCTAGCAAAAGCTTAATCATTACCCTGATATTTTATCATTCATCCTTTCCATATTGTTATGAATGATTCATGAATCAGTGCAGGGGGCGTAGATCCAGATCCTCGATGTCACTGTTCAGCTTCATGTATGCTTTCAAGGACATAATTACTAAGAACAGGAAGGAGACGGGAATACACATTAAGCTGGATGTTAGAGAAAAAGGTTGTGAGGGTAGGTGATGGACTGAACTGGCTGTGTGTTGCTTCCATTGACAATCTTGAGTGTTTGCAATTCTCTGTGTTATGCTTCTAGTACCACAGCTAGTGAGAAGCATCTCTTTCTTGAAGCCCTGTCACATATAGCTTATGCAAGATGTTGTTTTGTCAGCTGGATAAACCAACATACTTCACAGTACTTGGCCCCTGAAGCAATGAGGGGACGGGGCACAGAATGGTAATTATTCCATATAATACTTTTATTTTCCGTCGTTTACACAAGCTTATTGTTAAAATCATATAAAATCATATAAAATTTCACATAAAATTGTTACATTTTAAAATTGACGACATGTTTCGATATACAATCTTATCATCGTCAGGTCTATCAAAATTAAAATTAAAATCTGGTGTATCTGTTGCTCTGCTTATATTGTTTTTGTTTTTACTCGTTTTTACTACATCTCCAGGCTTCTTCGATTTTATTTTTGGAGACGCGCCTGGGTGCCTATATCGGGTTGTGTATGAGGTGCGTGTCCGTTGTTATTGAATGGCAGACAGTCTGCCATTCAATAACAACGGACACGCACCTCATACACAACCCGATATAGGCACCCAGGCGCGTCTCCAAAAATAAAATCGAAGAAGCCTGGAGATGTAGTAAAAACGAGTAAAAACAAAAACAATATAAGCAGAGCAACAGATACACCAGATTTTAATTTTAATTTTGATAGACCTGACGATGATAAGATTGTATATCGAAACATGTCGTCAATTTTAAAATGTAACAATTTTATGTGAAATTTTATATGATTTTATATGATTTTAACAATAAGCTTGTGTAAACGACGGAAAATAAAAGTATTGTATTGAAACACAAGCATGATGCAATTAAGATATAAGGTAATTATTCCATTCAATGAGGATGTAAAATTAATGATACAGTTTAATTGAACTGAACCACCAGTGGTTTCTGAATCTGGTGCAGTCGCCTGCCTGGTATCTGGTGGATTGGCTAATGCATATTTGTCTGTCCGTCCAGATTGAAGAACCTGAGATCAGATTTTCATTATATTTGTTAATAATGTGGACTCATTTGCTGAGGGCATCAATGTCAAATGTCCTTGAGCAGAAAACAGCGAGGAGAAATAATTTTTCCTTCTTTGCTGCAAACAATATTTCTCTTTTTATTTTAATTTATAGATCCTACATCAATTCCCAGTTTTCTACATTATTTTCGTAAGGTACTTAATTAAAATTAATGTGTTCGTCGTGGTTGTAATCAACTGCAAACTACAGGCAACTCTCGGTTTACGAACGTCACAAATCATTCAAAATTTCTTAAATTCGCCAGTAGATAGAGTTCCTTATGAAACAAAATGCCAAACGTATAGTGAACATAATTGTAAAATGTAAATAAAGAAACTTTAAACATGTATTTATTACAATAATTATCAGAAAATTATTATATGTTAATTAGTACATGGTTTTAATGCTTTAAAATGGCTGCTAAAATATACGATATATATCGTAAAAGCTCAGGAATGCAAGATGCACATAACGAACAAAAACGTATAACGAACCACGTCTTGGAACGCAACTCAATCGTAAAACGAGAGTTGCCTGATTTTTTACCCAAACCAACATTTTTTTACGTTACTCCGCCATCTTCTTTTTGCATTTCTCCTCCATTAATTTGTCTCTGTGTTTGTAGGCGTAATCTCTTGCGTTCGGTAGGTTCTTGATGACACAAGTCGACAGAAAGGATCTCCTAACATTCATGTTTGCCGCCTGGTACCTGCAATTTGAAATATTAAAAGTGAAATCAAACCCTTTTTCATCGTCCATCGGTATTATCTACACTGAAGACAATTTTTATCACATTTCGCGGACACAGTTACAGAAAATATGTAGCTCCACATGCGATGATGAATCTCATGAAGGAATGCGTCTTCTGACATAAATAATTTATTTAATAGAAACGTAATTTGAATGTCAGTGCATTTATGTAAAGAAATTATTCATTTTCTTAAAAATATATATACTTTTACTTCTGGGGTTCTAAAATATCAGAGATTTCGGTGTAGAGTCGTAAAATGTTTTGCCCTATAAATATCATGTCTGATGGGCTGGCTCTGTCTTTGGGTTGAATGGGAAACTGCTTGAAGCTAAGGGAACAGCTTCCACCGAAATGTCGTTCCTTGTATTTTGTTTCCTGACAACCTTAACAAAAATTCCCCCAATCGGAATTCGATATACGATTGCCTCACCATATTTCAGAACAGTTCCCACGTGATCTTTCTTTCACTCAGATGCACATAGAACCCCGGCCAACGTCCTATTATGACGTAATACATTTTATTACATCAGAGTGGAGGGAGAGGTTATGACTAATTTTAAAAGGCTGTCAAATGACTTGTGTTCTGCGCTAACTACGTTTCGTACACTTCATTAAGCCATTACCTTCGGTCAGAATAACAAATTTAATCACACGCTTTCTTTGGAGAGATAAGCACGTCTTGTTTGAGACATGCGCCCATGACAGTATTTCCCCCTTTTAGCAAATACATTTTCAAAAAAAATTTGTCCCACCAAAAATATTTCTAGAGAGATTCTACTGGACGTAAAACAGACAAAAACCAAAATCAAATGAATTTTTGTGGGAATTGTGGCTCGTGAACAGTCGAGTATGAGAAAGGCTGTCTTCTGGGATGTTTTTGGAGCTCCTTACCAACTCCGTCAACAGATGGCAGGAGACTGCGTGGTCAAACACGGCAAGAGACAGCCATTTTGAAATAAACTTCCATCAAAAATGGGAACATGAGACTAGCCTAAGGCAATGTCCTAGGTAAGCGATAAGAAGCGAGCTGTGCGAGCTGGATAAGCAGCATGGGGTGTCATATGACATAAGGGAATCGCTTGTTGTGTCCTGCGTGAGAGAAACACACGGCCTTCCTGCGCATGCAACTTCAGTGTACTGCACGGTCAGAGCTTATCTGCGCATGCGCCTTACTGGCCAGCGCAGCGACCTGCGCGAAAATATCAAAATATTTTATCTCGGAATCCGGCCGCTTTACTCTCTTCACTGATTCGCTGTAACCTAGGACAGCGCCATACAAACAGCCAGTTTGATATTTCCGCTTCACCCACGCAAATCGCACCGCTCGCACCTAATCGCTCACGAAGGACACCGGGTAAGACTTTGATGAAAGCGGAAGATTGTGGCGATGCTGATGTGTCGAAAGCCAGACACTTCCTGCCCAAGAGAGTGCCTCTGATCAAAGAAACTTAGTCAAAGAGCTTCTTATTAATGCAGTTACAGCTAGCGTCTGATTAGCATTTCCTAGTCATTTACCCTCTGCTTCAACGATTCAGCTCGACCGCAACGTCGCTCTGCCTGCGTTCATTCTACCCCCTTCCTCTCACCCATTTTTCGCGTGCTGTATTCAAGTCCCTGATTAGCAGTAAGAACCTCTGAAACGTCGGTCAGTTTCTACGTCACTACACGGCGCAGCATCCGGAAGATCGCGGTTATCCTCACCGGAAATGATTCACTTCCTAGAGCTTTTCGAAAGTAACGGTTTGTGATTGTACAGTCCTGAACAATAAAAAAAGAAACAAACCATCGATTTTCCTTGTCATCGAAACATGCGACGCGGGATTCGAAGTGGTCCTTGTCAAAATATCTACTGATGACGAAGATCGTGTCGTCGATCACTTCTGCTTTAAATAATCTGAATAGAAGTTCATGTCAGGGATTTCGGTCCACGTGTCTTCTGTAGGGTCGTACTTTTCGGTACTGAGCCGGGATGATGTCCAGTTGCGTCCTCCTGCACACACAAATTCCGTAATAGGCCACAGCATATAAAAAAGCTGCCAAAGGGAACTTATTCTAACCCCATTCAGCGGGGCCCCTCTTGATATTTGTAACTCTGTCACCTGGCCACGAAATGTTTGGTCTTTATGAAGCCACAAGTTTCATTACCTTCTTCACAAAAGTCGGTAGTTGACCTCTTCTCACATACTCTAGATCCTTAAAAACATTTTAATATTATACTTCCTTTTAAGATTATGTATCACAAGTGGTATCTTACTTTCAACATTACCAATTATAACTTTCTAGATGTTTGTATTTCCCGTAACTTCAATGCTTAATCAACGGACTTTACGCTCTTAAAATTTTTCGTAAACGGAAATGCAGCGAAGAAAATTCATTCCCTTTTGCAGTGTTAATATTAGTACGAGGAACGAAATTAAGGATGAAATAGCTAAAATATTATTTTCGTACTTGTAGCATCAGGCAATTGCGCCTGACATCTGTTTTCTGCTTCATGAAACTGCGTACAAAAGTAGCCTTAAATATCAACAAAAGATCCACTGTTCCAAACGGCGATACACAAGCAAGTGACGAAAAGCAAAGACTGCGAAGGGACTGCTTTAAACCATCGGCTTTTTGGGGATAACAGCGCAGCAAACTGAAATCTCCTTGCTAAAAGAACAAAATATTTATCTTCAAAACTGGGACTGTGTGACAAATGAGGCATACCTTAATATAGATACCACAAGAGATTGTTAGTTAGTTAGTTAGTTAGTTAAGTGTTCTTTGTGGAGAATTTAATCGAAACCACGAATCGGGGTTAAAATTATTGACAAACTAACTCTGTGATGACAGGAGGAAAATGCTGTTCATAAAATCTCAGTCACTCTAAGAAAACCAGGAAGACATTTCACAATAGCAATTTCTGTAAGAAGGAGAGAGGAGCATCACTCGGAATGTCCAGAGTTCTCACCCAGGGCGTACAGACAGCCGTGGAACTCGACGCAAGAAAAATCCTCACGTTCAGAAAGCATTGGTGCAACGAACGTCCATTGGTAGGTGTCCGGGTCATAAACTTCCACCGAGTTTAGAGAATTCTGACCATATCTTCCACCAGCGACGTATATTTTGTCTGTAAAACAAATTAGCTATAATTAAAGTGGTCCATGCAGAGCACAGACATGGGACAATCCCTACTTAAATTTGTAAATCTATTAAGTCCCCCTTCGAGTCACAGAAACTGCACAGACACGGCCGTCTCTGTTCTTCTGTTTCTTTGTTTCGAATGGAGACAGTCAGCGTGTCAAAGGAAACGAGTTTAACTGATAAAATTTAACATAAACAGCACAAAGTGCTTTATTAATGCATAATGAAAATGATGGTAAGTTACATCTTCTGTGAAAGGAATTTTATTAAATTTGGTACCGGAGATGTACGGTACGAGCTGCCAAAATTTGCTCTACATTTATAATATTATGTGCTATTAACACGAGATTATTAACCGTCTCAAAAACATATTAAATCTGTATTATTTGAGAGCCAGTTTGATAGTTTGATGGTTGTTTGCACTCAATCCTAGTGCACAATAAAAGGCAGAAGACGACTCACAGGGACAGCTTACGAGAGCAGAAGAAACCATCACGCACTCGGAACTTCAAGCCATTGCAGTCTGTGAAATAACGTAGTCCGTAGGACGTATAAAAGAATTGGTTATTAAAGGATTTTGGGTTAATGGAGTGGGGGAAACTAAGATCAAGTTTAAGAGGAATGCCTTGATGATGAAGGCGTAAAGTTCGTCTGAAACGTCGGCAGAAGGCAAACGACAGAAATTTTCGTACTCCCCGCCGTGAGAACCTCAAATCCTGAGATTCCTTCAACCGTCCTTGCGATATTACACGCGGACAGACAGACAGACGCCTCGCCTTCTGCTCTAATTCACACATTTATATTTAACAGGATTTACGTACCATTCAGCACAGCCGCACTTGCATTGGATCGCCCTGTGTTCATGGGAGCGATCCACGACCACTGGTTTGTCTCGCAGTCGTATCTTTCGGCCGTTCTGTGAATCCGTGTATAATCTCCACCGCCAATGGCGAACACTGAATCTCGCAGAACTGCCACACTTAAATTGCATCTGAAACGAAAAAAGTACACGCTCTGCTATGCTCATTTATTTCTGATGAAGATGCATTTCCTCTCGCAGAACGCAATTGTTCGCTCGTCATTGTTAAATCACAAATTAAAAGGAATTAACAAGCAAGTCATATTCTTAAAACCAACTTTGTCGCAAAAGTCCTCCTACTTATTCACACTTTGCACGATGATCCTGTGTGTGAGTGGTACAATTTTAAATCCCCTGCCCACATTTATATCTTGACTAAGACAGCGACTATCAGCTTTTGAAGAAGGACTGTGCTCCAAGGATTTCCAAAGTTACCAAGCTGAATCTTACCTGCGTTCATTCATAGGCGCCACCTCGCGGCATTTCTTCGTAACAGCGTTGAAGCAGAGACATGAGTCTAAGTCTTTCCTGCCGTCAAAACCTCCGATCACGTAAATGTCGAAACCGACCACTGCCGTGCCATGGTTCATTCGAGGACCGATCGAGTCGATCCCCTCCACCCGCAGGAACGACAGGTAATGGTTTTACGTTTCTTTGGGTCATTCGGTCTACTGATGTGAAGTCCTTACATTAGAGTCCAAGCGACCAACCACCGGAGCAGAGGTACGACCCCCAACAGTGGACCGAAATTGTTACAGCGTGGTGGGTGGCACACGACAAAGACCGTGAGAAATTCACTTGGAGCGAAGGTGGAAACAGGAAGACCCGAGGAGAAGCTCTCGTCAAGTTCGACAGACAAATGTAGAATTAATTTCAGGTTCGTAAGATGGCAAAGACAGATGTTGGTGTTTTGGGTTTTATCGACGCAGAGATGGAGGCAGTACGTCCCCCACCCCACCCCAAAGCTTTCTAATTCACGAGGCGTTACCACGAAGATGGCCGACATCGACGCTGATCAGTGCTTCATTTATTCCGTTGAAATCCACTGACGATCAACGTTGTCTAAAATCAGCAGACAGGTCGCCATGACAGTTGAAGTAGGACGCTTATTGTAAACGGTATTTACGGAAAACTTCTCATCCTTCGTCGATTCCTATTAGAACTTAAATTGTACGTGAGATTCAGAATTTGTGTAATTTATTTATTCTTTTTAATTCATGACTTTGAATCTTTTCTTAAAAAAACGTTTACTGCAATGAAAATAAACGAACACGAAATAAAGAGGCTAAGAGGTCCTTGTAATTAAGTTTAGCAAAAAGGAGGAAAAGTAGTTTTTCTCGGAGGCGTCATTTAACAACCCACGGTAAGAGTAGAATTTTGCGCAACTCACCACAGTCCACCGGTCTGCTCGTGCGTCGTACGCTTCGATCACATCTGTCATTGTTCGGTCGCGACGCCCACCAATAGCAAACAGAATGTCCTGTGGGATTCGCGGGCGGGCAATCCTTGGTGTCACGAGGTCCTTGTCGTCCTTCGGCAACCTTTTCGCGTCGTCCAGGAATTTGAGCGTCTCCGAGATCACGGGTCTGCACGCCTCGTTTTCAGTCACGTAAGGGTGATTTGATACCTGTTGAACAGTTCAATGTGGACCTTATGAACTCTTAGGAAGTGATGTCATGTTCCAATGCAGAGGACATAAGAAATTCACAAATAATTTGGTTCTGAAATCACCGAAATAGACTGTGACATATACAGGAAAATATGTTTTTTGGTTTATGTAACGACGCTCTTAACAAATGCACAGGTTGAGGGGAGAAGCGAAAACAAAGTTAAATCGATCTTAGAGAAAACTATTGAAATGTGTTTCAACCGAAAGTTAAATACTTCAGTAAGGGTTGCATTTTGAGTTACATTCAAAAATTGTAATTTATTTCTCGTCTCCCCCGTGCGAGATGCACATTCTTTTTGATTCGATAACTTTAATTAGTCGTCAAAATTACGTAACATCGAAAGAAAATTATGACAATTAGTTGCTTCGAGTGTCAAGGGAGGCAACCTTCTGCATGTTGATGGTTGGGTGGAAGGCCCGTCAACACAACAGCGTGGGATCATGGGCTCGATGTCTATTAACAGCCATTGCATGTTTCGACCTTAATTGTTCATCATCAGGTGGTTCTCTTTAATTGTTGGAAAGTAGTAGATACGAATGATAAGTTGTAAAGGCATTTGACGCAGATAACATTTTCATGAATCTGTGCGATTTTTTCACGAATATTCATAAGAGGTGAGTGGCTGAATTCACAGGGCATTTGAGCTTGTATAGAAACTTTTTTCCTCTCGGGTTAAAGAGTATGGTGAAATGGAAGAAGGAATATGGGTGCTTCGTGAGAAGACGTTTAAAATATTAGAATGTTAAATCTGTCTGTGAGTTTGAAGCCCCTCGGGTAATTTACTCTTGAAAGTAGAACAAAGTTTTCTTGCTCCAATTTTCGGATATTTGTTGTCCCTATGTGGTCAATCAGCTGAAGATTATCATGCTAAGTGTTCATCGTCGGAGATGCGTGAAATTGTTATAGCAGCTAAGATACGCTTCTTATGGCAGTAGGATCTTTGGTTAAGTAGAACGCTGCGTCAGAAGACGTGATTTATCAGTTGGGGGATTTTCCTATTCAAGCTGAGTGGACGTTTGAATGCAGTTAACGGTGGAATCCTGTAGTTGAACTGAGACACGTAATCGATCTTAATAAACGCGGAGACTGTAATAAAAAATTGTAGCGCCGACGGACTGTCAAACTTACAGACGATGAATAAAAGGCGATTATTAACTCCAACCACATTTCTGCATAAAAGGACGAATCGAATATTTGTTTTGCACATACACACGCGTATGCGAGCGTGTTACCAGCGGCATTCCACAGGTTGTTATTGTAACCATGGTGACTAAGGGAATCTGCAGATTTCTTACGCAGGAAATTTTACACAGAAGAAGGCATTCAAATCATTGTATAATTTTCACGTTGTTATTGTGAGATTTTAACCAGAATCGGAATTCGTCAACAGATTCCGTTAAAGCTCATCAGTATTAAATCTAATGATCTAATCAGACGTTCTCGAGCTGGATCTGCAGACAGACAGACAGACGGGCTTACACGTGACGAATAAAAAGGCTCACAATTTGCATTAATTAGTTATGAACACGTGTGAATACGGAATTAAAAATGCGGGTTTTACTTCCATTAAACATCCACGATTTCAGGGGCAATACTGACCTCCTTGAAAACTTTTGTGTCCAGACGTCCCAGTCTGACGCCCTTCAAAAGGTCCGCGATGTGACCTTTCCTGTTGTTCGGGTCGTGGTTGATCCACCGGAGAATGCACTCCCACACAACTCTCTCGTCCGTCACGTTCAGTTCCTCGGACTCGATTACCGCTTGCAGCTCCTCTGCAGGCAGTTCCAGCAGTTCTTCGCTCTTCTGAGACACTTCCACGAAGTGGCGCAGAACGAGGCTACGAGCACGAGTCTCAAGGTCGGCGCAGAAGTGAGACCTGCGACAGCGAGGGTAAGAATCGATCTCCTCCGAACTCTGACACATTGAAACACTGCAGGAAGAACTGGATTCTCAAGCATTTGCACACCACAGTATTTCGCCTTCAGTTTTTACCTTAGCCCTTTGAAGCCCAAATGGGCGAGACACGTGGAGAGGCAACGATGAGATACGCTCCGTTTAACCGGAGGAAAATAGAAAGTCCCCAGGCAACGCCCGCTCGTCCTCGTGATAAGGTTATAGGTTGAAACAAGGGCTTGGCGTACGCAAGTGAAGAAGGCAGTGAGATGAGGAGTGTAGAATTTTTAATTCTGGTATTAACCTTGGCGAAACGACGTTTTGGTAATTGTGTTTGTTAATCCAGTGAAACCTCGTGTAACCGGACTATGTGGGGGAACCCCGGGTCGGATGAGCGAGGGAAAAGGGAACGTGGTCATGGAATTGAACAAATACCTAGAGACGCAATACAAATTTTCCTCGGCAGCAGATGATGAGGGCGTTTCGCACGCACAAGCCGATGGTAAAAGTCACTCGTGAGCGCTGTTCGAGGGAGTCCCTGTATTAAAATATTGAATTTATCTGTCATTCTGTTCATCGCATGAACTGGAGGTTCTGGTGTGATTCTGCCGAAGTCAGTTGATTTGCTTGCTGTGATGTCCTGAACAAGAAGGAGTAAGGGTTCAGCACCTACGGGAACCAGCGGGTAGTTTTTCGTCTTTGCCCGATAATAACCAATTCACTAAATATCTTGAAGTGTTCATAATAATCAGCAAAATCAATGAACTGTACCGCGTGGACATCGCTTTAAACACTCTCGCCGATGGAAATCCAATCGCAACCGATCTGGTTGAAATTCGGTCGCTTAATGCGGGAATCGGATAAACGAGGCTCGGTTAACAGAGGTTTTGCTGTATGCAGAAAATGTGGGGGCTGAATGTTGATTTTGGTGTTGGGAGAATTATGTAAGAAGCAAGGAATTCCGCAGAGAAAGAAAGAAAGAAAGAAAGAAAGAAGAAAAGGAATTCGAGAGGAAGACAAATTTAATTGTGACCATGAAATAGGTCATGATTCACGTTCTACGTGGTGAAATTAGTCATCTGCTCGTCATAATAACGATCAAAATATATGCAGTTAAATCAGAACATTTAAATTACAGGCACATTAATATCAACCTGCCAAACTTTATAATTTGCCAAGTCCTCAGTCAGAGACTTTAATCTCAGACCCGGCACTCGGCTGCTGTCTTGAGTAAAGCTGATTCGCTCCAGCGACGAAGGCTGGCGTCACAGCAAATGACAAATGAACATCAATTACCTTGCGAACTGCATGAAGCCGACACAGTTGTCGGCGTCCATCGCGTTCTTGAGGAATTCACAGCAGAGTTTACGAAGGTCCGGAATACACAAGGAGTCAGCCGTTACGAACAGCTGACTCGCGTTTTCGGAGCGGATGTCCACCTCGCGAAAATAAACATAATCTAGTATCTGGGTCATCACATCTGAGCTGACTCCGTGGAGGAGAATCTCAGTCTCCTCACTGGTGTGCTGTGTTGTCTTGAAGAGGTTCCTGAAACGTCACGAAGCATTCGTTAATTTAAACTGATTTCGAGAAAAGGCGAGCAGAAAATTACAAGACAAGCGCATAAAGTTTAAGTTTTATAACCCACGTAGCTAAATAAAAGTATCCTTCTGTCAATGTGGTGGATGAATTATTGTTATCTGAAGACTTAAAAAACTTCCAGAATGTGTAGTAATGGGGCCAGATTAACTGCGAGGGGTTCAAGAGCTTGCGTAGGCTTAACTGAATATAACTTACAAATCGGATGCTGACAGAAAACCGTTTAGGTCAGTACCAGAAAATAACCTGTGAAGAATGCAGGGTAAAATGGCGAGCAGTGACCATTTGTACTATAGAATATTCACCTCGTTTCTTACGTACCCTCGAATCTTCCAAGAAATATCTGAGGTTATAACAACTCCTACAGAAATTTTAAAGCCAAACAATTTTTCAACATACATCGCGGGCCGTATATTCCACTGATTGAACAGTTCGTAATAATTAACTAACTAAGTAACTAGATGGCTTACCGAACCCGAATGTTCATCACCGAATTAACCAAAGCCCTCCACCGGACCCTGTCCTGGGCCAACGAAATCCAGTCTCCTTCAACTCCTATCTCCCATAGATCCCGCCTGAGATTATCCTCCCATCTACGTCTAGGTCTCCCCAGCGGTCTCTTTCCCTCAGGCTTCCCAAATAGTGGACACAATCAACCAGATGGCTTACGGAACCCGAAGGTTCATCACCGAATTAACCAAAGCCCTCCACCGGTCCCTGTCCTGGGCCGACAAACTCCAGTCTCCTTCAACTCCTATCTCCCATAGATCCCGCCTGACATTATCCTCCCATCTACGTCTAGGTCTCCCCAGAGTTCTCTTCCTCTCAGCCTTCCCAAATAGTGGACCCAACCAACCAGATGGCTTACGGAACCCGAAGGTTCATCACCGAATTAACCAAAGCCCTCCACCGGTCCCTGTCCTGGGCCGACAAACTCCAGTCTCCTTCAACTCCCATCTCCCATAGATCCCGCCTGACATTATCCTCCCATCTACGTCTAGGTCTCCCCAGCCGTCTCTTCCCTTCAGGCTTCCTGACCGATACCTGGTGCACACCTCTCGTCCCATCAATGCGCGCTACGTGCCCCGCCCATCTCATTCTTCTCGACTTAATCACCCTGACAATATTGGGGTAGGAGTACAGATTTTTAAGCTCATCATTATGCAGTTTTCTCCACGCCCCATCGTCTTCTCTCCTAGGCCCAAATATCCTCCTCAACACCCGATTCTCAAACACCTGCAATCTGTGTTCCTCCCTCTGAGTGAGAGACCATGTTTCGCACCCATACAAAACAACAGGTAAGATTATTGTTTTGCATACTTTAATTTTCAGGTTCTTAGAAATCAGACCGGAAGCCAAAATATTTTGAACTGAGTAGTAGCGAGTATTTCCGGAATTTAGTCTCCTCCTAACTTCCTCATGAGTGTCATTTTGATTTGTTATTGTTGTTCCCAAATATTTAAACTTTGTAACCCTTTCAAAGGATTTATTAGCCACCCTAAGATAATTTTGCCCGCCTGTCTGCTGACGACGAGATAACAACATGTTCTTAGATTTTTCTGAATTTACTTCTAGCCCCACCTGTCTACTAGCCTCTAGTAAAACTTCTGCGTTCCTCTTTATTGTATTTATATCGTCCCCCAACAAATTAACATCAGCAGCAAATGCCAATAGCTGATGTGTCCCATTCAATTGCAAACCCTCCTGCCTATCATGGACTTTCCTGATGGCATATTCTAGCGCAAAGTTAAAGAGCAAGGGAGACAAAGCATCTCCTTGTTTTAGACCGTTCTTGATGAAGAATGTCTCAGAAACAAATTTACCTACTCGAATTTTGCTACAGGTTTCATTTAAGCACATTTTCATTAGACTCCCTAGCTTCGTTGGTAGAACAGTTCGTAATATGAAATCCATTTGTTCTGTCGAAACATTTTCACTTCTCATTTCAAGAACGCACCAAATCTTTGTTTAAAACTCAAGCAGATTTACGAATCCACAAATTCTCGAACGATTCTCTCCTGCCAATGAAACATTTCTCGCCAAGACATTTGTTACAGTTAATTATATTTCAGACAGAGCAACTCACAGCAGCTTTCAGTGTTCTGGACAATGGCGTGACGAAGGTGCATTACCAACTTGCTTCTGGACTGAGTCGGTCGTCTTTATGTGTTAAAAACAAAACGTTTTGGAAATGGATTCTATTTCTCCCTCCAGATCGATTGACTGTCAGATTGGTACAATCGCACTTAAAAATTAGTACAAAAAACCACGTACGTCTTCTGGGATGTTGTCTCGTAGAAATTATCGAACGTTTCAGAGGTGCTTACTGCCTCCATCATCAAGGAAAGAAGGCAGTAAGTACGTCTGAAATGCCACTCGTTTCTACGGCAAAACGTCCAGAAGATATTCTTCTTCTTCCTCACCGCCGTGAGATTTCATGACAAAGAACAAATAACAAAAGACATTCAGCCGTATAAAAATACAGGTTTCGGCATGAAAGGGGATAAAATATTTCACATACGAATTGAGGTCTGTTAAGGCCTTATTTCACGTATTAATCAACTACGTCAGTAAATAAACAAACCTGAAATATGCGCTGTGCATCGACAGAATCACTCTGTGGACTGGGAAGACGCCGCCGTCCTCCGACCTCAACACCGCGTCAGAAAAGAGGTTGCTCTCTCTCAGTTTATTCAGACGGACCAATGCTTTGGTGCATGTGCACCTGTCGCCATCTTGAGAACAGCTGTGACTTTGGTTTGACTCCATCTCCTGAAAAACAGTCGATCGCTGTTACGGGTTTTTCTTCATACTGACGCGTGTGCACATCAACTGGGAGTGACTGAGAGGAAACACGGTACTGAGAAGTATCTGGTCCTGAGGGAGAGTTACTGACAAGAGAATGGCGAAAATTGCATAATATGGAGCTTTATAGATCTCTTCACTAATTAAAAAGTTGTAGGCTCTCAGATCAAGGGTGTTGAGATGGACGGGACATGTAGAACGCATGGCAGAGACAAGAAATGCAACTCTTTAATCGGAAGACCTGAAAATAAAAGGTCATTTGAGAGTCCTCTGCGTTGCTGGGATAATATTAAAATGGATCTTAGAGAAGTGGGGAATGAAGGTGTGGCTTGTGTATGTGGCTTAGAGGCTGAATCTTGGAAAGACGAACACGAAACTTCATGTTTCATAGAATTCGAGATTTGATTACCTAGTTAGATTCTCAAGCACGACTTCGACTCCACGGACTCAGTTTGTTTCTTTGTTACAGAAATGCATGTTGAGATCCAACACAAAATGACAAAGCTCTAAATGTGACATATAACAAACTAATCAGACGGCTTAGGGAACCAGAAGGTTTATCACCGAATTAACCAAAGCCCTCCACCAGACCCTGTCCTGGGCCAACAAAATCCAGTCTCCTTCAACTCCTATCTCCCATAGATCCCGCCTGAGATTATCCTCCCATCTACGTCTAGGTCTCCCCAGCGGTCTCTTCCCCCCAGGCTTCCCAAATAGTGGACCCAACCAACCAGATGGCTTATGGAACCCGAAAGTTCATCACCGAATTAACCAAAGCCCTCCACCGGACCAACAAAATCCAGTCTCCTTCAACTCCTGTCTCCCATAGATCCCGCCTGACATTATCCTCCCATCTACGTCTAGGTCTCCCCAGCGGTCTCTTCCCCTCAGGCTTCCCAAATAGTGGACCAAACCAACCAGATGGCCCACTGAACCCGAAGGTTCATCACCGAACTAACCAAAGCCCTCCACCGGACCCTGTCCTGGGCCGACAAACTCCAGTCTCCTTCAACTCCTATCTCCCATAGATCCCGCCTGAGATTATCCTCCCATCTACGTCTAGGTCTCCCCAGCGGTCTCTTCCCCTCAGGCTTCCCAAATAGTGGACCCAACCGACCAGATGGCTTACCGAACAAGAAGGTTCATCACCGAATTAACCAAAGCCCTCCACCGGTCCCTGTCCTGGGCCAACAAAATCCAGTCTCCTTCAACTCCTATCTCCCATAGATCCCGCCTGAGATTATCCTCCCATCTACGTCTAGGTCTCCCCAGAGGTCTCTTTCCCTCAGGCTTCCCAAATAGTGGACCCAACCAACCAGATGGCTTACAGAACAAGAAGGTTCATCACCGAATTAACCAAAGCCCTCCACCGGTCCCTGTCCTGGGCCAGCAAAATCCAGTCTCCTTCAACTCCTATCTCCCATAGATCCCGCCTGAGATTATCCTTCCATCTACGTCTAGGTCTCCCCAGAGGTCTCTTCCTCTCAGGCTTCCCAAATAGTGGACCCAACCAACCAGATGGCTTACCGAACAAGAAAGTTCATCACCGAATTAACCAAAGCCCTCCACCGGTCCCTGTCCTGGGCCAACAAAATCCAGTCTCCTTCAACTCCTATCTCCCATAGATCCCGCCTGACATTATCCTCCCATCTACGTCTAGGTCTCCCCAGAGGTCTCTTTCCCTCAGGCTTCCCAAATAGTGGACCCAACCAACCAGATGGCTTACAGAACAAGAAGGTTCATCACCGAATTAACCAAAGCCCTCCACCGGTCCCTGTCCTGGGCCAGCAAAATCCAGTCTCCTTCAACTCCTATCTCCCATAGATCCCGCCTGAGATTATCCTTCCATCTACGTCTAGGTCTCCCCAGAGGTCTCTTCCTCTCAGGCTTCCCAAATAGTGGACCCAACCAACCAGATGGCTTACCGAACAAGAAAGTTCATCACCGAATTAACCAAAGCCCTCCACCGGTCCCTGTCCTGGGCCGACAAACTCCAGTCTCCTTCAACTCCTATCTCCCATAGATCCCGCCTGACATTATCCTCCCATCTACGTCTAGGTCTCCCCAGAGTTCTCTTCCTCTCAGCCTTCCCAAATAGTGGACCCAACCAACCAGATGGCTTACGGAACCCGAAGGTACATCACCGAATTAACCAAAGCCCTCCACCGGTCCCTGTCCTGGGCCGACAAACTCCAGTCTCCTTCAACTCCCATCTCCCATAGATCCCGCCTGACATTATCCTCCCATCTACGTCTAGGTCTCCCCAGAGGTCTCTTCCTCTCAGGCTTCCCAAATAGTGGACCCAACCAACCAGATGGCTTACAGAACAAGAAGGTTCATCACCGAATTAACCAAAGCCCTCCACCGGACCCTGTCTTGGGCCAACAAAATCCAGTCTCCTTCAACTCCTATCTCCCGTAGATCCCGCCTGACATTATCCTCCCATCTACGTCTAGGTCTCCCCAGCGGTCTCTTCCCTTCAGGTTTCCCGACCAGTACCCGGTGCACACCTCTCGCCCCATCCATGCGCGCTATATGCCCAGCCCATCTCATTCTTCTCTAACTAAGGGCAGATTCCTGCGCAAGCGCAATACATCGTCCTTTGCTACAATTGCAAATAATATAAAAACAATAATAAAAATTTATAGGAATCGCTTACCTCAAACTTTGTTCAATTGTAAGAGACCACGACGTCCACCGGCAATTATCAATTTAATCAAAAATAAAATGGAGTATCACAGATTTCTTAATAATTCTTTTATAAGAAAAGTACTTCTGATATTCTAAAAGGATTTAACAGCACAAAATTATCTTCTCTACGACGCACTTTTTCTACAAGCGATTCACAGCTCAGCTCTTTCCACACTAACGATAGCGGATTGTTGACGGCGATAATGAAACACAACAATGCCGAGTAAACAGATGACGTAACAATTAGTTTCGTAGGTAAAAGAACGGAGTGCAATACGGTTCATTCGGGCTATTTTACTGCATGTATAAGAAACGAGAAAAGAGCCTTACGGCATGCTCAGGCAAGATTGTTGCAGGCGTGGGTTAGAAATTCGAATAATTGTTCTTACATTGTTGTAGACGCAGGTGTTCATATAAAAGCTGACCATTGTCGGTCATTGCAGGGCGGTTGTTGCAGACGCAGGTGTTCGTATAAAAGCTGACCAGCTTTTGTGCTGGTAAAACGTTTTAGAAAATAGAAAGTGCTTATCTTATATAAGAATTATTAAGAAATCTGTGACGTGGACGTCGTGGTCTCTTACAATTGAACAAAGTTTGAGAAATCTGTGACGTGGACGTCGTGGTCTCTTACAATTGAACAAAGTTTGAGAGACATGGAAGGAGGTGAGCTGGCCTTTCTGAAGGCCCACCTCCCTGAAGTGTTCCAACAGGTCCAGAAGCAGATCCTGGACGCCATCGCGGCGGAAAAGCAAAGACAGCGGGCAGCAGTGGCAGCAGCATTAAATACAGCAGCTACGACCGTGGTCGGAGGGCCTACTCGAGCCAACACTGGCAAGAGGAAAGCCAAAGAGTTGGACTTGTCCAATTCGAGCGGTTCGTTGGAACCCGCATCCAGGCGCCCGACGCCCGGGCCACTGTCCGGAGCCCAGTCACCTTCTCTGCCGGCACCGGCAAAAGTTCATCGGCCCGATGGACCGTCGGTAGCAGCAACATCATCCACCGCTTCCATGAGCAGGACAGTGCAGCCCTCAGCCAAGGGACCCGGCTCCCAGCCGGGACCCTCTTCCTCGATGGAGGTGACTGGGGACCTGTCCGGGCCGCTCACTGGTGTGTCATCTGACGCCGCTTCTTCTTCCAACGCTCAAGTGGACAAAACGGCTCCGGGGGAGCGCCGTAACAAAACCCCGGTGTACGTCTCTGGGGTGAAGGACGTACGCAGCTTCCTGCATAGGATTCGCGCGGAGTTGGCCTGCGGGATCGTGGCGCAGATGAAGGGAGACCTTCTGGCTCTTGTGCCTGAGACCGCCGACGGGTTCCGGGCCACCGTCAGGGTCCTGCGGTCCCTCGATGAGGGCGAGGGTGTGAGTTTTCACACATTCTCCCTCCCTGAGGATCGGTGCGTGCGCCTGCTGATTAAAAACCTGGGAGTGCGCATGCCTGAGGCCGAGGTACGCGAGGAGCTGGCCGCCATGCACATTGCTGTGCAGGGGGTCATGCAACTGCGATCGAGGCGCCGGGCCATGGACCAGGACGGTGACCGTCCCCTTACGCCACACTTTATAGTGTCGATAGCACGAGGCCCCGACGTGGCGAAAGTGCGTTCCCTTACTGAGATCTGCGGTCTGCGGGTCAAGGTAGAAACATATGTTGCACCAAAGGGGCCCATGCAGTGTAAACGGTGCCAACGCTTCGGGCACACGCAGCGGAACTGCGGTTATGCACCCAGGTGCGTGGCCTGCGGGGACGCTCACCCATCCGGGTCGTGTGCCACCCCCAAGCAACAACTTAAGTGCTGCAGCTGCGGAGGCAACCACACTGCGAACTATAGAGGTTGCAGTAAGTGGAAGGAAGCCAAGACGGCCGCTGCACAGCGTACGAAAGGGGATCGCGGCCGAAAGGACGACGTCTCCACGCGCCTGCCAGCGCCCAAATCGGCGCTAGCTAAGCCTTCCCTCGAGCAGGAGAACTTGGGCCCTGGGTGGAACCACGTGGTCCGTGGTGGCCGCGTCGTCAAGGCTGCGGCTATGAAGAACCCCGCCCCAACGCCAACTGGAGCCATTGTACAGACTGAGCGGCAGACTATCCCCAAGGGCGGCCGTGCCAAGCCCGCTCGTCCTGTGGCGCCGGTGGCAAATCCCACAGCACCTGCTCTCAAGAAGACTGACCCCACCCCACCCAAGGGTCAATCACCGCTCCAGGACATCTCAGATATCCTGGAAACCCTCTCACCACGGGTCTGCATTGAGTTGACACGACGTCTCCTCGCCGCGATCCATTCACTCCCCCCCGGGGGGTCTCGTCCGCGAGCCCTCCTCAAAACCGTTCTCCTCTTCATGGCCGACAATGACTGCACGGCCTAGAGGACACGGTAGCAAGGCCTTGCGGCTGGCTTACTGGAACGCCGACGGTGTCCGCGACAGGAAGCTGGAGCTGGAGCAGTTCCTCGGTGACTACGGAGTCGATGTTTGCCTCCTGAACGAGACGCACCTCACGTCGGGTCGGGCCTTGAGGTTCGCGAACTACGTTTGCCACCGTACGGACCGCCCGACGCTAGGGGGTGGCACAGCGATCCTTGTCCGCAGGGGCATTGATCATTACCCTGTGCCGGTATCGGGTCTACAACAACTAGAAGCAACCGCCATTCACCTGGTACTGGCAACCAGGAAAGTCAAGCTAGTGGCGGCATACCTCGCACCCACCCGGCCATGGATAGAGTCGGACCTGACCGAGTGCTTGAGCGGGGGTTTCCCGGTCCTCTTGGCTGGTGACCTCAACGCGAAACACACGGACTGGAATTCTAGCCTTATCTCTACTAGGGGCTCGCTCCTGCGTGATTACGCCAACAGAAATTCCTGCTTCATCTACGGGCCGGATTCTCCAACCACGGCTCCCTACACACACAACGCCACACCTGACGTCCTTGATATTGTCCTCATCAAGGACTTCGTCCTACCGGTGCACCTGACTGTCTGCCCCGCACTCAGCTCAGATCACCTGCCCGTCCTCGTCGACACCACGTGCCGATCGTCCTTTCAAAACCTGCCTGATCGCCCGGACTTCGCGAGAATGGACTGGGCTGCATTCCAGGCTTGCCTCGAAAGCAGACTACCGGGGAACCCCGTGGTAAACGACGAGGAAGAAATTGACAAGTGCGTCGAGGAGCTGACCAGTGCTATCCTGGAAGCCACAGCAGCGTCCGCTCCCAAGCTTCGACCCTGCATTGACAGGCGACCGCTTCTACCCGCTAGTATTCGAGATGAAATACGCCTGAAGAACCGGCTGAGGAGGCGATGGCAGGTCACAAGAGACCCCGCTCTTAAGACCCAGGTCAATCGACTCCAGAGGTCGGTGACCTATCGTCTCAACGAGTGGCGGAACGAACAGTGGAGCGACACGCTCGAATCCTTGGACTGCGAGGACCAGTCGCTTTGGAAAATGACCAAGCGTGTGATGCGAGTCCCCACTCCGTCGCCCCCCTTCTTAGTGATGGGAGGACTGGCTCTCTCGAACCCCGAGAAGGCAGAAGCCCTAGCCGACAGCCTTGAGGTCCAGTTCCAGCCGGTAGACTACCCGTCGGACCTGACTACAATTGACATGGTTAACGAGGCGATGCGAGCATACGAGTATGCCCCTGTAAATGAACCAAAATTAACCAGTCCATCGGAGGTCGCCCAGGCCATCAAGGGACTCAAGCTTGGCAAGGCTCCGGGCCCCAACGGTATACCGAACAGGGTCCTGAAACATCTCCCACGACGCGCGGTAACCTTTCTCACGAAAGTGTTCAACGCGGTCCTTCGCAGGCAACACTTCCCCTCGGCATGGAAACACGCTCGAGTGGTGTCCATACTGAAGCCGGGGAAGGACCCCACGCTACCTTCTTCCTATAGACCCATCAGTCTTCTCGACACGGTCGGCAAACTCTGCGAGAAAATCCTACTAACGAGGGTCCTACACGAGGTCAGTGAACGCGGGCTGCTGCGCGACGAGCAGTTTGGGTTTCGACCCAGACACAGCACATCGTTACAGCTGGCTCGCCTCGTCGAAAGGGTCAACAGAAACCTTGATGAGAAGCGGCTAACCGGCGCGGTTTTCCTGGACGTGGCCAAAGCCTTCGACACAGTCTGGGTCCAAGGCCTCCTATACAAACTGACCGTCCTCAACTTCCCGTCGTACTTGGTAAAAACCATCTCTTCCTACCTCGCTGACCGGACATTCCAGACATCCTTCCAGTCGGCCATGTCCACACGTCGTACCATGCGGGCTGGAGTTGTGCAGGGCGGAATTCTCTCCCCTGTGCTCTTCAGTCTGTATGTCAACGACATACCCACACCGTCCCGCCACGTCGAGTTAGCACAATACGCGGACGACACGGCTCTAGTAGTCACGTCCCGTAGCCCAACGCTTCTCGTCAGGTATCTGGAGACCTACCTCAGTAGACTTGAGCTCTGGCTCAGGGCCTGGAGGATTGCTATCAACGTCTCGAAGAGCACCGCGGTTCTCTTCATTTCCGCGAGAAGACACATCCAACAGCCCCGAGCAGTGCAGTTCCTCGGACAGCCGATCCAATGGGTCAAAACAGCACAGTATCTGGGGGTCACCCTTGACGCCGGGCTTACTTGGTCGGCGCACGTCAACCAAGTGGGAAAGAAGGCAGCGCAACGATTAGGTGTGCTAGGCCCGCTTATCAATAGGAGAAGTGGCCTGTCAATCAGGAACGGTGTACTACTCTATAAGCAGCTCATCCGTCCCATAATGGATTACGCATGCCCGATCTGGAGGTCAGCTGCCCACAGCCACGTCCAGAAGCTGCAAGTTCTGCAATCCAAGTGTCTTCGAATTGTTACTAACGCGCCCTGGTACGTTAGTAACAGGCAAATACATGAGGATCTGGGGGTCCCTTTCTTTGCCGACCACATCAGAGCACTAACTGAGATGTTTGACTCGAGGTTAGCTGGTGTGGGGAACCCCTTAGTTCGGCAACTCGGAAGACACTCGTGCCGAATGAGGGCTGCCAGAGTTCACCCAAGGGCAACCGAGGGCGACTGATGTTCAGCAGGCCAGCCGAAGCCATCCCCAAAAGACGGCCAAGTCAGCACAACGAGTGGTTAGACTACTCGGCTACCCTGACTGAGGTTTTTCGTGCTTTCCTCAGTTGTAAGGCGAATGCCAGGGTATAACTTAATAGGGGCACGGCCCGCCACCCTTCCCCCCGATCATGGAGGCCATCAGCTGAAGTGATCTTCCCCCCATGCCGCAGAGGCCTTCAGCCGAAACGGCCCCTCCCTCTCTGGGTTCATACCCCAGAGACCCAACCAACCAAATTCCTTCGACAACTTGCCTGACAGGATAACCTCCCATCAGCAGCAACAAATCCCAGTTTGAATGGTCGAGGCTCCCGCCACGACGAAACCCCGTTAGCGTTAGCAAAATTTCCGTTCTTATATTACGACCGTTTACCATTTCCAGCAATGCGTCTTGTGCGCAGGAATGGTTTCACCTAGGTAGGGACGATGCTTGCGCTTGCGCAGGCCTCTGCCCTCAGTTAGCTTCTTTGGTTGGTTGGTTGGTTTCCATATTTTCCTCGGACAGCCGATCCAATGGGTCAAAACAGCGCAGTATCTGGGGGTCTCCCTTGACGCCGGGCTTACTTGGTCGGCGCACGTCAACCAAGTGGGAAAGAAGGCGGCGCAACGATTAGGTGTGCTAGGCCCGCTTATCAATAGGAGAAGTGGCCTGTCAATCAGGAACGGTGTACTACTCTATAAGCAGCTCATCCGTCCCATAATGGATTACGCATGCCCGATCTGGAGGTCAGCTGCCCGCACCCACGTCCGGAAGCTGCAAGTTCTGCAATCCAAGTGTCTTCGCATTGTTACTAACGCGCCCTGGTACGTTAGTAACAGGCAAATACATGAGGATCTGGGGGTCCCTTTCTTTGCCGACCACATCAGAGCACTGACCGAGAGGTTTGACTCGAGGTTAGCTGGTGTGGGGAACCCCTTAGTTCGGCAACTCGGAAGGCACTCGTGCCGAATGAGGGCTGCCAGAGGTCGCATAAGGGCAACCGAGGGCGACTGATGTTCAGCAGGCCAGCCGAGGCCGTCCCCGAAAGACGGCCAAGTCAGCACAACGAGTGGTTAGACTACTCGGCTACCCTGACTGAGGTTTTCCGTGCTTTCCTCAGTTGTAAGGCGAATGCCAGGGTATAACTTAATAGGGGCACGGCCCGCCACCCTTCCCCCCGATCATGGAGGCCATCAGCTGAAGTGATCTTCCCCCCATGCCGCAGAGGCCTTCAGCCGAAACGGCCCCTCCCTCTCTGGGTTCATACCCCAGAGACCCAACCAACCAAATTCCTTCGACAACTTGCCTGACGGGATAACCTCCCATCAGCAGCAACAGATCCCAGTTTGAATGGTCGAGGCTCCCGCCACGACGAAACCCCGTTAGCGTTAGCAAAATTTCCGTTCTTATATTACGACCGTTTACCATTTCCAGCAATGCGTCTTGTGCGCAGGAATGGTTTCACCTAGGTAGGGACGATGCTTGCGCTTGCGCAGGCCTCTGCCCTCAGTTAGCTTCTTTGGTTGGTTGGTTGGCTTTCGTCATTGCGGAAAGAGTTGAGCTGTGAATCGGTTGTAGAAAAAGTGCGTCGTAGACTAAATAATTTTGTTTGTTTAATTGTGTTTCATTACATTACATTTCATTTCGTTATATTACATTACATTCAGCTACCTTCCTTTCATTGTCTAAAACGTCAGAACTGTTTAAGAAATGAAGAAAGGTGAAAGAAGACGTTATCAACTACTTGAAGTACCAACAGCAACAACTTCAACAAGGTAGACTGATACTCGTTCGATATATTACGATTACGAAAACTCTTATGAAAACTGACTTTATGATCGATTTTAAGACGAAGATTTGCAAGGGTGGGGTTGAAGGTAGAAAGTTGACTGACCAAGAACAGTTGGCCTCTGAACAGCGAAGTAAAGAACTAAAACATCAGACCTACTTAACAAATAAAGAAAAGCGAAAGAATACTTACATTGATAAACGAGACCATATTAACGACACACGTAGAAAAACAGACGAAGATTTGCAAGGGTGGGATTGGACGTAAAAAGTTGTCTTACCAAGAACAGTTGGCCTCTGAACAGCGACGTAAAGAACTAAGGCATCAGACCTATTCAACAAATAAAGAAAAGCGAAGGAAGACTTACATTGACAAACGAAATATTAAATATCAACAGAAACCGATAGACGAAAAACGCGAAATTATCGAGAAGGAAAGACAAGGACTCTAGAGAATGCGCTCCGAAAAGAGCGCTTTGCTCTAATCTCTTATATAAAAGTCTGATTTCTAAGAAGCTGAAGATTAAAGTACACAAAACAATAATCTTACCTGTTGTTTTGTGTGGGTGCGAAACATGGTCTCTCACTCAGAGGGAGGAGCACAGATTGCAGGTGTTTGAGAATCGAGTGTTGAGGAGGATATTTGGGCCTAGGAGAGAAGACGATGGGGCATGGAGAAAACTGCATGATGATGAGCTTAAAAATCTGTACTCCTCCCCCAACATTGTCAGGGTGATTAAGTCGAGAAGAATGAGATTGGCGGGGCATGTAGCGCGCATGGATGGGACAAGAGGTTTGCACCGGTTATTGGTTGGGAAGCCTGAGGGGAAGAGACCTCTGGGGAGACGTAGATGGGAGGATAATCTCAGGCGGGATCTATGGGAGGGCTTTGGTTAATTCGGTGATGAACCTTCGGGTTCGGTAATCCATCTAGTTAGTTATGTATAAATGTTTCAGATTTGGAATTGCGAATTTTGATAGTATCAAGTATGGGCTTATTAGTTGCCCATTTTTAAATACTACAAACACTTGCAGGAAAATTATATTTTACATGTAACTAATATTTCCAATTTTTAGAAGATTTATGTATGACTAACCTACCATTTGCTTAAGGCCCTGAGGAAACCCACAAAAGATGTTACAACAGTTAACCTGGTAAAAATTTGAACCAGAAACTCAAAATATAAAGGCGGGGTGATAAGGACTTCGCCACATTTGGTTGGTGAATGTATTGAATGTTGTTGTTTTCTGGGTTCTGGTGCTGTCATTACGCTTGAGGGGCACAGTTGACATCTTCGTGGCAAGAGTATTAAATATCAATCGGTCTGTACTCACTTCCTGGTTAAGTGGTACTTTATTAATATTGGTAAAAGGTTTCCACGTTAACATATTTATTTTTAGCAATGTAAAATTTGCTGCAGAAAATTGTGAAAAAAGTTAGATCTAAGAGCCATGTCATTGAGAGATCGTTTTATTCTTGGCACTTAATAGTACGCAGTTGAGTAGGAACCTTAAGTCTAACCTACATAAAAGCATTTAAATTCAGATTTGTGAAATCCAGTAATCTTGCCTGCTCAGAAAGTAAGATCACTGAAGAAATGGTTTTGGGTGAAATTGTAAAATTTATGTGACTACCATTATTTGCTTGTGATTAATAATCTCTTTCATGATAAAAATTTAGAGTTAATTAATATATATTTATGTTGTAATTTTTTTATATTTTGTTGTAGATATTCTGGTCCTGACATGGTGAGGAAGAACGGTAAGCTGTGGCCACTTTGTGTCTTGTTTGATATAATATTAAGGAGACCCAGTTCTCTGTGACCTTTTACTTTTTGAGAACTTTCACAAGTAGCTGTATATCTTGTTACAGCCTATCCATTAGTGGGTAGAAAACAGTTTCTGTTCTTGTTAATATATTTAGTTTAATTACACTGTGTACCGTTGCAATAGTGAAGGTGGCCATTTCTGAGATATGACCCTATGAGGTGGACTGCTACCTCAGATTGTAGGTTAAATAAACTAATTTTAAAGTTTCTGTTTTTATGAGTGCTGCAAATGCCCTTATAGCAAAACATGCCGAGCTTAGTTTAAGGATGATGTATTGAATATGTGTTTTCTAGTCTAAATTGTTATTAATTTGTAGACCAAGAAATTTTATTTGAATCAATTTTATTCCATTATTTTATCTACTCGTCATACCATATATTTAGACCTACACAAGTTCTGCTGTTAGTACAAAATTTCATGAAATTTGTTTTGTCACAATTTAATGTGAGTTTACTGGCTTAAATTTATTTGTTTAATCTAACAAGGACATCATTTATGTAATTTTGAAAACAGGCAATTTCTGGATGTGAAATAATAATATTAGTATCATCTGTAAACTACTAAAATAACCTTTATGAGTTCAGCCTGGAACTCCATCCTGGTGTTGAACTGATCTCAGTTTTATATTCTTGAATAAAGAATATTTATAAATTTTAAATATATTTTGTTGTTGATTGATGAACTTGCGGGCACTGTAAAGCAACAGACTGGAGATGCTGATGTTGCAGCTATAGCTAAAGGAATGCAGACATTAAAGATCCCAAATAGGACAGGTTGTGGGACGAAAGGAAGAAAAACTGTTGTAGAAACCAACTATTTATCATTGGACTTGTCAAAGCTTCAGAACAAAATTGCAATTCATTATGATGTGGAATTTAAACCGTCACCATTTCCAAAAAGACTTTTGAGGTGTGTATAGCCCCATTATAGTTTGCATATGATATGTACAGGTAAACTTTGTATGATTTTTATGGGATAATGAATAATAATTATGTTAACGTTAGATTCAAAATGGTTATATTTAGTTTTACAATAATTCACTCTGATTTGCATTATTTGGTAACTGGTAAGATTTTAATTGTACATATTTCAATGCACTGTTGTTTTTTTTTTAAATTATCTTACCCACAAATCTAGGAAGTAAATCAGTTTTTACGATGTTTTGAAGATATGTTGCGTGTGAAAATGTGTTTGCTATAATACCAATACATTTAAATCTAACAAATACTGAAATTTTCTGCCTTCAAAGACTTTTGACATCCATGGATATTTGTGTAGCTAGCAGCAAAAATGAATTTCTTACCTGTTGTCTATCTTGTTTAGGTCAGTTTGAACAATATTAAAACTTTTAATGACTTGCTTCTCTGATAACTCAGAATACTATGATGTTAATTTTCTCACAGTAATTTGTGTGTTGTTGTTAATAAGTAGGAGGCTAAATGTTATGTTTTGTATTTATACAATTTGGTAGAATCAATGCATTGCTTATATACTTACAGTTTGTTATTGTCAACATTGTCAGTGTTGGTAAAATTTATTACAAGTTTAGGAGCTAGCCAAAACTTTAGGGACCAAACGTAATGTGGTTTGCGAGGTGTTGCTTCATTTAACAGTACATTGCAAGCAGGTTCTTTCTCATTGTGATTTTGAATTAATGACTGCTGGCTCCATTATAGCATTATTTGTAGATGCATGTTAAAAAAGTCCTAAATTTTTGTTTTTGTAACAATACATACTCTAGTCCAGTGGTTTTGAACTTGTGGGTCAGAATGAATTGTGAGGGTGCCTTGAAAGGGTGACAAGCTTAACCTTTTCCTCACTGATTGTTGCATTTGTAACCACACTTGGAGGATACAATGAGGATCTTTGGTTAGTGTATGAACTGTAGTGATCTGATTTGTCATAAGAGATATTTTGATTTGAGGTTATGTACATTGTTTTGTATAACAATAAAGATTCAAATTATATAAGTTGATATATAAACTTATAGTATGTAGCATCTAGCTTGCTTTAAGTTAATGACATTTCCAGGTTCTAGCATTGTTAAGACCCAAGTAGTTTGGTCTGTAATGTAAAAAAATCTTGCTGTTTTATTATGCCTCAGTAGAATCTTGGTAGATTAAAGGTGTTAAAATGTTATTGCACAGTGTAGAAGACTACATTGCTTCTATTATAAACATGTATGTTATGCAGATTGTGTATGTTGTATTGAATTTTTATGCTTATAAATATATCATGTTTCTGTATGTTTCTAGTTTTGTTACAATTACTGTTGAAACTGTATAACATTTTGTGTAATTATACATAATCTCTTATTTCAGGCGTGCAATGGAAGAATTCAGACGGAGAAACTTTCCTGATCAATATCCAGCTTTTGATGGGAGGAAAAACTTGTACAGTACTCGAGAGCTGCCAGAGGTATGTTTGGTTTAATTTAACAACAATAAGCTGTTGCTGCTGGTAATGTTGATGTGGATGTAAAGACATAAACCTTATGATAGAGGCAGTACGCTCGTTTGAAACATTGATCATTTCCTACCAGACTACACAGTGCGACATCCCAGATGACAGCCATCTTCATACTTATCATTATGAAAGTCTCAAATTTTGCCATATCAGAGTTAATTAAAAAAGTTGGTTTTTCCCTTGTACCACTGTAAATTTGTTTTCCTGTGTATTTGTTGTAAGATTTATAAGTCTTCAGTTCTGAACATTGTGGTACATACAACTATTGAAATAGGTACTGTGATACTGTGTAGCAAAGTACTGAAGTGTTTTTTTTGTTTTTCAGATAACTGATCATTTCATGGTGCAAGATGATGAATCTGTTAGGGTTAAAGAGTGTGAGATTACCATCAAATACACATCTCAAGTTAATTTGGAATCCCTCTCTACATATATGAGCAGTGAGCGTACACTGGAAATCCCACAGAAAGCTATTCAGGCTGTGGATGTTGTGCTGCGCAATGCACCACCTTTGCATGGGTAAGTAGTTAATTAGCTGTTTTGTGACTCTTGGTGTACCAGAAACATCTGATTGGTCTGTAAGGTATTTATCAATACTGTGTCAGTTACAGAGATTGTGTAGTGTCAAATGAAGTGAATGAAAGTATGTAAAGACTTGAAAGATGTCTACTTCAAGATACTCACTGGTATTGCCTGCAGGGCCAAGGAAGAGCTAGAAAGCACTGAATCATGGTAACCAGAAAACCTGGCTGAGATTTGATCATGATCTTGAGGAGGATTGTGACATGATAATTGTTAGTTAATTTTAAAACTTGCAAAATAATTATGAATGTTGATTAAAATGGATATGAGTATTGTAAAACTCTGCATGTATTTAGTTATTATTTGTAGAGAGATTTTTTGGTTTAAGGGTCAATCTGCAGGATGATAGAACTGGAATGTTTCATCCCAAATTTGTATGTCATTTTAAATAATAGTCTGTGATATAAAATTCCAATTGATTCTGTTCAAAGTATTTTTTTCTGTGATCAGTACATATTTATCAATCAGCGTTGAGTTGTCAATGATTTAACTTACAACAGTGCTGTTTGTGCAGGGCCGGATGGGTCTTTGGTAGGTATGTTTGCGTCTGTGTGGGTGAAAAGGGGTTACTGGTGAGATCTCTTTCCTGTCAGGGTTAACATGGGGAATAAGGATGATCACCAGCTGGATTGTAGAAAATTGCTGTGAAGTGGTGAGGTTGCAGGAGCGTCAAGTTTTGCCACAGTTGTTAACACTGGTATATACTATATAGTATATGGTTTATTAATGTTGATGAAGATGATTCTCGTACGTACAACACAATGTTTATCAGAAAGAACACAGCCAGCTTTACAAAGAGGATGAATCCACTCTAATTTCTTGGATTGCTGCCAACTAGGCCACAATGCAACTCTGTTATTCCCAAGTGTTTGGGACTGTTTCTACCAGTTGCCACTTCCCTACCCTCTTTTTACTGAAAGATTCCTGGAAAATAACTGCTCAGTACTTAGGTTTTTCAAAGGAGTAGCAGATTTATGGTGTACAGAGTGCATGTGGATACCTGCGTTTTACAGCTTAGTTGTGTGTGCTTGAACTCAGGGGTCCATGGCAGACTCATTGGCTAGACCAATTATAAACTGTGTTGTATCTCTCCAAACCTTTCATGACTATACATTATTAGAATTCTGAAAGGATTTTCCCTTTTTGAAGTGTATTTACAAACTGCTAAATTTTCTGTTTATTTGTTCCTTGCTTCAGCTTTATGTCAGTTTTATCTTGGAGTATAATTTTGTTTGATTTTAGTTTTACCTTAAAACACTGTATCAGTAAATAAATTGACGTTCTAAAATTTAGCTCTGCTTCTTCAGATGTTAAACAAGAAACACGAATTGTATGAAGTACCAGAAATCAGCTCATTATTGGCATGTCATTCATATTTTTCTCTCATTTTCCCAACAAGATACTTAAAAATATGGCTTTGCTGCTTCCTATATATCAACTAGAATTCATGATGTAATCGCAGTATAATTCTGTAAATTGTGCAGTAGACATGAAGTGCTGAAGCATGAGAAATAAAGAAATCTATTAGAGTTTGAAGTGAGTTCATAATGAGTCTTTAGCCTGGTTTCTGACTAAGTAATTTGTGGTTTTCCTGAGTTTCTCCACCAAAATTCTGATATAATGCATTAAAATATGTCAGAACTACTACTTCCCAATTTCATTAATTCTTTCACTGAACGCTGTATAACATGAGGCATTTAACAAGAAGATAATTCTGTGTTTTTCTTTGACAGTCGGATGCTGTCTTTTCGCTATGGAGGCTTGGTCTGCATGGGATTTATGGTGGATAAAGTGTTACTGGAGTGGGTTTTTTCTGAGTTCTTTTTTTGTATCCTGTCAGTTATTGATTAAAAAGTGTTCCATACTGTCAGTGCAGTGTGTGACTATGCAGGACATTAACAGTCTCATACCTGTTGAGACTTCAACCCTGAAGTTCGCTTCAGTGATGATTGTATTTCATGTCGCTGTTTTGTTGAGGTGCATGAAGAATTTAATTTGAAACTGTTTTTCTGTGTTTAATAAGATAATGGTATTAATGTTTATCTTGTTAGGTTTGTGCAAGTTGGACGCTCATTCTATACTCCTCCAAGCGGTACAATTTTGAAACTCGGTGATGGACTTGAAATGTGGTATGGAATGTTCCAAAGTGCCACTTTGGGCTGGAAGCCATTTGTGAATATTGATGGTCAGTATATTTAATGGTTGGTAATACTTGGTACTTGATACAGGGGCTTGTCTTAGTGTTAGCATTACCCTCTATATTTTTAGGTACCTTGTTTAGTTGGACAACATTCCTCAACCCCCTGAAAAATTTATTGCAGATATTGTCAGTAGGCATATTTGAAAGTTAAATGTCAACTCTAAACAGAATCACATGTGCACCAAAATACATAACCAGGTACTGAAAACGACACTTTTCTGTTTGCCTAAGATGAGGTGTTTATCTGAGCTGGTGTGCCAAGATTTATGGTAATGTTTATTATTAATGGGTCATGTGTACTACAGGCTGCTGAACATTCTTTGGGAAACAAAATACATCAGGCATTGAAAACATAGAATACATATGAGCTTTTATTGAAAAATAAGCAATATTTTTTCCATTGTTATGAATTCTTGGTATTTGTTACATTTTTCATTTTCGTTTGTTATTGTGAATAACATTTTATTTTATAAAGGTTAATTGTGAAAAAGGTCTATCACTTCTTTTTTAAATAATCCAGGCCATAAAATTGTTTCCAATGAAATTCATTATCCAGAAGACAGAAATCTTCATGCTCACCACTGTGAAAACCTCAAATCATTCTCATTATCATTAGTTTGTACAACTGCTTTAAAATAATTTGGCACCAAAGGGGCTAAGCACATAAGTGGTGACAAATAAGGCATTTTTTTATCAAAAGCTTTGGGTTGGTGGTCCAGTTTTTAGCTCTGAACACGAAACTTGGCATGATTTTTAATGACTTACAGGTTTTCTGCATAAAGTTGTAAATTATTTTTCCTTGTATTGAATTAAAATTATATCACATTAAAAAGATTTGAAATAAAAGTTGTAGATGTGAATGGGATATATGTATTACTTGTAAATGTTTTTGTATGTGATGCTTATTTTGAGAAGCTTGATAAAGTTTGCAGAGTTGTGTAAAATAAAATAATTTATAGTCATGTACATTTTTAAAAATTGGCCATCTGTTATGTAGAACCCTTCAGTGGAACTGTAAAATCGGTGGACGAGTATGAATACTGAAGTAATCATACTGCAGCACTAAGTTTATTTGTGACATTTATTTCTGATTTAATTGTGATAATTATGTTTGACAGTGACACATAAAGGTTTTCCATCACCACAAAATGTTGTGGATGCCATTTATGAAATCTGCAGACCTCAAGATCACAGTGAGTTGAACTACAATCAGAAGGAGGATTTCAAGAACTATATCAGTGGTAAGGGTGAGAATAGTTACTGAAAAACTGCATTATCCCTTTTAGTACCAAGCCAGTACATTATGCCATAAGACTGCGAAGCAATTTTGTTTGAAAAGGAAGACCTGTAGTTAAGAGATATATTTTTCTTTGGAAATGTAGTTTACACATTCAACAGAACTGTGTTCATATATGAGCTGTTAAAAGCAAGTAAAACGTTTATTTTGCAAAATACATTTTCAAATTAACATTGAATTTTCACATTTAAAATAATGTTCTCCAAAGATCAAAAAGTTATGAACACAATTAATACAAGTTGCTAGGAAACCACAACAAACTCATTGTCAGCATTGTTATTCACAGCAAAACCATTACAGAGATCAGTTGGATAATGCTGTTTAAGGAAATAATTGCTGTTTATTCTGAGAATCATGAAAACCATAAATGCAAATTATAAGAGATATTGATTGTTAAAAAAGGTGGAACATGTAGTTAACACTTAACTTCAAATACTTAAAGTTATGAATAAAATAATATGGTTGAAAACTCTGTTGATCAGGGACTATTATGTCCCTTTAAAATTCACTTCTTAAGGTTTTCAAATGTGGCCTTTTCAAGTAAGGTGTTTGAACTGTAGGGTCCGTGCTAACCATATGCTGGTCTTTTAAATTGTGGGCATAAGAGGAGAAGTGACATTATATACTTTTCTCAGGAGGGACAAAGTTATTTTAAATATTCAGCAATGTGTGTAGGCCTATTGTTAATTTATTTACATACAGATTTGTGTCCTCACACTATAACATCTGACTGTTGGTTTAGCTATTTGAATAACATAACATGAAGATGGCTGTTTTCTGGGAACTTCTGCCAGACTGCATGGCACTATAACCCAGAAGACAGTCATCTTCATGCTCATCACCTTGAAAATCTCAAGTCCTACTAAGCAGCAACATTATTTGGTACATAGGAGTTATCTCCTTTTTGCATGAAGTTTTTGAATTCTAGTTTAAATAGCATTTCTGAAAGCTTAATGAAACTGCAGTCAGAGTCTTCTATTAAAACAAACTTCTTTTAGAAGTTAATATAGCCAGTTAGCTTAGTATGACTAGTGTTAGATTCCCAGCAGAGGCGGAGGATTTTTCTTCAAGTCCCTGCATGCAGACCAGCTCTGTAGCCCACCCAGACTTCTTTCCCGCGGGTAGTAGATGGGCCTTTCTGCAGGGGTAAAGCTTGGATAGGGCATGCCGCTGAACAAATCATTCCCATGTAATGCAGAGGTCAAGAACATATGCCAGCTTTATGTCCTGTCCTGTCAAGTGCCTTCATTGTATGTGTGACAGTCTAAAAGTATACAAGTTGTTGGTATTGAATTTTATTTGTTTCAGACTTAAAGGTTGATTACATGATCCCTAACAACCCAACCAGCAAGCGAACATTCAGGGTAAACGCAATTGCTGAATGTCCAGCAAAATTACGGTATGTTCAATCTTTTGTGAGCTACAGTCATATCTTTATGTTCACATGTTTTTCATCAATAGATAGCTGTGAATGTACAGGAATGTTTCTGACTTCACATGTGCAGTTATATGAAATGAGAAATATGATAGCTACAAGTTTGCCTTGATAATTTCTACCATCTGCTGAAATCTCTTAAATTATTTTTCCTGGAAATAGGGATCTGTGTTAAACAGAAATTTTTTTAAAATGGTAAAAATTCAGTTTCCCTGGGATTGCATTATGAGTATATTTTATGATGTTACAGGAATATTTTGATTTACATGTAATGTTTTTTTATTATAAAGATTTCAGTTGGATGACGGTCAAAGGATGTCAGTTCAAGAATATTTTGCCCATGTCAAGCGTATACAACTGAGATTTCCACATCTTCCATGCCTTCATGTTGGTTCACTTAAGAGAGAAAAGCCAATATATCTTCCACCAGAGGTATAGTACGTGACTGTAATCTTGAGACTTGCAAGGAATGCAGGAAGTCCGAAGTGTTAAAGGCTGATGTTATCTTTCCTCCTTCACCCCAATTCCTCACCCCGAAAGTCTCAAGATTACAGTCTTACACTGTAAGAAACCTTATTTTGAATTGATATATGATTCTTTATGCACTGTAAATCAGCCCCTATAGAACAGAGTGGGACTGTTTACTCCCTGATTGTATTTGGACTGTTTCTTAATACAGCTGACATTATTGTCATTTTATGTAGTAGAAGGGAATTTTCCTTTCCATACAGATGGTAAATTTTGCTTTTCCATTTATTGTATTTGATTCTTCCTTGGATTTCCTCTCATTGGTGTGGACTGTCTTATAAGAAAACCTTCTCCATTCTTCACTCTCCTCTTGTATCTGTATGTCTTCTTTCACTTAGTCTGTCCTCATGCTTGGTCTCCCAGTCTGTTTTTCAAAACACTAGAAGGTGTTTGTGTTCTTTTACTCATATTTACAGTGCTTCATTTCAAATATTTAAAAACAGAGTTCTAAGAGTACCAGATGTAAGAAAAATATATTTAGTGGTTTGTGAACTGAGTTAAACAATGATTTATACACTTTCTGTATCACTAAGTTAGTTAAAACCAGGACATATTTCTAGAAAGAACTGGCACAGCTTTTATGGCATGTCTGACAATTTTAACATGTTTTGACAATCTTTATTTTTTATATTTTAAAGCAAAATTGCAGGTATTCCTTACTGGTGCATGCTGCCACAAAGAAAGCTCTGGTTACAGGGGGCTGAAAAAGTAGATCAGGTGGGGAAGCAAGAAATACAAGCAGAATTTTATTTGCGATACTCTTGGAAAGCAGTATGTGTTTAAGATTTACATTTTGGGCATATTCCTGAATGATTTCACTTTGCTTGAAACCTGTAATTTACATGAACATGCATTGATAAATTTCATGATATTATTAATCTGCTGTGATCATACATTGAAATGCAGTTCTTTTTTACAGTTGTGCTCAATCTCAAAACATCAAGTGATTAATAAGAAAATGAGTAACAAAGAGACTTCTGCAATGATAAGGCATACTGCAACAAGCACTGATAAGAGAAAACAAAAAATAATGGACATGGTATGTTATCTTGGTTGTCTTTCTTACTGTAGCTGATATTGTTTTTTTATTTTGTTAAATTACCTCAAGTATGTCTTGCATTCTGAACTTTTGCTTTGTACATGACTTGAACACACATTTCATAAAGTGAAACACACACACTTGAGTGATTAGTACTTCTGCTGAATATTTGGGAGGTTCTTGGTCCAAGGCCTAGCTATTGTGGCTTGAGATTTTAGTAATTCTCTTCAACTTCTCCAGGTAAGTGCTGGGATAGTGTTTTAAGACAAGGCCATGACTGGTTACTTCAACTTCCTTCACAATTCAAAATTCTATATCTTCTCATTCAGCACTATATTCTCTATATAAACTGTGCAATTAAAAAAGTGTTGTTTAATGAGCAGCACAAAACACATTCATTGTGCCAGTACTTTCTTACCTACGTTGGACTATTTCAATGTTGGACACCATTACATAAATTTATTGAACAAATACTACAAGTGACAGTACAATGAAACGACATACAGATGAAAAAGGTAACCTTTTAATTTGCATCAAGGTAGAGGTTTACGATATGGAAGCCATTTACCACATGGCAAACATAAAGGAATTATTTAAGTTCTTGCATCACTTTGTCCAAGGTGTCACAACTTCCACTGAATTTGGATATGTGTATTTAATTCATGAAGTATGTGTGGCAGAGGAGGTTAGTAAACTGCATCCTTTGCATAACCCCATTAGTGTCAGGTCAGGGGTTCTGGGAGGCCACGTGCAAGGCAGGTTTTCATAAAGGTAGTCACCGACTTCCAAATGCCAGAGTTGCAGTGCACAATCCTGCTGGAACTAGGAATCCTCTTGTGGAAAATCTTCTAACATTTGTGGCATTAACCACTATTGCAATTTGATGAGATACATGATGCCTGTAATTGTGCTTTCTTCAAAAAAGGTCTGACCATAAATCATTGATCTGGATAAATAGCGTGTGGCTTTTTGGTACCCCAGATCTGGACATTATGTGTGCTCACACATCTAATCAGCAGGAAAGGTGTGGAGAACCTGTGGGGTGTACTCCCCCTGAGGGCACCCTTGGGCTCTCTCATCAAGCTTCAGTCCATGGTCTAACTCAAACCCAATCTTGTCCTTGAAATTTAATTTGTAGGCATCCGTCTGGCATGTTTTTCAGCAAAGATCATGGTTCCGTGTATCTCTTATTGTATGAACTTTTATGTTCTGCCATATATGTTGAGAAGGGCTGATCATAATTTGTCATGGAGTGAATTATGATTAGAGGCCATTTCATATTCATACATCTCAAGTTCTCGTAATGAATATTACGAACGTTATGAATGTTTGGACTCAACCCAGCATAATGTATTAAGTTACTTTGTTGTTATAGTAACATCAGAAGAAAGTATGTTCTGTGGATGGAAGTGAATTAGTGAGCTCTCTAAAAATTAAGTATTGCATTTCTGTGGTGTAATCTGTAACTGTATCACTTTTGCAGATTAAGAGGATAAATATGTGAGTGTGTGAAAAGAATAGTGATAGCAAATGGAAGGATCAATTACTATTCCTATATATGATTAAGGGGATAATGTTAAGCAGTGTGTGGTGTAAAGTACACTTTTGTAACCTTTGTGTCTTTCAAAGAGTATTACTTTTCAATTTTGATGTTGCTTTAACATAAAAATGGGAATGTGAATTATGTGATGAAGTACAATATTAGTATTTTAACAACTTTATATTTTAAGATGGCTGTCTTCTGGTTGTTCCACTGTGTAGTCTGGATGATGGAAGAAGCAAGGACCTCTGAAATGTCAGTAAACTTCTACCAGACTACATGGTGCAACAACCCAGAAGACAGCCATTTTCAGAATCACCGCCGTGAAAACCTCAAATGCTACTTAACTTTGTTGGTTTCACACACATATTGAATGTAGTGAAATATGTGGTTGTTGTGTTTTATATACAAAAGTATTGTGGGTTGCTTCGATTGAGTACATACTTAAGTAATGTATGTATCTTTGACATCCTCAAAATTATGCATAATTTGTTGTTGTTCAAGCTATGCAGCATTTACTACATATTTGAGTGTGTTTTGGTTTTATTTCAGTTGAGGTCAGTGAGATTCAATGAAGACCCATGTGTCAGAGAATTTGGTCTCTCTGTTGGAGGAAAGTTTGAAGAAGTAAGTGCTCGGATCCTGGATGCTCCGAAGTTGGAATATGAAGTGAGTACATTAATTGAAACTTCATATAGTGAGTCTCCTTGTAAACATTGTTCATTTTTCAAGGACATATTATATTCAAGCATTTTATTTTTGGGGTTTATTACACAAATATGTTTAATGTAACTTGTAGTCTTTCATCACATACAACAATAATTCAGTTATTATCACAGATGTATGTTTTTGAACAACATGTTTCAGTATAATATACCATCTTCAGGCTTCCATTTTACAAAATATAAAATATGTGAAACAGAAGGTCACTGTGTAATTTTGATTAGTATTGTAGAATAGTTTGCTATCAGTAGGTTATAATAAAATTTTAAAAATATACAGGCTAAAAATATTTTGTTGGATCCTGCATTACAAATTTTTATTTTTAAATACGTAGATGAGATACGTTACATATTTAAAAACATACATTGATAGTGTTTAAAATGAAAATCATTGCCAAGTGGTTAACAATCCTATTTTTTATTTGGGAGGCCCCATGTTAAAATCTTGGCCTGGAGACTGCCTATCCTGACTGGGTTTTTTGTAGTTTTCCTCAGTCCCTCCAGGCAGATACAGGGATAGTACCTTAGATTAGGCCTTGACTATGTCATTTCACATCTTTCCAGTTCAGTTTTGTACAGTTGTGTTTTTTAACATAGAGTACATAAAATGGACTTAAATAGAATTGTTATTTTCAGAATCAGAGATCTCCTACAATACCAAGGAGTGGTGTGTGGAGAGCATCAAATTTTGTTATCAGCGGTAATTTGAAATCTTGGATAATTCTCAACTTAGACAGTTATGTAAAAGAAGATGCACTCGGGTGAGTATTAACCAAATGTGATGGCAATTTTATTGCTTTGATTTTAGCAGAGAATTATGAAATAAAATGTGATACATAAGATTGAGGTGAGAAAGCTTTGTTGTAAGACTGCAAGTACTTCTGAAATATCAGTAGATGAGTATGATGATAATAGTTTATAGACAAATCAATACTTTTCATCTAATGATTTTTTAAATTTTGTCTTAATACAGTACTTGAAGAGCCATCTGACTCACCGTCAACTTATAATTCACATATTTTATTTTATTACAGAACTTACATGTATTAGGTAGAAGCCTGTTTAATAAGAATTTTTTGGAAGAATTTATGAAGCCTGATTTCCTTCAAAATTCTTGTTCTGTATCACGATTTTAGCATTAGTGTAAATTAAAAATTGGGAGAGTAGCCCATTGCAAACAATGGGACATAAAAATATCAGTGTTGGTCTAATATAAGTTGTATCTCATTCCAGAGAAAGTCACCACCTCTTGCTCTAAATAGGTTGAAAAAAATTAGAATGAAATCATATAGTTCTCAGCTTGCAGCCTGCTGATATGTATTATATATCACACATTAATTTTTGGTATTATTGTATCACCCTGCATGATGATAAAATAGTTACCATGTAATATTTATGTACTTTTTAAGTGAGTGGATAATAACAATGTCAAATCAACTAATTTTATAAGGAAAAAAATTGAGTAAAATGTTTATCTGTTTCTAATTGGAACTCCTCACAGCACAAAGCATCATTAAATAAATAACAAATGAGTAAAACATCCTCATGCTCATCTCCATTAGTTAATCAACTGATAGCCTCAAAACAAATATATATATTGCGAAACTTACCTGGTATTGTTGAACATTAAAGAAACATGCCTTAATGGAAGTAATACTTTTTAAAAATTAAATGGCACACAATATTTGAAGTGCCTGCATATGAGATGTTTGTGTCACCCCAGCTTCAGACGTTGTTAAACCACAGCAGTGTTACTGATAGTAGGAAATTAAAAAGTAGGTGGGGTGTCCTTTAATGGCATGCACTTCATTTTAGTTTCATGAAAATCTTTCCAGAGAGGGAAGTAGACTAAAATAGCACAGATGATGTTAAATCAGATGACTTGAAATACACTGTTCCAAGAATAGAATGATTAATAATTATCATTAAAGAGTGACTATTCAGTTGGAAAACTAGTTATTGTCTTCTGTTTATGTAATACTACCACTGAGTCTACAGTCATTTATCCTATTCTTTCCATTTCATTAATGGTTTTGTATATTTAAAATTAAAATTTGCAGGCGTTTTGGAGAATTAATGCAGAAAACAGGGAAGAATTTTGGGATGAATATTGCACGTCCATTGCAATCACGAAGTTTGCGGTTTCTAGCAAGGGATACATCTGAATTGCAGGCATTCTTCACTTCAATGAAACAGAGAGTTGATCTGATTGTTGTTGTGATTCCAAATGTGAAAAACAGTTATGGTAAGAGGTCTATTATATGAATAAAGCACTCATCCACCCTTGTTTAAATAAGAGGTTCTTTGATTAACTTTTGTCTGTTCAAATGTTTTGGTCTGTATGGTGAGGCTAGCAGGAACTAAATTAATAATTTTACGCTTTAGTGTTCCATGTATGTATATAATTTTGGCTGATACACATTTTGAATATTTTAATTTTGCCTGATATAACCTCAAAGTTTGGAATTGTTGACATATAAACATAAAGATTACTGTCGTACAGGATGTTGTGCTGTATAGTCTGGTAGAACTTTACTGACATTGCAGAAATCTTGCCATGTAAATAACTTTCACCTAGGAAGTTCTAATTAAGAAATGTGTTCTCTATTTTATTATAATTTTTGTGGTCTTCTTGTTTTGTTGTATGAATTAACATTTGTTTTCAACTGTGTTGTAGCCAAGGTGAAGCAAATTGCAGAACTGTATGTTGGAGTCTTAACTCAATGTATAAAGTCAATAACAATGCAACGTATGAATGAAGCTACATGTTCCAATATTCTTCTGAAAGTCAATTCAAAACTGAATGGAGTGAATCACACACTTTCATCTGTGTCAAGGTAAGTCTCATTTATGAAGTAACTTTTAGCATATTATTACATATTTACATAATATTTAACCTAAGGGATCCATAACTACAACCATAAGATTTAGTTCTTCCTCTCTGTTTGTTTATCTGTTGTACTTTCTCATAAACGTCCAGTTAATTTTCCTTTCTGACTGAAGTAAATATCTGAAACTGAACATTAACTACATTCTGAGTAATGTTTTTAAATTACACTGTATTTACCACAGGAAAAGATATTGTACTGTTTATTTCCAATTTCCAATTAAATGCTTGAGTCAACTTTCCGTTTTTGATACTTTTGCAACTGCATAGATCATGTAGTGTCAAGTGGTGGGATGATTGTGGGTTGGAAAATGATTTGGAAGTGTTCTGTAGGCTATTTTTAAGGTAAAATACAAAGTGAGCCACCTGCTCTGCTGCAAATGTGAGTAAAACTTTTTTAAGGAAACTGGGACATGAGCTCATGTATTTCTTCTCTGGAGAGATGTAGTAATATTTTTGGGCATAAATAGTTGATTTTAATTAAATTTTAAAGTGATTTCTACCTTGTGAACAGAAGGCTTTTTAACATGAAAGTCCAGTTTCAATCCCAAGACAGTCCATATGTGGTAGTATTACAAATTTTGCACTGAGTACTTTGTCTTCTTTCTGCCACTCATTATTTGATCAATGCTCATCTGTTCTATTGCCATCTCTGAGGTGTGTATCAGACCCTGGGCTGTTCATTTAATTTGTGCACAATACCTCTCATCACTTTGTTAGTCATTACTGCTTTCCAGTGCCACTTTATTGCCTTTGAGTACCCTCTTTCAGTGCCATAACTTCCCTTCAAGTACTTTATATAAGTGGTAAGTACCTGTTTATAGCCTCCACTTATTACATTCTGAAGTGCTGCTCTTATACGTGAAGATCGTCATCCAAATACATGTCATACCCTTGAAAGCTTTGGAAACAAATGAGAATCATGTAGTGCCACATTAAGTGTAATAATTTTCACTGTTAGAAGTGTGTGGCCGAACATTATTGTCTTAATACATGACGCAGGTCTTCTTCCGCAGGTAGCACATTGAAGTTTTTAAATACAAGATTTTAACTTAGGCCTTCCAATTTGATAACCTTAATTCATTATTTATTCTGGATGAACAGTCTGATTTGAGGTGGTTGTGCTTTGTGCTGCCTTTACCACACAGTGTGCCATGAATTGCCATCCCTTTTACAACCACCTGTGTAAGTGGCAACAGCATTTAAATATCTGCAACATAATATTTATTTGGAGTCTTGTATTTTTAAACTCAGCGCATGAAGTAACAGAGCCTCCCCAGTAATGTGTGTCTAACATGTGTCCATATAATAGCATTGAGATTACCTTTGTTTATGTAACAAAAATTAAGTGTGCTGTAGTTTCAGCTTACAGCTGGCTTTATGATTAAAACTAATATTTTTTTTTGATAAGAAATGAAAGAGTTTTCCTTTGTTCTCAGGCCGCCATTCTTTGAATCTCCTGTAATGATAGTTGGAGCTGATGTGACTCATCCTTCACCTGATCAAAAAGATATACCCTCTGTTGTTGCTGTAAGTATGTGCATACACGGTCTGCATTCTTTTCTTGAATCAAATTCATCAGATTTATATGGGCATTAACCTTTTGATTGGTTATCAAAAATAAAGAGTTTCCCCTGTGAATAAAACTCTGGCTCATTTTTGTGGATAAAATTTTTAAGTTGTTAGGGAAGTCACTGCGAAAGAAATGTAAGCAAGCGGACAAGCATAAAATTCCCTTTCCTTCTACACAGATTCTTATATGCAACACTTGGTTCAGCAGAAATATGAGTATCTTCTTGGAAACAGAGTTGGTGAACCTCTTAAAGAACTAGGACAGAAATCAGCCAGACAGAAATATATCAAATGCTGCTTCAATGCATTTTAAAATATTTGAATATAATATGCATTTATCTGTTTATCATTACACATTTTATCTTTTAACGCCATGTGTTGGTATTTAAATGATTACTTGGCCACTTAATTTGCAGTAATGTTATTTTTCTATGTTAATGTTGATGTTTACTTGTGTATTTTATCCAAAAATAAAGTTACAAGATCCACAAGTTTGAAGATCAGAGATTATTTTCATATGCTCCTTGTTGGTGCAAACTTGAACTTGAAGGCTAGGTTATTTAAAAATGATCATAAATATTCCTTAATGTTGCACAGAATGTGTGCTGTCTTGTCTCGTGTGACACACTTGATATTCAAGTGAAGTGGATTAAAAATGAAACTGACATTCAGCCATGCTGCGCATGTAGACTCATTGTGATGGTAATGCACTGCATGCAACTTTATGGATGTTTTGAATGTGTACACTATACGGGGAATATGTTGGCAGGGTAAAATTGATAAATTACAAGAAGATTTAAAACCAAATACTGATAAATGGTTTTGCAGTATAGTGAATGAAGATAGGTTATCCAAAATGGAATTGAAATTGATACCAAAAGGTCACTATGATAGGCTTTCCTCCAAGTTCTTGATTTTTCTCTTGCTGATGGTCATTGCACCATTGCTCCTTTCATAATTCCTGACGAGGTAGGCCAAACTAGCCAGGATGTAAACATAACCTTGGTTATGAGATGGAACTTCATTTCAGACCCAAACTTTTCTTTTTAATTTGATGATGCAAGAAGCAAGTGTGCAGTAGATGTTATACTTTGTTAGATCATCAGGGGTCTTGCTGTGATATCTGTAGAAATTCCCTTATTTTAATCTAATCAACTTTTCTGTACCTTTTGCAGGTGTGTGCCAGTCATGATCCAAAAGCATTATTCAAATACAACATTCAGATTCGACTGCAGCCTCCGAAAGTTGAGATCATTCAAGACTTGGAAGCTATTATTAGGGACCAGCTGTTGTACTTCCGTGACGTCACACGTTATTTGCCAAACAGGATAATATTTTATAGAGATGGTGTCAGTGAGGGAGAGTTTGCAAAGGTATATTTCAGAGTTACAGGATTGAGGGGAATTAAATAATGAATTTATATGAGTCCTCAGGTTTGGTGACAATATACTGTGTTTACCTGATGTTATGCTGAGTAGCGAGATCGCTGATAATTTACAGCGCAAATGGTTTCTGTGATCTCTGATAAGTGACAACACGAGTGATAATGTTATCAGTCTTCTGATAGTTATGGCATAAAAAATACAGAAGTTCATTAACTTGTTAGCTAGTTTGTATGGCAGTAAGAGGAACCAGAATGTAATGATTTCTGTTTCTGAAATAGCCTTATTGATAAATTATTCTGTTTTTGAGTTTTTGTATTATGTCTTGTTTTCCGAGATATCACTGAAGCAATCTTTTACACATTTTTCTTTATGGTTATAATATACCCCTATTTTTAATGAGAATAAAGTAAGAAAACTTTGTCTTATAATTGGGTAAATATGGTATATTGTCTGTTGTATAGTTGTTCCTATTGAGGGGTTGATGTGATTTTGAGAGAACACGGGAGGGAATTTTGCAGTTGCTACTGTACTTTAGTAGTTTTAAATCTTTTCTCTTTATATTGTAACCAAACATACAATGTAGAATTAAATGAAATAAGTATTGTTGTATGATTGGTGTGGTCTGTTTTTGATTGCCACCGTGAATTGAATCGCAGTCATTGAGCTTGAATCCAGCCATTTTACTGAGCTATCCTGTCTTATTCTTAATATGGAGTTTGGTTAAACAACTTTTTTCTCTATAATACTGCTGTCTATGTTGTTTGGCCAAGAAGAAATTTTTACTGAAAAAGCTTATCTGTTTCACATTATTATTTTACAGGTTTTGAATAGTGAGCTGACTGCTGTTAGACGTGCCTGTTCTTCAGTGCAGCAAGGATACAAACCAATGGTGACATTTCTTGTTGTTCAGAAACGACATCATACTAGATTTTTTCCCACACGTAGGGAGGATGAAGATGGGAAGAACCGTAACGTACCCCCAGGTACTGTGGTTGACTCTGAGATCACACACCCTGTTGAGTTGGACTTTTTCTTAGTGAGCCATGCCAGCATACAGGTAATATATTTATTATTAGTTTCCATTACCAGTATACTTCAGTATAATTATTAATTACTTCAGTAACATCAAATTGAACATATTTTAAACAGCAGCCAACTGGTTTTGGCTATTCTTTAGTGATCATTAGGGACTTGTACGCTTTAAGAAGTTATTAACCTTTATTGCATAGAATTTAAATACTTTGTTCATAATCTTACCACTGGTTTAAATTACCATATAAAGGTGTCAAAGTGCAGAATACTATAAAATAAATTGTATTATTATATTTTAAGCCAGAACCTCCACATAAAAACTCAGTTATTAAGAATGATTTTATTTGCCTGTATATGAAGATATAAAGTAACTAGTCTTTTTGTATATCACATAAAATTGTGTTTTATTTGTTGCATACTCCTCTCCCTATGTTACATATATTAGCAGGAAGAAATTGCTAGATTGGGATTTTGGGTGTCAAACTCATTAACTTTACTGTATTCTTTTAAATATCCAGTGTACAATTGAATTAGACCAAGTTTTAGTAAGCGATGCCTAAGCTTTCACATACGGCGGCCAGTATTCTGGCAACAAGTATTTAAAAGGTTAATGCCAAGCTCAAAGGAAAATTGGTCATCCACAAAGACGGACTAATGATAATTGAAATAAATTATTAAAATTAATGTTTTTATAATATTCTCACTGGTATTGGAATAGATTGTCAATTACAGTCTATATAACTTTTGCTGTTAATGTGTTTTTACAGGATGTGAGTCGACCAACCAAGTATCATTTGTTGTGGAATGATGATAATAATATGACAACTGATGATCTTGAACAGCTTACATATTACTTATGTCATATGTTCTCAAGAAGCACACGCAGTGTGTCCTATCCAGTTCCCACATACAATGCACATTTGGCTGCATCTCGTGCTCGTGTGTACCTCGATGGGTGAGTATAGAACTGCTGTTATGAAATTAAAAGAAATGAGTAGCTTGAAAAATCTATACATCCTTGGTATAGTTATTATCCACTTTGATTATCAAGGTTAAGTGGGAAAGTGAATGAAAATGGCACGTGATGCTTTATTAACAAATTATTGACATATATAGGATCAAGGTCCTAATATTTATCAGAAATGATTTCCAATAATTTTATTAACAGAGCTCTTATAGGCTCAGTGGTCTGATATTTTCATGTAGGTGGTGTGTAATTGTGGAAATGTCAAAATTTAAGTTTAACTAAATCAAAATGGACCATTAAATGATATTGCATATGAGGGAAGTTAATAAGAAACTCTCCATCATTCATCATCCTTATGATGGAGGCACCAAACACCTCTGAAACATTAGTGAACTTCTAAAAGACTACGTGGTGTAGCAATCCAGATGACAGCCATCTTCATATTTGCTGCTGTGAGAACATTTAAATCTTACTATGAATAATTTATTTACATTCCATGGGTCCATAAGACAGTCAGATGACAATAGGATGTAGAATAAGTGATAATAATACAATACATGTTATACAAGTACAAGTCATACTATTATATAAATGTCACATAATACAAAACAAAGTATTCACCTAGAGAAATGATAAGCTACAAATAGATCTACCCATTATACACAAGAAAAATTTATCACTTATTTGTAAACAACATAAATTCATCGACAGAGTAAAAGGAGTGTGTAATTAAGTGTCTTTTTAATGCTACCTTAAATTGTGCCTTTTTATTTACAAGATTTGTGTGATTTGATGGTAGACTGTTGAAAATTTTGATCCCTGCATATGCACTCTTCTGAAAACATGAGAGGTTGGCAACTGGTCTATGAAGCTGATTTTTATTCCTTGTGTTGACATGGTGTATAGCAGAATTAGTTTGAAAGAGTTCTTGGTTATTTACAATAAAGTTCATTAACGAGAGCTAAGATCTCTAATTTCTTAAACAGACTTCTACATGAATTTCTAGGTTTTACACCAGCCAATAATCTAATACTTTTCTTTTGTAAAGTGAATATCTTTTTGATGTTTGATGAATTACCCACAAAAATTATTCCATACTTCATTATAGCGTGAAAATAGGCAAAATATACTGATCTGAGTGTGTCTGTGTTTCTCACATGCAACAGAGATCTAACTGCGTAACATGCGCCACTTAACTTAGGTATCAGTTTATCAATATGATTAGTCCAATTTAGGTGATTATCAATTTGCAAACCCAAGAATTTTGTGTTTATTGACTCTTGTATATACTAAGATACACAGTGACTGATCTGAGTGGAAATAACTATACTAACGATGATGATGATGACAGTAATAGTGACTCTGCTAGTTACACTGATAGAAACAGTAAGAATATTTTATTAGGAAGAGTATATCTGTTAGAAACCCATGTATTGTATGTGCTGAGAAAAAATTAGTTATATTCTAGTAATGAAGGTGATTTTGTAATTAGTACTAAATACTCCATTGGAATTCCTGCACAGTCTTTAAATCATTTGGGTATAAGGATGTATTCAGGAGTTATGGTTTTATAAAATATTGCTTAAAATTACAGTCATGAGCAAACAAGTGGAATGGCTGAGCTCTCATTGTGTTATTTAGTATCATCAATGATATTATGAACTTTAAGACTGTGGGTCTTATATTACCTATAGTCTGTTTTCTATAGAACACTTGGCTTTTGATATAAGTGACCAAAAACAGAATTATTTACTTTATTTTCATAATGCTTCTCTCAGTCTGAAGGACCTTGAGTTCACGATAGTCACACTGTTTACAGCAGTTAAGTAGTCAAGATATCAGACCTATGCCATTTGATTAATTGACTCTGACTCCACGGCCCTGGATATGTGACTCAGTGAGGATCCCTTCAGAAGAATATTTAGAAAATGTGCCCTAAAAAATTAACCTAAACACCGATCTGCTTTCCTGTTACCATTAAACCTTGGAATTCCCCAATGTGTTATGTCCTCGGACTGGAATATTGGTGGCAGATCAGGCTATCTTTATTCTACAGAATATGAAAGTAATCATCTTGTTTTCTCTTTTCAGGAGAAAGATAACATTGACAAATCTTGCAAACGAGCAGAGGAAGTACTTTGAAAGTTCTGTTTTGAAAGCGATTATAAAGGACTTTCCTATGTATTTTGTATAGAAAGGTAAGTAATATAAATTCTAGATCTAGATTTAAAGTATTTAAGTTATTCCTGTAAGAAAGACATTTGAAAACTAAGATTTTATTCTGGTCATTGATTTTCTTCACATAAGTTCCCAGGTTTTTTCCTTCCTCGAGACTGGTGGAGATATCGTGAAGTGTCCAAGACCTAGTTCAATTCCTACTACTGTTCTCGGGTGTTTATTATTGGCAGTAATTGAACAAATTGTGGAAACTTGGTGCATGTGAAGACATTATTTCTATAATTGGCACATAATGGAAATTTGCATCAGATTTAATATGAAGGTTCTCATTATGTTAAAGATAGTTCAGTTGTTTCAGTTACAATGGTTTAGCTACAGTTTATACGCTTTTGTGGTTATCATTTAATGAACTGAGAGGACTGTGTGAGGTGAACTGGAAAGAAATGGATGGAAGCCATTCATAGCTTATTTCCGGGTACCATTTGTCTGCATTGGACTAAGGAAAATTATTGCCGAGAATGTCGGATGTGCACGACTAGTCAGAAGTACTTCGTGAATACTTCAGACACAGGACTGCTACAGTCATCAGTCTTTGTAATTAAAGTTGGAGGTAACTGCATAGGTTTGAAGTCGCTTTATATGTTGTATGGCATTGAAGGGGAGGATGACTGTGACAAACCAATCTATGAAGATTTGGAGGAAATAGTCACTGCTATTTTAAGACATTATCTTAACATTTGCCTGGAGAGACTGAGAGGACCCATGAATAGACCTCAGGATAGCCAGACTCTGGTCTAAGAATTGAAACAAAGATGAAGCTGGAATGCTAACTACGTACATAACACCAATGTTTAGAAACTGTCAAGTGCATTACTGTCCTACATGCCCTTATTGTGAAAATCAGTTTGAAATTGTATGTGTATTCAAATTATTTTCAAGCTTTTTTAACCGCAATGTTTTGATTTTAGTTTCAGATCTGTATCACGTTTGAACATCAACTGTGTATTTCGAAGAAAGTGTTTCTGTTGTATTTTGTTATATGCCAGATTGATAGAATTCCATTAATTCAGAATGTGAAAGGTGCATAGAATAAAATAAAGTCATAGTTATGTGTGTTTGTGTAAAAAATGATGTAGAATGAACTCGTTATGCAAATAAAATAAACATAATATATTGTTATCAATTTCTTTAATCTTTTATACATAACTAACTAGATGGGTTATAAAACCCGAAGGTTCATCACCGAATTACCCAAAGCCCTCCACCGGGCCAACAAAATCCAGTCTCCTTCAACTCCTATCTCCCATAGATTTTATAAGAATGTTGGCAGCTTTGTCTGTTGGCAAAATGTTTTGGGAGGAATTTACTTAAGTACTTTACTGGAAGAGAGAATGTACAAATTTGTCAATTAATGTCATAATTTCTAATATGTACTCATTGAAATTTTAGTGCTGGATTTGTGAATTCACACAATACATATATAGTTTTTCATATACTTTGTAAGATGTAAATCATCAGTAAATTGCATGGCGTATAGTGGGACAGCTTTACTCACATCCATAAGAAACATTTCAGAGAGCAGCCTGTCAAGACATTACATTTTAGGAGGGTTCATAGGAACTTGTCAATATTCCCTAATGTCAGCCAAATTATTACAGTCTTTCCCCTTTGTTTAATTTCAATATACCCCAGTCTATGCCTATCACAATACTTCCAATTTTAGAGATTACTTACAACCACAGTTTGTAACCCTGTGTCGAAAAGTAAGACGGTCCTGGGTTATAGCGGAGCAAACAATAATCACAAACGTGCATGTTAACAGTCTTCAAAGTAGTCCATCAATGTTTGCTGGCTATTTATTCTCTGTGATCTATTCCATATGTTTCCGTGGAATGTCTACAGTTGTATACATCCCTGCAGTAAACGTGTGACGTGTGACGTGTGACAACTTTGTAAGTAGGTTTTTACGAAGAAATTTTGTGGGTTGTAATTAGTAACGTGCTTTTAGTGTCTTTTTAGTTTTAACATACTTGGTTTTCAAGTTTGCCAACACTGTACAATCTGTGGAACCAACTTCGGTCAATAGAAAACGGAGAGGAAGGATTAGGTAAGAAAGACAGCAAAGGAAACAAGAAAGTGCATGCTATACTGGCATCAAAACTTTCAGCAGTCTACCATTTAGTCTCTCGAGTTTTATGAATAAAGGCTCACAGTTTAAAGTAGCATTAAAAATGTTGCCCTTCACACTGACTACTGATGAATCAAAGATGGCGGTAGCCGCACTGTTATCGGAAGTTCAGGGCGGAATAGAGAGGCCTATTTCGTTCGCTAGCAGACAGTTAAATAAGGCTGAGAGAGCGTATTCAGCTTCAGAGTTGGAAACGCTAGTTCTTGTCTGGGCCACCAAGTATTTTCGATGCTTTCTGTATGGACGAAAATTTTTGGTAATGACAGACCATGCTGCTTTAACGTTCTTGTATAATTTCGTGGCCAAACTTTGTTGGTAATCCCAGAAACTATGATTGAACGAGTAATATCCATGATTCATGATTCCATCTTCGCTGCTCATCCAGAACGAAAGAGAACGTTTGAATTAATCGCTCTTAAGTACTGGTGGCCGAAGATGAGACAACCCATGGAGGACTATGTGATGAGGTGTGATTTATGTCAGAGGAGGAAGGGAGGAAATGAATTTCGCGCTCCGTTAGGGGATGTTGAGGAACCTACTGAGCCATTTGAGGTTACCAGTATGGACATAACTGGCCCTTACCCGCCAACACCCCGCAAGAACAAGTATCTGCTTACATTCATAGACCACTTTACGAAATATGCAGAAGCCTTCCCGATCCCTGATCAAACCGCCGAGACATGCGCACGCGTATACGCCACTCAGATCATCACAAGACACGGGACCGGTTCAACCTTAATCACAGATCAAGGACGTGCATTTGGATCTAATTTCTTTAAGGAAACTTGTAAAATTTTGAGAGTCAGAAAAGTACAGACGTCAGCATACGAGGTGCGATCGGAAAGTTTCCAGGCTGCGCCTATAAAAACCCGTACACTTATCTCAGGTATTAAATTCATCCATCACCCTCGAAGTAGTTCCCCTGGGAGTGAACACAACGATCCCAGCGCCGCTGCCAAGCCTGGAAGCGTCCCTGGAAATATTTCTTTGTCAGCCTATCAATCACCATCTGCGATTCTGCCTGAATCTCTTCTATCGTCTCAAATCTCCTTCCCTTTAGCTGAATTTTCATCTTTGGGAAGAGGAAGAAGTCACACGGAGCTTAGAAAGGAAGTTGGAGTCGGTTCTTGCAAGATCTTTGAGCTCTTGACAAACGAGAAGTCGATTCTGCTTCTGGTCCTCAGACAGGATGCGTCGCATGTGGAGTTCTTCCTTTAGAATCAGCTGACAGGTCCCATAGCCTATCCCAACAATGTCGCACAAGTCGTTGATGGTACGACGTCGATCTTCGTAACATTTTCGGGCGTTCTGCTCGAAGATGGTCGTCCAGAACGCTCGTCATCATCGACAGAGGTTCGGCCATTTTTAAAACGTGAATGCCACACAAAAGTTTGCGGACTCCCCAAATGCTTGCTTTAGCATTTAATAGGTTTCCGTAGCCGTTTTGGCGAGTCTTTGGCAAAATTTGATGCACACGCCATTCCGAAATCGCAGGAGAGTCGGTGTAATGCACTACCAAAACGCCCGTAACTAAGAAAGAAATGCTAATTCGATGATGCCGGCTGGCACACTGATTCACTATGAATGTAGGCCGCACCCCCTAGCGGCAGAAGCTCGTACTACATCCGGTTCGCCCTCTATTGACACAGTCTTGAAACTTTCCGATCGCACCTCGTATTTATAGAGATATTTGTTTCAAAAATTCTGCCCATTATTGTGATTCTACTCATTTTGAATTATGTAAGGATCGCCCTCCTTGGGGTTATTGAACCTTTGGTTTTGCGTATGGTGGGGTATTTACCCTATGAGACCATGAAACTGATAGCTTGCATTAATCTAGTGTTGAGTTATAGAATGAATGAAAATTTATCTCCATTACTCCGTTATGCCTTCATTGAGTGGTGCTTAGACACAGGGGAGGGTTTAATATTTTTAGCATAGGATAAAACGGAACCAAGACGACTGATATGAACTATGAAAGGTCTGACAAATATATTAAAATTGATCTCAGAGCGCTTTGTCTTGACGTCGAAATGGTTCCGTTGTCCAGTATAATGGTTTTATGGACACGTTAATCAAGTTCGCTTTTAAAAATAGGGAATCTTTTTCGATGGCCGAGTGTTTAATGGCATGTAATGAAGAATGCTCTACCAGATAAAGTAGTGGTCTTACTGTTTTTCGAGATGCTTTAGCTGCATAGAAGTTTCCTGATTCCGTAAGACTAAAGTTTTCCAGAGTCAGAACGAGGGGCAGGAAGCATGGCTTCTGCCTACGGAGAAACGGAGTTAGCTATTAATAACATTATTTTAATATCAGTAAATTCCTTACTCTCTGTAATATATTTTTGTGATACATGAAATTGTAGGGCTAAAAGTGATTGCTAAATCTTTTCCTTCTAGCAGTGGGGACGATATTGGAACAAATAATTATAATGATGTTATTGATGAATTTGCAGCTGTTAAAGAAAGGAAATTTACATTGTAAATTCAAAATTTTTAATGAAAAATGTTAAACAGTTGTATTTATGTTTATCTCTACATTGTAAATAAACTCAGGTTTTGATCGAGACGTAATGATTGCACTTCACTAGGGGCGTAGTAATCCAATCTTATCTACGGCACAGAAATACATAGTACCGCCTCTGATATCTACTGTAGGGTCTTCAGCCGTTCTTTAACCTCATGGTCGTTGTTTATTTAAAATACATTTTTACCGTTCCTGATTGTTCGATTATCCTGGCCATGATTTGTCAATACTCGTTTGTCTTTTTTTGAATCTCTAAAACTTAGCCCCGGATCATACGATTATCACTCAAATGAATTATCACCTTAAAGATAAACTTGTCTTTACTTCATGACATTCTCGGAAAAATACGTATTTAGTGTCAGATTTGAGTTTGCGATAAGAAACAGTTTGTTAACGGTCTGGACGTGCTGGATGCAGCGTCTAAGTCTTCTGACGTCGGAACGTAGCTTTACACTTGACTCTTTGTAAAGCGCCATTGTTCTCGACAGTTGGATTAGACACACTTCGACCTGTAGCCTTGCCCCGCCCCCTCCCCAGCGCATACCGAAGGGTCCGCGAGACATCTGACTACGGTTCTCTTGAGGCTGGCAAAATTTTCGGAAAAGGCGTCACAACTTATTCGGCAAGTGATTTACAGTTTGGGTATTGTCTGTACTGAAGACATCAGTTCTTCATCTTTAGTGTATCTTTTTAGGTTTCGTTAATTAGTAAAATCAGCAGGTCTATAAATTCAGATTGTAGGTATCTTCAGTAATAAACATTATGAATTATAAATCAGCTACTTTTCTTTGGGTTATGAGCACGCATGAGAGAGGCAAAAAGTTGCGTAAAATTTATGGTTCGATGGTCTGAAGGAAAAAGGGACCACTCGAAAGAATAATGGCGGCTTATTGTTACAACTCGATGAACACAAATCACTTAATCATCATAATCATCATCCCTATCAAACTTTGGGCCAATGACTCATTCCGGCGTCCTCCACAGCAGTTCTGAGGGTGGCCCTCCCCAGATAGAAAACCAGAAAATTAAAAGTCTGTTGATCGACGTGACCACTATGGCCTACCGAGCGATTGTCAAATGTTGTAACATGTGGAGGATATTCATCATAAGGAACCCCTCAAGTCCGTCAATGTCGTCAGTGGTTGACCAGAGGACTAAATAGGCAACTTTAGAAATCGAAGAGAGGATGAACAGAAAACTGAGAAGTAATTACAACACGCAACTGGCAGCTGACATCACATCCTGCTTTCTAATTTGTTAAAATACAAAATCTTCTGATTGGTTATAAGTCTTATTGAATGAGGTATCGATTATCGATGTTGATATTTAGTTGTAACGCCGTATAGACTTGTAGGTAGAAGAAACCGTTGCGTTACAGCCCATAACATTGACAATAAAAATCTCATATCTCACGAGATAACGATTATCTCGATAACTAATCCACTTAGGCCTCGCGTGCCATAAAGCTTAAAATAGCTTAATTTAGTACTCCATAGTTAGCGATTTTAATTCTTTGAACAGGTCTCTCGTGTTGAATTCGTAAAAATGTAAGAGAAAGAACAGGTTTTTCTTAATATCCTGTACCATAAATTAATGAAGTGGTTCAAATTTGTAACATTAGCCAGCTGATGTTTCTAAAATAATTTATGTTAAATGTTTAAATCTTTAAGTCGGATAAAAGTAATTCCACATGCCTGTTAAACAAGGAAGGAACATGTCGAATATATTAAATTATTCACAGAATGCGTAAAATATACGTCTTAGAAATTCTAAATCGCAGAGTAAATGGAAAGCAAGTAAAATATCCACCTTTATGTGACTTCTCCATTAAAATACGGAGTAATAAAATTTATATTATTAAACACGGGGCGCTTAAGAGGAATTCGGATAAGAACCGTATCTTCTAAAATCGCGTGTCTCAGACAAAACATGAAGGATAGAACTTTTTTGAATTGTAGCCATGTTTTGAGGTAGTGCCCGGAGATTTCAAAATTATAAGAACATAGTTGGTCAACGGCTTAGTTATGTAGGTTAACGTGAGAAAAGGGAGGTACATTGCTCGTTCTGTGTTCCCTTTAACCTGTATGAATCGCCCGATTCCAAGCTGGGTTTGGACCCAGGTTGTCGCGATAAGTACTGTCCGCTCACCACAAAAAATCTACTGGGAGTGGGGTGGGCCCTGGACTCTTTCAAAAAACATCGTTTACCCCTGAAACACCATTCGTATACACACGAGTCAAAATGTATAAGCGTTTCCGCTATGGTATAAGAAATTTGCTGGTGAATCGATACATTTCATACCAATCGATACGAGAAATAATATATCGTTCTAATAATAAAAGTGTCCAGTTCAGTTGCGTCACATTGACATCTAGACCAGCGTTCACAATCGGCGTTATTATTAAGTGTTCTGTCTTACGACAGGTCCATTGCTCTGCCCAAACAGAGCTCTCCAGTTGTCCCTATTCTCGGCTTCTCGCTTTAATTCCTGGAACGTCATCTTCTTTCCTTGTTTAAGGTCGTCGGTTAGCTGTATCCGTCTTCTTCCTAGTCCTCTCTTTCCTTCAACCTGGCCTTCGATGATATCACTCAGTAATCCATTCCTTCTCATAATATGTCCCAGCCAGTTAGCTTTCCTTCGTGTAATCGCCTGCAGAATGTTTCTTTGCTCGTTGACTCTCCTCAATACTTCTTCGTTGGTCACTCGATCCGTCCACCTGATCTTCTCTATTCTTCTCCAACATCACATTTCAAAACTCTCCAGGTATTTCTGTTCCTTCTTCCTGAGTGTCCAAGTCTCTGCTCCATACAGCGCGACACTCCATACGTAACACTTCACTAGTTTCTTCTTCATCTCCAAGCCCAACTTGCTAGTGAGAAGTATCCTCTTCTTGACAAAAGCTGCCTTGGCCATGGCTATCCTTGCTTTTACCTCCTTGGTGCATAGAGCGTCCGTCGTGCTCCACATTCTCCATCTGTTGGTTTCCAACTACAACGTTCAATGGTTCTGCTCTCGGTGCTATCCTCATTACCTTTGATTTTTCAATGTTGATTTCCATTCCATACTCTCTACCTGTTTCCACTAACTTGTCCATCATGTTCTGTAATTCCTCCTCTTCCTTCGCCAATATTACTAAGTCGTCTGCATACTTTACAGTCTTTATCACTCTTCCTCCAATTTTGAAGTCTCCTGTTCCCTCCAGAGCTTCCTTGGCAAGCCATTCCCTGTACAGGTTAAAAAGAATTGGTGATAAGCAGCATCCCTGTCTTACACCTCTACCTATCTCAACGCTGTTGGTGTCTCCTGAGTCCAGTCTCACTTTGACTTTTTGCTGCATGTATAGGTTTTCGATTAGTCTTCTATCTCTCCAATCAATTCCAATTCTCTGTAGGATCCTCATTAATTTCTTCCATTTTACTCGATCGAAAGCCTTCTTCCAGTCGATGAAGCAGGCACATAATTCTTCCTTGACATCGAGAACTCTCTCTGAAATTATTCTCATAACTCCGATGGCATCTCTGCTTCCTCTTCCTCTCCTGAATCCAAATTGGTCGTCTCCCATCACTTCCTCTATCTTCTTTTCTAGTCTTTTAGTCAGTATTCTAGTCATTATCTTCGCCGCATGTGAGATTAGGCTGATGGTCCTGTAATCGCCGCACTTCTTGGAATTCTTTTTCTTCTGTAATGGAATCATTGTTACTTCCAGAAAGTCCTTGGGCCACTCACCGGAGGTGTATATCTTGTTAGCGAGTCTAGTAAGAACCTTCACTCCTTTCTCTCCAAGTTCTTTCAATAAGTCCGATGGGATTTCATCATCTCCCATAGCTTTTCTTCTTCTCATATTCTTTATGGCCCTCTCTAACTCGCTCTTCAGTATCTCTGGACCTTTGTCGTCCTCCTCTACTTCTTCTTCTGGCTCCAATTCCATCTCCGTCTCATCCTGTCGAATGGCCTTGTCATAGAGCTCTTCAATATAATTTTCCCACACAGCTTTAACTTCATTCTGGTCACTGACTATCTTTCCTGATGGGTCTTCTATTTCCTGTGTTCGAATTCCTTTGTTCTCTTTCCATCCTAGTTGTTTCGCCTTTGCATACATCAAATCGTATCTTCCAATTCTCTGGAGTGTCATTATCTCATCACATACTTCGTTGATGTAATCTTCTCTCGCCTTGTCTGTTTCTCTTCTCAGTTCGTTGTTCAGTCTTCGATATTTCTGTCTTCCCTCTTCACTGTTCCATCTCCTCCTCTCATCCATCTTATCGAGCATAGCCTGTGTAATCCATGCCTTCCTTGGTATTCTCTTCATCCTACCAACCTTTTCTTCTAATGCCACTGTTAGGCACTTCTTGACATTCCTCCATTCCTCTTCAACGCTTTCGCCTTCACTTTCACTTAATTTTCCTTCCAATTCTGCTCTTATTCAGCAACAAATAAACATATTTTATTTGCTGTTATAATCACCACCACCCCAACATTTATTAGGCCATGTGGCCTGTTACATTTTTTTGCTAGTAAAATTGTTAATAATTACTAATAAATGTTTATACCATTTCTGTTTTGGGACATGAACTCTACATTGACGATGATTTCTCTTCTGATTTATTTGACAATTTTCATACAAAGGCCATAAATTGCTGTCATACTGTCGGACCAAATTTAAAAGAAATGCCTAGTGGCTCTGGAAGGAAACTCATACTGAAATGGGGTGACATAAAGACTGGGGTCAAGGTTGACTTGACAGCCACAGAATAGAAAGACAAAACATAATCATACTGACATATATGCGTCATCCTCCAGCAGAAGGTAATTTCTGTGATGAGCATGGAAATTCACTGAAACCATCCATTGTACAAGACTAATAGATGCATGGGGTATGCAGACAAGAGTGACTGCATGGTAAACAGTGAAAAAACAGTGGACAAAATGGAAATGGAATAAAAAATTATTCTTTTACTTTCTGAACCTTTCTATTCTGAACAGTTTTATTCTCAGTTCTTGTGATTCAGAATTTTCTAATCGAAATTTCAGACTTACCTTGGTTCCGGATCTAATACAAGAGGAGGAGAGTGCCTGGACCACAGGTACTTCCAGAACTTAATTGACAAGACTTGACAAAATACACGATCGCTGTAGGCATTTTGCTCTGCATGATTCGGTCTTTGACGTAACCTTCTCTGAAGGACCCTGTCTTAGTAAGGTTCGGTCTCTGTATGACCGTCTCGGGCCTAACTTTACCTGTCGTAACCTAACCCAAACTAACCTAACCTCTGAGACATGAGGAGTCTGGCAGAGACCGTGTGAGGCAGAGAACTCATCTGACGGAGACAGGTTGAAGAACAGATCGCGTGAGACAGCATGCCAATGTTAGATCGAGTTTGACAGTGATCGGTTGTTGTGTGGATAGCAGTAAAATTTTAAAAAAATTTCAAGTTTTCAAAATTTTTTGAAAAATCAAAAAACTCTGGAAATTGTCTGAAAAGCGCACGAAACCAAAAAATTTTTGTGAGGTTTTTGGACAATTTCCAGCATTTTTTTAAGTTTTGAAAATTTGGAAAAATTTCAATTTTTTTTTCAAAACTTCTCCCCACCTGATCGCTGCCAGTATAGTGCTCTGCATCATCCGGTCTTTGACGTAACCTATGAAGGAACCTGTCTCAGTAAGTTCCGATCTCTGTATGACAGTCACTCGCCTAACTTGACCTAACCTAACCTAACCCAACCTAATCTAACCTAACCCAACCTAACCTAACCTCTGAGACATGTGGAGTCTGGCAGAGACCGTGTAAAACAGAGATTGTATCTGATGGAGACCGGTTGAAGCACAGACTGGGTGAGACAGAGCGTGCCTCTGTTTGATCGGATTTGGCAGTGACCGGTTCTTGTATGGATCTAGCAGTGAATTTTTTTTAAAAAAATTTAAATTTTTCAAAATTTTTGAAAAATGTAAAATGCTGGAAATTATCTGAAAAGCGCACAAATCAAAAAAAATTCGGAAAAAATTTGAATGTAAAATTTTCCAAAAATTTTAAAAATAAAAAATGCTGGAAATTGTCTGAAATGCTAACAAAAGCAAACAATTTGAAATTTTTAAAAAACTTAGAATACAAAATATTAAATTTTTTTTGGTTTTGTGCGCTTTTTAGAAAACTTCCAGGTTTTTTGAATTTTTGAAAATTTGGAAAAATATCAAAAAAAAAATTCAAAAATTCTCCCCACACGATCACTGTCAGTATAGTGATCTGCATCATCCGGTCTTCGACGTAACCGACGACACCTCTTGCTGGAAACTCTCCAAGCTAAAAGGATCGATAGGCCGTGCTTTCGCAGTCCCTATGCGTACTGAACATCGGGATCAAGCCAGCTTTTGCCCTTTTGCTCCACGCGAGGTTTCTGTCCTCGCTGAGCTGGCCTTAGGACACCTGCGTTATCCTTTGACAGATGTACCGCCCCAGTCAAACTCCCCGCCTGACAGTGTCCTCAGATCGGATCACGCGGGGCACTGTCGCAAATTCTCTGAAAGACCCTGTCTCAGTAAGGTCCGATATCCTTATGACAGTCTCGGGCCTACCTTTACCTAACGTAACCCAACCTAACCTCTGAGACATGCGGAGTCTGGCAGAGACCGTGTAAAACAGAGATCGTATCTGACGGATACAGGTTGAAGCACAGATCGGGTGAGACAGAGTGTCCTCTGTTAGATCGGGTTTGGCAGAGACCAGTTCTTGTATGAATCTAGCAGTAAAAATTAAAAAAAAATCAAATTTTTAAAAGTATTTTAAAAATAAAAAAATTCTGGAAATTGCCTTAAAAGCGCACAAAATAATTTTTTTTCGAAATTACTGAAAAAAGTTTCGAAAGTAAAATTTTCATTTGTGTACATTATGTACATAAAATAAATTTAATAAGGTTCATGCTCAATAAAACTTGTTTGGTTGGTTACATTTCCCCAACCATGTGGAGAGCAGGTCTTGGGTCAAGTTCAACTGTTGTGCAACAACAGCATCAGGTCAAATTAATACAAGAATGTTATAAACCACAACAGCCTGTGATAATATTAGTGCAAGAATGGTTTAAGGTGCAAAGACCTTAGATGGCATTTGTGCAAGAACAATCTACTTGACGTGGAATAAAGAACACCTCTGGAATGTCAGTATACTCCAATAATTGTTTCTTTCAATCTTGCTACAACACAAAACTGTCTTAAAAACTTCTAACTTCAGCTAAATTAATTGTTTGCCAATCAGTAAGTAATTTTCTAAGGAAAACTTGACTCTTGTGTTCTTTAAGCACCACATCATGAAGATATATATAAACTGACTCAGACCACAGATAATGCTACAAACATAAAACGGTTATAAATTAAAAACATTGAAAAGTTTAAATTCTGCAGTTCATGAAGATGATCTTGATGCACACCAAATGAATACATAAAACTGCCGCTCCAAAATATAATACAAAATTAAGATTAAATTACTTGTCTGATACTAAACATGGGGTTCAATATGAATAACTTAAAGAAATTATAATATTATTTATCTCAACAAAATTAACAAGAAACGTATAAAACTTTGTTTTGTATCTAAAATTTCTGTTTTGAATGGATGAACACTTGTCTCTCTAAAAGGAAGCAAGGATAAGGGAATTTAAGAACACAGTGCTGAGAAACATATTTGGAGCTAATAAGCTGAAAACAAAAGTTACGTAATAAGAAGCAGCAAATATTATCAGGATAATCAAAGAGAATCAGAACAGAATTTTAGAATATCTTACTGGAAGAGACCATATAGAAGGCTAGGCAAAGGCCAGAGAATGGAGTGTGAGGGTGTGGCCTGAACGCAACTGGTTCAGAACACAATACTGTGACATGTTCCATGAACAGTTGGTTATTTGTGCACCAGCTGAGCAAAAAGACCCTTTTCTATGAATTCCTTCATATCATTTCTTCACAACAATCTCTCATTCTATGCATTCTTACCCTCGTGCATCCTTACGCCAGTATGGGGCATAGAGGCCAGAAAATGCTGGAACAAAATACACACCTCCTGTAGATGGCACATCTGCTGCTGCACTCTCTGAATCACCGACTTCCCTCAAAATATTCACGTTCTTATGATTTTGTCTATTATATTTGAATATTTTATTTCAATACAATTCTGTTCGACACTGGTAACTTCTTTTCTTACCATTATATATTATGAGTAGGGCAAATAACTTGTACAGGGAAGATGTAAAATTCATATAAAATTTTAGTCAGAAACTTGAAGAGAAGACTTTGTAGACCTAATCATAATAATCTGGCTCGACTTCAGGTCCACAAATGGGCTCTTGTGGTTCAGCTTCCAAAACAGGAACAGAAGTTCTTGAACAGCTGAGTGATTACTAGGTCCTTACAAAGGACACTACTCTGCAAGTTAGTTAACTGCACCTGAAATAGGAAGGGGGCGGATGAGGAAAAACCCTTCTTCCTCAGAACCTCCATAGAATCAGGCATTTAGGAAACCACATTCCAGCATCCATCTTGGTCTTGTAGGTTTTGCACCTACCATGTTCTTTTCACAAGGACGGCCAATGCAAATTGAACAGGGCAAAAGAGAAAATGTCTTTACTTCAAATAAACACTCAATTATTTCTCACCAATCACAAAAAGTTGTAAAACTCAAAACAAAAAGATTCATGTTCACAAAACTCAGTTCGCTCCATTGATTCCTTCCTTCACGGCTCCCACAAATGCCTTACATTTCTTACCACCAACTTGCGAGGCATTCATCGCCCAGATGATGGAGGCAGTATGACCTCTGAAACTTCGGATAAAAACCCAGAAGACAGAAGTCTTCATACTCACCGCTGTGAAAACCTCAAATCTTACAATTTGTTCTGTTGAGAAATGTAACATTTACCGCAAGCCATTTCAGCAACGTCGGTGCGAGTAACTTAAGTTTAATATGGGAGTAACTTTGAGGGTGATGGCTCCTAAATCCTTTTTGACGTAAATACGTCTATACGGAAAGGAAGTTTATATATTGACTTTATTCTAAATAATTCCTTTATACTTTATTCCTACCAGATACGTAGATTGAATCAAGTTTCTCTTTATATGGACGTTGAAACTGTAATCATCGTCCAATTCTCTAGGTAGTAGCGTTGCCATATTATTAACATCTACTGGAACATTGATAACTTGTCCCAGTATCCGAAATGCACCCAATTGATGTCTTAACCTCCCAATTTGCATAAATGGAAGTAATGTAATGTAATGTTATCTTCAATGTCATCCATCTTGTTACGAAAGTGGATTGTTGACGGCAATAATGTAACACAACAATGCCGAGTAAACTGACCATTGTTGCCGGTCCATGTTTACACATTGTTGATATGGATTGACAACAATGGTTATGTTAGCTAAGAAACTAATTGTTACGTCATCTGTTTACTCGGCATTGTTGCATTAGTATATATTGTCGTCAACAATCCGCATTCGTCATTGCGGAAAGAGTTGAGCTGTGAATCGGTTGTAGAAAAAGTGCGTCGTAGACTAAATAATTTTGACATTGTGTTTCATTACATTACATTTCATTTCGTTATATTACATTACATTCAGCTACCTTCCTTTCATTGTCTAAAACATCAGAACTGTTTAAGAAATGAAGAAAGGTGAAAGAAAACGGTATCAACTACTTGAAGTACCAACAGCAACAAGGTAAACTACTCATTCGATATATTACGATTACGATAACTCTTATGAAAACTGACTTTATGATCGATTTTAAGACGAAGATTTGCAACGTAGAAAGTTGACTGACCAAGAACAGTTGGCCTCTGAACAGCGAAGTAAAGAACTAAAACATCAGACCTATTTAACAAATAAAGAAAAGCGAAGGAAGACTTACATTGATAAACGAAATATTAAATATCAACAGAAACCGATAGACGAAAAACGCGAAATTATCGAGAAGGAAAGACAAGGACTCTAGAGAAGAGAAAAGAGCGCTTTGCTCTAATCTCTTATATAAAAGTCTGATTTCTAAGAAGCTGAAGATTAAAGTACACAAAACAATAATTTTTCCCGTTGTCTTGTATGGGTGCGAAACATGGTCTCTCACTCAGAGGGAGGAGCACAGATTGCAGGTGTTTGAGAATCGGGTGTTGAGGAGGATATTTGGGCCTAGGAGAGAAGATGATGGGACATGGAGAAAACTGCATAATGATGAGCTTAAAAATCTGTACTCCTCCCCTAATATTGTCAGGGTGATTAAGTCGAGAAGAATGAGATGGGCTGGGCATGTAGCACGCATGGATGGGACAAGAGGTGTGCACCGGTTATTGGTTGGGAAGCCTGAGGGGAAGAGACCACTGGAGAAACCTAGACGTAGATGGGAGGATAATGTCAGGCGGGATCTATGGGAGATAGGAGTTGAAGGAGACTGGATTTTGTTGGCCCGGGACAGGGTCCGGTGGAGGGATTTGGTTAATTCGGTGATGAACCTTCTTGTTCGGTAAGCCATCTGGTTGGTTGGGTCCACTATTTGGGAAGCCTGAGGGGAAGAGACCTCTGGGGAGACCTAGACGTAGATGGGAGGATAATGTCAGGCGGGATCTATGGGAGATAGGAGTTGAAGGAGACTGGATTTTGTTGGCCCGGGACAGGGTCCGGTGGAGGGGTTTGGTTAATTCGGTGATGAACCTTCGGGTTCCGTAAGCCATCTAGTTAGTCAAATATAAATGTTTCAGATTTGGAATTGCGAATTTTGATAGTATCAAGTATGTGCTTATTAGTTGCCCATTTTTAAATACAACAAACACTTGCAGATAATTATATTTTACATGTAACTAATATTTCCAATTTTTAGAAGATTTATGTATGACTAACCTACCATTTGCTTAAGGCCCTTAGGAAACCCACAAAAGATGTTACAACAATTAACCTGGTAAAAATTTGAACCAGAAACTCAAAATATAAAGGCGGGGTGATAAGGACTTCGCCACATTTGGTTGGTGAATGTATTGAATGTTGTTGTTTTCTGGGTTCTGGTGCTGTCATTACGCTTGAGGGGCACAGTTGACATCTTCGTGGCAAGAGTATCAAATATCAATCTGTCTGTACTCACTTCCTGGTTAAGTGGTACTTTATTAATATTGTTGAAAGGTTTCCACATTAACATATTTATTTTAGCAATGTAAAATTTGCTGCAGAAAATTGTGAAAAAAGTTGGATCTAAAATCCATGTCATTGAGAGATTGTTTTATTCTTGGCACTTAATAGTACGCAGTTGAGTAGGAACCTTAAATCTAACCTACATAAAAGCATTTAAATACAGATTTGTGAAATCCAGTAATCTTGCCTGCTCAGAAAGTAAGATCACCGAAGAAATGGTTTTGGGTGAAATTGTAAAATTTATGTGACAACATTTATTTACTTGTGATTAATAATCTCTTTCATGATAAAAATTAACGTTTGAAACAAGTTTAGAGTTAATTAATATATATTTATGTTGTAATGTTTTTATATTTTGTTGTAGATATTCTGGTCCTGACATGGTGAGGAAGAAAGGTAAGCTATGGCCACTTTGTGTCTTGTTTGATATAATATTAAGTAGACCCAGTTCTCTGTGACCTTTTACTTTTTGAGAACTTTCACAAGTAGCTGTATATCTTGTTACAGCCTATCCATTAGTGGGTAGAAAACAGTTTCTGTTCTTGTTAATTACACTGCCTACCGTTGCAATAGTGAAGGTGGCCATTTCTGAGATATGGCCCTATGAGGTGGACTGCTACCTCAGATTGTAGGTTAAATAAACTAATTTTAAAGTTTCTGTTTTTATGAGTGCTGCAAATGCCCTTATAGCAAAACATGCCGAGCTTAGTTTAAGGATGATGTATTGAATATGTGTTTTCCAGTCTAAATTGTTATTAATTTGTAGACCAAGAAATTTTATTTGAATCAATTTCCTCCATTATTTTATCTACTCGTCATACCATATATTTTGACTTACACAAGTTCTGCTGTTAGTACAAAATTTCATGAAAATTGTTTTGTCACAATTTAATGTGAGTTTACTGGCTTCAATTTATTTGTTTAATCTAACAAGGACATCATTTATGTAATTTTGAAAACAGGCAATTTCTGGATGTGAAATAATAATATTAGTATCATCAGCAAAGAGTATAGGTTTAGACTGAGAGTTTATGGTTGGGGCTGATCATTGATAAATACAAGAAAAATCAGAGGATCAAATATTGAACTTTGAGGCACTTCATGTTTTACAACACCCCAATTTGTGTAGGCGCTATCATTTGAATCTGATGATTTTATTTCTAGCTGTTGCTTTCTGTCATGAAGGTATGATTTAAACCACTGACCAGCTTTATATTTAATTCTGTAAAAATTTAGTTTTGATAGTAATAATTCATGATTTACACAATTGAATGCTTTAGGAAGATCACAAGGTATTCCACCAACATGCACTTTATTATTTAGTGCTCTTAAAATTTATTCTGTATGTTGAACAGGGCTTTATCAGTTGAGAGATTTTTTTCAAAATCCAAATTCTTCACCTGCAAGGATGTTGTTCGAGTTTAAGAAATCACTTACTCTCTTATACATAACTTTTTTCAAATATCTTAGAGAATGTGCATGAAGTTAATGATGCTAGGCAAAATGAGATGCATACAGCTGAATTATAACTTAGGAATAGTTTGTGAGAGGTTGAGATTTTTATTTAAAAGTTTAAAAGGCTTAACTCACCATCTACTGATCAGATTCTGGCACAGTTGATTTATGCAGTAGTTACAGCTACAGTTGATATGTTTTGAGATCTGCAGACTTATTAGTTTTATTCTGAAGCAGAAAGAATTATCAGAGCAGTGGGAGGAATATGTTATTGTAGGTCTTGAAAATGTTTGTTTGTATTAGGAGCTAGCCCAGAAATTTTGGAGGAAGACATTAACTTTTCAGGAGCATGCAATCCATTGAAGCACCTATTAAAATCATGCTTGTCTGCCTGCCTGTCCATATGCGTTTATCTATTTTAATCTTTATTAGTTCAGACTGTTTTACCATTTACTTCTTTAAACTTGTTTTGTTAATTGAGAGATATCTTCATAAGTAACATGGTGTTTAATTTTGCCATTGGCATCCTGTCAACCATTGTTGTAGCATAAATATTCTAATTGTTTTACTTTTTCCTGAATTATTAGACCCAGGGCATGGATTAGTACAGGCTCTTGTGAACATAACCTTGAGGTTCCGTAAATGGCATTGAATTCCTTGATAGGTCGAGTGACATAAAATTCTCAAGAAGGACTGTGTTCCATGGATTTAGTTAAGCTAAATCTTATTTTAATGTAAAATTTTTATTCAGGGAAGAAATCTAGTGGACAGAGAGAGGAGCAGGCAGCAGGAGGTCAGCCTCTGATGAAAACTGTTAGGCAGCAAGTGGGATCATCACAAAAGCAAAACGAGGCACCCCCAGTGTTGTCAGGTGGTTGCGTAGCTGGACCATCACAGCAATCACAGGGACAAAGGTTTCAAGGTCCACAATATTGTTCACAACCTCAGAATCAACAGCCAATGAAACCTCCTACTTACGATGCTGGCAGAGGAAGAGGACAAGGAAACCCCCGAGCAGGTACTTAAAACGTTAATACATTCTGTATTTGGCTGATGGAGAATGCCTTCTGAATATGTAATGTTTGTCTGCATTTTTTATTGAATACTATCTTAATCTTGTCAACAGTATCACCCCATTACGTCTTCCTGTGTTCTGCCTTTCATAAGTCATACAAAACCACTTCAAAGTTGTTACTGAAATGTAAACAATTTTTTCTTAATTTCTATTAACTCAGATATTTGTCATATGTTCATACCGTTCTCAATTATCTTCTTCTATGATGGCCCACAATTTGTCAAAGATTGTGCAGTATTTGATGATACAGCTGTGTTTATTTAACAACACTTTTTCAGTTGCTCGTATTCAGACTATATAGCATCAAATGAGAGGATGATGGTAAATAATGAATTGGAAAGGATGTGGAAAGAAGTGGTCATGGCCTAATTCTTGCATATTGTATGTTCTATCAATGCAGATAATTAATAAGTGTTTAACTATTATTAGAATGAAGAATTTTTCTAGTGAGGCTCTTCTGCCTCTGGAGTGTGAGTAAAAATAATTGTTTACCCACACTCTAAGACACTTCTTATTACAAAATCCAAAAATGTCGGTGGCCTGAAGTATATTTTACTTTGTATCCATATGCACATTTTTATTTTCATTACGAAACTGCTGATATTGTGCTCAGGAAGGTGTTTGATTGATAATTTTAAAATTAAAGTTTTGTGTTGGAAATTTAATTTTAAAATAATTTTTAACTTAACTATACTTTTTCAGCTCAAATAATAAGTCACAAAATAGTTTGATTTTTGGCCTATTTTCATTCCATATGGAATACAAAATTAATCTCATTAGATTACCATGCTGTCTGTGTGTGTACCTGTTTGTCATTATTTTCATGTTTTGAGCCACTTTATCTCTTTTAATGAATTTTGATCTTTAAGTTATGCTGTATGAGATAACTACAACCTTGTAATTTTATTTTTATGTAATCAGTAACAACATTAGGGCATAAACAAAAAGTTATGTGGTAGGAGCAACACTAGTATCACTTTTTGGAGATTCCTGAAATACATGTATGGATATTCTTTATAGAATGTAAAACAATGTAGTGAGTGTGTGAACATTTTATTTTGGCTTTCAGTTTTGCAGTGATAGCAGCTGAAGCATTGGGACTAGGAATAATAGTATTAGTGTGAAAGTACCTACAAATTTGTGCAAAATGTTTGCATATCAACAAGTGCAAATGTAGTAATAGTATTAATCTTCAAGGTTATGTTTGACGAACGTAACATTAGTCTCTTTCCTTTATAATGCTGACACAAGCATAGACTGATCTTTATTAATTCTGTAAACTACTAAAATAACCTTTATGAGTTCAGCCTGGAACTCCATCCTTGTGTTGAACTGATCTCAGTTTTATATTCTTGAATAAAGAATATTTATAAATTTTAAATATATTTTGTTGTTCATTGATGAACTTGCAGGCACTGTAAAGCAACAGACTGGAGATGCTGATGTTGCAGCTATAACTAAAGGAATGCAGACATTAAAGATCCCAAATAGGACAGGTTGTGGGACGAAAGGAAGAAAAACTGTTGTAGAAACCAACTATTTATCACTGGACTTGTCAAAGCTTCGGAACAAAATTGCAATTCATTATGATGTGGAATTTAAACCGTCACCATTTCCAAAAAGACTTTTGAGGTGTGTATAGCCCCATTATAGTTTGCATATGATATGTACAGGTAAACTTTGTATGATTTTTATGGGATAATGAATAATAATTATGTTAACGTTAGATTCAAAATGGTTATATTTAGTTTTACAATAATTCACTCTGATTTGCATTATTTGGTAACTGGTAAGATTTTAATTGTACATATTTCAATGCACTGTTGTTTTTTTTTTAAATTATCTTACCCACAAATCTAGGAAGTAAATCAGTTTTTACGATGTTTTGAAGATATGTTGCGTGTGAAAATGTGTTTGCTATAATACCAATACATTTAAATCTAACAAATACTGAACTTTTCTGCCTTCAAAGACTTTGTACATCCATGGATATTTGTGTAGCTAGCAGCAAAAATGAATTTCTTACCTGTTGTCTATCTTGTTTAGGTCAGTTTGAACAATATTAAAACTTTTAATGACTTGCTTCTCTGATAACTCAGAATACTATGATGTTAATTTTCTCACAGTAATTTGTGTGTTGTTGTTAATAAGTAGGAGGCTGAATGTTATGTTTTGTATTTATGCAATTTGGTAGAATCAATGCATTGCTTATATACTTACAGTTTGTTATTGTCAACATTGTCAGTGTTGGTAAAATTCATTACAAGTTTAGGAGCTAGCCAAAACTTTAGGGACTAAACGTAATGTGGTTTGCCAGGTGTTGCTTCATTTAACAGTACATTGCAAGCAGGTCCTTTCTCATTGTGATTTTGAATTAATGACTGCTGTCTCCATTATAGCATTATTTGTAGATGCATGTTAAAAAAGTCCTAAATTTTTGTTTTTGTAACAATACATACTCTAGTCCAGTGGTTTTGAACTTGTGGGTCAGAATGAATTGTGAGGGTGCCTTGAAAGGGTGACAAGCTTAACCCTTTCCTCACTGATTGTTGCATTTGTAACCACACTTGGAGGATACAATGAGGATCTTTGGTTAGTGTATGAACTGTAGTGATCTGATAAGAACAGTTCCATTATTTAATAAAACTATTAATGATAAACTGTTTGCACAGCTTTATTCAGTCAGACTTTCATGAAATTCTTCAGGTGTGGGTCCATTGCATGCGCTTTATATAAACTATGTTTATTTGTCATAAGAGATATTTTGATTTGAGGTTATGTACATTGTTTTGTATAACAATAAAGATTCAAATTATATAAGTTGATATATAAACTTATAGTATGTAGCATCTAGCTTTCTTGAAGTTCATGACATTTCCAGGTACTAGCATTGTTAAGACCAAAGTAGTTAGGTCTGTAATGTAAAAAAATCTTGCTGTTTTATTATGCCTCAGTAGAAACTTGATAGATTAAAGGTCTTAAAATGTTATTGCACAGTGTAGAAGACTACGTTGCTTCTATTATAAACATGTATGTTATGCAGATTGTGTATGTTGTATTGAATTTTTATGCTTATAAATATATCATGTTTCTGTATGTTTCTAGTTTTGTTAGAATTACTGTTGAAACTGTATAACATTTTGTGTAATTATACATAATCTCTTATTTCAGACGTGCAATGGAAGAATTCAGGCGGAGAAACTTTCCTGATCGATATCCAGCTTTTGATGGGAGGAAAAACTTGTACAGTACTCGAGAGCTGCCAGAGGTATGTTTGGTTTAATTTAACAACAATAAGCTGTTGCTGCTGGTAATGTTGATGTGGATGTAAAGACATAAACCTTATGATAGAGGCAGTACGCTCGTTTGAAACATTGATCATTTCCTACCAGACTACACAGTGCGACATCCCAGATGACAGCCTTCTTCATACTTATCATTATGAAAGTCTCAAATTTTGCCATATCAGAGTTAATTAAAAAAGTTGGTTTTCCTGTGTATTTGTTGTAAGATTTATAAGTCTTCAGTTCTGAACATTGTGGTACATACAACTATTGAAAGAGGTACTGTGATACTCTGTAGCAAAGTACTGAAGTGTTTTTTTTTTCAGATAACTGATCATTTCACGGTGCAAGATGATGAATCTGTTAGGGTTAAAGAGTGTGAGATTACCATCAAATACACATCTCAAGTTAATTTGGAATCCCTCTCTACATATATGAGCAGTGAGCGTACACTGGAAATCCCACAGAAAGCTATTCAGGCTGTGGATGTTGTGCTGCGCAATGCACCATCTTTGCATGGGTAAGTAGTTAATTAGCTGTTTTGTGACTCTTAGTGTACCAGAAACATCTGATTGGTCTGTAAGGTATTCATCAATACTGTGTCAGTTACAGAGATTGTGTAGTGTCAAATGAAGTGAATGAAAGTATGTAAAGACTTGAAAGATGTCTACCTCAAGATACTCACTGGTAGTGCCTGCAGGGCCAAGGAAGAGCTAGAAAGCACTGAATTATGGTAACCAGAAAACCTGGCTGAGATTTGATCATGAACTTGAGGAGGATTGTGACATGATAATTGTTAGTTAATTTTAAAACGTGCAAAATAATTATGAATGTTGATTAAAATGGATATGAATATTGTAAAAACTCTGCATGTATTTAGTTATTATTCGTAGAGAGATTTTTTGGTTTAAGGGTCAATGTGCAGGATGATAGAACTGGAATTTTTCATCCCAAATTTCTATGGCATTTTAAATAATAGTCTGTGATATAAAATTCCAATTGATTCTGTTCAAAGTATTTTTTTCTGTGATCAGTACATTTTTATCAATCAGCGTTGAGTTGTCAATGATTTAACTTACAACAGTGCTGTTTGTGCAGGGCCGGATGGGTCTTTGGTAGGTATGTTTGCGTCTGTGTGGGTGAAAAGGGGTTACTGGTGAGATCTCTTTCCTGTCAGGGTTAACATGGGGAATAAGGATGATCACCAGCTGGATTGTAGAAAATTGCTGTGAAGTGGTGAGGTTGCAGGAGCGTCAAGTTTTGCCACAGTTGTTAACACTGGTATATACTATATAGTATATGGTTTATTAATGTTGATGAAGATGATTCTCATAGGTACAACACAATGTTTATCAGAAAGAACACAGCCAGCTTTACAAAGAGGATGAATCCACTCTAATTTCTCGGATTGCTGCCAACTAGGCCACAATGCAACTCCGTTATTCCCAAGTGTTTGGGACTGTTTCTACCAGTTGCCACTTCCCTACCCTCTTTTTACTGAAAGATTCCTGGAAAATAACTGCTCAGTACTTAGGTTTTTCAAAGGAGTAGCAGATTTATGGTGTACAGAGTGCATGTGGATACCTGCGTTTTACAGCTTAGTTGTGTGTGCTTGAACTCAGGGGTCCATGGCAGACTCATTGGCTAGACCAATTATAAACTGTGTTGTATCTCTCCAAACCTTTCATGACTATACATTATTAGAATTCTGAAAGGATTTTCCCTTTTTGAAGTGTATTTACAAACTGCTAAATTTTCTGTTTATTTGTTCCTTGCTTCAGCTTTATGTCAGTTTTATCTTGGAGTATAATTTTGTTTGATTTTAGTTTTACCTTAAAACACTGTATCAGTAAATTAATTGACGTTCTAAAATTTAGCTCTGCTTCTTCAGATGTTAAACAAGAAACACGAATTGTATGAAGTACCAGAAATCAGCTCATTATTGGCATGTCATTCATATTTTTCTCTCATTTTCCCAACAAGATACTTAAAAATATGGCTTTGCTGCTTCCTATATATCAACTAGAATTCATGATGTAATCGCAGTATAATTCTGTAAATTGTGCAGTAGACATGAAGTGCTGAAGCATGAGAAATAAAGAAATCTATTAGAGTTTGAAGTGAGTTCATAATGAGTCTTTAGCCTGGTTTCTGACTAAGTAATTTGTGGTTTTCCTGAGTTTCTCCACCAAAATTCTGATATAATGCATTAAAATATGTCAGAACTACTACTTCCCGATTTCATTAATTCTTTCACTGAACGCTGTATAACATGAGGCATTTAACAAGAAGATAATTCTGTGTTTTTCTTTGACAGTCGGATGCTGTCTTTTCGCTATGCAGGCTTGGTCTGCAGGGGATTTATGGTGGATAAACTGTTACTGAAGTGGTTTTTTTCTGAGTTCTTTTGTTGTATCCTGTCAGTTATTGATTAAACAGTGTTCCATACTGTCAGTGAAGTGTGTGACTATGCAGGACATTAACAGTCTCATACCTGTTGAGACTTCAACCCTGAAGTTCGCTTCAGTGATGATTGTATTTCATGTCGCTGTTTTGTTGAGGTGCATGAAGAATTTAATTTGAAACTGTTTTTCTGTGTTTAATAAGATAATGGTATTAATGTTTATCTTGTTAGGTTTGTGCAAGTTGGACGCTCATTCTATACTCCTCCAAGCGGTACAATTTTGAAACTCGGTGATGGACTTGAAATGTGGTATGGAATGTTCCAAAGTGCCACTTTGGGCTGGAAGCCATTTGTGAACATTGATGGTCAGTATATTTAATGGTTGGTAATACTTGGTACTTGATACAGGGGCTTGTCTTAGTGTTAGCATTACCCTCTATATTTTTAGGTACCTTGTTTAGTTGGACATCATTACTCAACCCCATGAAAAATTTATTGCAGATATTGTCAGTAAGCATATTTGCAAGTTAAATGTCAACTCTAAACAGAATCACATGTGCACCAAAATACATAACCAGGTACTGAAAAAGACACTTTTGTGTTTGCCTAAGATGAGGTGTTTTTCTGAGCTGGTGTGCCAAGATTTATAGTAATGTTTATTATTAATGGGTCATGTGTACTACAGGCTGCTGAACATTCTTTGGGAAACAAAATACATCAGGCATTGAAAACATAGAATACATATGAGCTTTTATTGAAAAATAAGCAATATTTTTTCCATTGTTATGAATTCTTGGTATTTGTTACATTTTTCATTTTCGTTTGTTATTGTGAATAACATTTTATTTTATAAAGGTTAATTGTGAAAAAGGTCTATCACTTCTTTTTTAAATAATCCAGGCCATAAAATTGTTTCCAATGAAATTCATTATCCAGAAGACAGAAATCTTCATGCTCACCACTGTGGAAATCTCAAATCATTCTCATTATCAACAGTTTGTACAACTGCTTTAAAATAATTTGGCACCAAAGGGGCTAAGCACATAAGTGGTGACAAATAAGGCATTTTTTTATCAAAAGCTTTGGGTTGGTGGTCCAGTTTTTAGCTCTGAATACGAAACTTGGCATGATTTTTAATGACTTACAGGTTTTCTGCATAAAGTTGTAAATTATTTTTCCTTGTATTGAATTAAAATTATATCACATTAAAAAGATTTGAAATAAAAGTTGTAGATGTGAATGGGATATATGTATTACTTGTAAATGCTTCTGTATGTGATGCTTATTTTGAGAAGCTTGATAAAGTTTGCAGAGTTGTGTAAAATAAAATAATTTATAGTCATGTACATTTTTAAAAATTGGCCATCTGTTATGTAGAACCCTTCAGTGGAACTGTAAAATCGGTGGACGAGTATGAATACTGAAGTAATCATACTGCAGCACTAAGTTTATTTGTGACATTTATTTCTGATTTAATTGTGATAATTATGTTTGACAGTGACACATAAAGGTTTTCCATCACCACAAAATGTTGTGGATGCCATTTATGAAATCTGCAGACCTCAAGATCACAGTGAGTTGAACTACAATCAGAAGGAGGATTTCAAGAACTATATCAGTGGTAAGGTTGAGAATAGTTACTGAAAAACTGCATTATCCCTTTTAGTACCAAGCCAGTACATTATGCCATAAGACTGTGAAGCAATTTTGTTTGAAAAGGAAGACCTGTAGTTAAGAGATATATTTTTCTTTGGAAATGTAGTTTACACATTCAACAGAACTGTGTTCATATATGAGCTGTTAAAAGCAAGTAAAACGTTCATTTTGCAAAATACATTTTCAAATTAACATTGAATTTTCACATTTAAAATAATGTTCTCCAAAGATCAAAAAGTTATGAACACAATTAATACAAGTTGCTAGGAAACCACAACAAACTCATTGTCAGCATTGTTATTCACAGCAAAAGCATTACAGAGATCAGTTGGATAATGCTGTTTAAGGAAATAATTGCTGTTTATTCTGAGAATTATTAAAACCATAAATGCAAATTATAAGAGATATTGATTGTTAAAAAAGGTGGAACATGTAGTTAACACTGAACTTCAAATACTTAAAGTTATGAATAAAATAATATGGTTGAAAACTCTGTTGATCAGGGACCATTATGTCCCTTTAAAATTCACTTCTTAAGGTTTTTAAATGTGGCCTCTTCAAGTAAGGTTTTTGAACTATAGGGTCCGTGCTAACCATATGCTGGTCTTTTAAATTGTGGGCATAAGAGGAGAAGTGACATTATATACTTTTCTCAGGAGGGACAAAGTTATTTTAAATACTCAGCAATGTGTGTAGGCCTATTGTTAATTTATTTACATACAGATTTGTGTCCTCACACTATAACATCTGACTGTTGGTTTAGCTATTTGAATAACATAACATGAAGATGGCTGTTTTCTGGGAACTTCTGCCAGACTGCATGGCACTATAACCCAGAAGACAGTCATCTTCATGCTCATCACCTTGAAAATCTCAAGTCCTACTAAGCAGCAACATTATTTGGTACATAGGAGTTATCTCCTTTTTGCATGAAGGTTTTGAATTCTAGTTTAAATAGCATTTCTGAAAGCTTAATGAAACTGCAGTCAGAGTCCTCTATTAAAACTAACTTCTTTTAGAAGTTAATATAGCCAGTTAGCTTAGTATGACTAGTGTTAGATTCCCAGCAGAGGCAGAGGATTTTTCTTCAAGTCCCTGCATCCAGACCAGCTCTGTAGCCCACCCAGACTTCTTTCCCGTGGGTAGTAGATGGGCCTTTCTGCAGGGGTAAAGCTTGGATAGGGCATGCCGCTGAACGAATCATTCCCATGTAATGCAGAGGTCAAGAACATATGCCAGCTTGATGTCCTGTCCTGTCAAGTGCCTTCATTGTATGTGTGACAGTCTAAAAGTATACAAGTTGTTGGTATTGAATTTTATTTGTTTCAGACTTAAAGATTGATTACATGATCCCTAACAACCCAACCAGCAAGCGAACATTCAGGGTAAACGCAATTGCTGAATGTCCAGCAAAATTACGGTATGTTCAATCTTTTGTGAGCTACAGTCATATCTTTATGTTCACATGTTTTTCATCAGTAGATAGCTGTGAATGTACAGGAATGTTTCTGACTTCACATGTGCAGTTATATGAAATGAGAAATATGATAGCTACAAGTTTGCCTTGATAATTTCTACCATCTGTTGAAATCTCTTAAATTATTTTTCCTGGAAATAGGGATCTGTGTTAAACAGAAAATTTTTTAAAATGGTAAAAATTCAGTTTCCCTGGGATTACATTATGAGTATATTTTATGATGTTACAGGAATATTTTGATTTACATGTAATGTTTTTTATTATAAAGATTTCAGTTGGATGACGGTCAAACGATGTCAGTTCAAGAATATTTTGCCCATGTCAAGCGTATACAACTGAGATTTCCACATCTTCCATGCCTTCATGTTGGTTCACTTAAGAGAGAAAAGCCAATATATCTTCCACCAGAGGTATAGTACGCTACTGTAATCTTGAGACTTGCAAGGAATGCAGGAAGTCCAAAGTGTTAAAGGCTGATGTTATCTTTCCTCCTTCACCCCAATTCCTCACTCCGAAAGTCTCAAGATTACAGTCTTACACTGTAAGAAACATTGTTTTGAATTGATATATGATTCTTTATGCACTGTAAATCAGCCCCTATAGAACAGGGTGGGACTGTTTACTCTCTGACTGTATTTGGACTGTTTCTTAATACAGCTGACATTATTGTCATTTTATGTAGTAGAAAGGGATTTTCCTTTCCATACAGATGGTAAATTTTGCTGTTCCATTTATTGTATTTGATTCTTCCTTGGATTTCCTCTCATTGGTGTGGACTGTCTTATAAGAAAACCTTCTCCATTCTTCACTCTCCTCTTGTATCTGTATGTCTTCTTTCACTTAGTCTGTCCTCATGCTTGGTCTCCCAGTCTGTTTTTCAAAACACTAGAAGGTGTTTGTGTTCTTTTACTCATATTTACAGTGCTTCATTTCAAATATTTAAAAACAGAGTTCTAAGAGTACCAGATGTAAGAAAAATATATTTAGTGGTTTGTGAACTGAGTTAAACAATGATTTATACACTTTCTGTATCACTAAGTTAGTTAAAACCAGGACATATTTCTAGAAAGAACTGGCACAGCTTTTATGGCATGTCTGACAATTTTAACATGTTTTGACAATCTTTATTTTTTATATTTTAAAGCAAAATTGCAGGTATTCCTTACTGGTGCATGCTGCCACAAAGAAAGCTCTGGTTACAGGGGGCTGAAAAAGTAGATCAGGTGGGGAAGCAAGAAATACAAGCAGAATTTTATTTGCGATACTCTTGGAAAGCAGTATGTGTTTAAGATTTACATTTTGGGCATATTCCTGAATGATTTCACTTTGCTTGAAACCTGTAATTTACATGAACATGCATTGATAAATTTCATGATATTATTAATCTGCTGTGATCATACATTGAAATGCAGTTCTTTTTTACAGTTGTGCTCAATCTCAAAACATCAAGTGATTAATAAGAAAATGAGTAACAAAGAGACTTCTGCAATGATAAGGCATACTGCAACAAGCACTGATAAGAGAAAACAAAAAATAATGGACATGGTATGTTATCTTGGTTGTCTTTCTTACTGTAGCTGATATTGTTTTTTTATTTTGTTAAATTACCTCAAGTATGTCTTGCATTCTGAACTTTTGCTTTGTACATGACTTGAACACACATTTCATAAAGTGAAACACACGCACTTGAGTGATTAGTACTTCTGCTGAATATTTGGGAGGTTCTTGGTCCAAGGCCTAGCTATTGTGGCTTGAGATTTTAGTAATTCTCTTCAACTTCTCCAGATAAGTGCTGGGATAGTGTTTTAAGAAAAGGCCATGACTGGTTACTTCAAATTCCTTCACAATTCAAAATTCTATATCTTCTCATTCAGCAGTATATTCTCTATATAAACTGTGCAATTAAAAAAGTGTTGTTTAATGAGCAGCACAAAACACATTCATTGTGCCAGTATTTTCTTACCTACGTTGGAGTATTTCAATGTTGGACACCATTACATAAATTTATTGAACAAATACTACAAGTGACAGTACAATGAAACGACATACAGATGAAAAGGTAACCTTCTAATTTGCATCAAGGTAGAGGTTTACGATATGGAAGCCATTTACCACATGGCAAACATAAAGTAATTATTTAAGTTCTTGCATCTATTTGTCCAAGGTGTCACAACTTCCACTGAATTTGGATATGTGTATTTAATTCATGAAGTATGTGTGGCAGAGGAGGTTAGTAAACTGCATCCTTTGCATAACCCCATTAGTGTCAGGTCAGGGGTTCTGGGAGGCCACGTGCAAGGCAGGTTTTCATAAAGGTAGCCACCGACTTTCAAATGCCAGAGTTGCAGTGCACAATCCTGCTGGAACTAGGAATCCTCTTGTGGAAAATCTTCTAACATTTGTGGCATTAACCACTATTGCAATTTGATGAGATACATGATGCCTGTAATTGTGCTTTCTTCAAAAAATGTCTGACCATAAACCATTGTTCTGGATAAATAGCGTGTGGCTTTTTGGTACCCCAGATCTGGACATTATGTGTGCTCACACATCTAATCAGGTGGAAAGGTGTGGAGAACCTGTGGGGTGTACTCCCCCTGAGGGTACCCTTGGGCTCTCTCACCAAGCTTCAGTCCATGGTCTAACTCAAACCCAATCTTGTCCTTGAAATTTAATTTGTAGGCATCTGTCTGGCATGTTTTTCAGCAAAGATCATGGTTCCATGTATCTCTTATTGTATGAACTTTTATGTTCTGCCATATATGTTGAGAAGGGCTGATCATAATTTGTCATGGAGTGAATTATGATTAGAGGCCATTTCATATTCATACATCTCAAGTTCTCGTAATGAATATTACGAACGTTATGAATGTTTCGACTCAACCCAGCATAATGTATTAAGTTACTTTGTTGTTATAGTAACATCAGAAGAAAGTATGTTCTGTGGATGGAAGTGAATTAGTGAGCTCTCTAAAAATTAAGTATTGCATTTCTGTGGTGTAATCTGTAACTGTATCACTTTTGCAGATTAAGAGGATAAATATGTGAGTGTGTGAAAAGAATAGTGATAGCAAATGGAAGGATCAATTACTATTCCTATATATGATTAAGGGGATAATGTTAAGCAGTGTGTGGTGTAAAGTACACTTTTGTAACCTTTGTGTCTTTCAAAGAGTATTACTTTTCAATTTTGATGTTGCTTTAACATAAAAATGGGAATGTGAATTATGTGATGAAGTACAATATTAGTATTTTAACAACTTTATATTTTAAGATGGCTGTCTTCTGGTTGTTCCACTGTGAAGTCTGGATGATGGAAGAAGCAAGGACCTCTGAAATGTCAGTAAACTTCTACCAGACTACATGGTGCAACAACCCAGAAGACAGCCATTTTCAGAATCACCGCCGTGAAAACCTCAAATGCTACTTAACTTTGTTGGTTTCACACACATATTGAATGTAGTGAAATATGTGGTAGTTGTGTTTTATATACAAAAGTATTGTGGGTTGCTTCGATTGAGTACATACTTAAGTAATGTATGTATCTTTGACATCCTCAAAATTATGCATAATTTGTTGTTGTTCAAGCTATGCAGCATTTACTACATATTTGAGTGTGTTTTGGTTTTATTTCAGTTGAGGTCAGTGAGATTCAATGAAGACCCATGTGTCAGAGAATTTGGTCTCTCTGTTGGAGGAAAGTTTGAAGAAGTAAGTGCTCGGATCCTGGATGCTCCGAAGTTGGAATATGAAGTGAGTACATTAATTGAAACTTCATATAGTGGATGTCCTTGTAAACATTGTTCATTTTTCAAGGACATATTATATTCAAGCATTTTATTTTTGGGGTTTATTACACAAATATGTTTAATGTAACTTGTAGTCTTTCATGACATACAACAATAATTCAATTATTATCACAGATGTATGTTTTTGAACAACATGTTTCAGTATAATAGACCATCTTCAGGCTTCCATTTTACAAAATATAAAATATGTGAAACAGAAGGTCACTGTGTAATTTTGATTATTATTGTAGAATAGTTTGCTATCAGTAGGTTATAATAAAATTTTAAAAATATACAGGCTAAAAATATTTTGTTGGATCCTGCATTACAAATTTTCATTTTTAAATACGTAGATGAGATACGTTACATATTTAAAAACATACATTGATAGTGTTTAAAATGAAAATCATTGCCAAGTGGTTAACAATCCTATTTTTTATTTGGGAGGCCCCATGTTAAAATCTTGGCCTGGGGACTGCCTATCCTGACTGGGTTTGTTGTAGTTTTCCTCAGTCCCTCCAGGCAGATACAGGGATAGTACCTTAGATTAGGCCTTGACTATGTCATTTCACATCTTTCCAGTTCAGTTTTGTACAGTTGTGTTTTTTAACATAGAGTACATAAAATGGACTTAAATAGAATTGTTATTTTCAGAATCAGAGATCTCCTACAATACCAAGGAGTGGTGTGTGGAGAGCATCAAATTTTGTTATCAGCGGTAATTTGAAATCTTGGATAATTCTCAACTTAGACAGTTATGTAAAAGAAGATGCACTCGGGTGAGTATTAACCAAATGTGATGGCAATTTTATTGCTTTGATTTTAGCAGAGAATTATGAAATATAATGTGATACATAAGATTGAGGTGAGAAAGCCTTGTTGTAAGACTGCAAGTACTTCTGAAATATCAGTAGATGAGTATGATGATAATAGTTTATAGACAAATCAATACTTTTCATCTAATGATTTTTTAAATTTTGTCTTAATACAGTACTTGAAGATCCATCTGACTCACCGTCAACTTATAATTCACATATTTTATTTTATTACAGAACTTACATGTATTAGGTAGAAGCCTGTTTAATAAGAATTTTTTGGAAGAATTTATGAAGCCTGATTTCCTTCAAAATTCTTGTTCTGTATCACGATTTTAGCATTACTGTAAATTAAAAATTGGGAGAGTAGCCCATTGCAAACAATGGGACATAAAAATATCAGTGTTGGTCTAATATAAGTTGTATCTCGTTCCAGAGAAAGTCACCACCCCTTGCTCTAAATAGGTTGAAAAAAATTAGAATGAAATCATATAGTTCTCAGCTTGCAGCCTGCTGATATGTATTATATATCACACATTAATTTTTGGTATTATTGTATCACCCTGCATGATGATAAAATAGTTACCATGTAATATTTATGTACTTTTTAAGTGAGTGAATAATAACAATGTCAAATCTACTAATTTTATAAGGAAAATAATTGAGTAAAATGTTTATCTGTTTCTAATTGGAACTCCTCACAGCACAAAGCATCATTAAATAAATAACAAATGAGTAAAACATCCTCATGCTCATCTCCATTAGTTAATCAACTGATAGCCATCAAAACAAATATATATATTGCGAAACTTACCTGGTATTGTTGAACATTAAAGAAACATGCCTTAATGGAAGTAATACTTTTTAAAAATTAAATGGCACACAATATTTGAAGTGCCTGCATATGAGATGTTTGTGTCACCCCAGCTTCAGACGTTGTTAAACCACAGCAGTGTTACTGATAGTAGGAAATTAAAAAGTAGGTGGGGTGTCCTTTAATGGCATGCACTTCATTTTAGTTTCATGAAAATCTTTCCAGAGAGGTAAGTAGACTAAAATAGCACAGATGATGTTAAATCAGATGACTTGAAATACACTGTTCCAAGAATAGAATGATTAATAATTATCATTAAAGAGTGACTATTCAGTTGGAAAACTAGTTATTGTCTTCTGTTTATGTAATACTACCACTGAGTCTACAGTCATTTATCCTATTCTTTCCATTTCATTAATGGTTTTGTATATTTAAAATTAAAATTTGCAGGCGTTTTGGAGAATTAATGCAGAAAACAGGGAAGAATTTTGGGATGAATATTGCACGTCCATTGCAATCACGAAGTTTGCGGTTTCTAGCAAGGGATACATCTGAATTGCAGGCATTCTTCACTTCAATGAAACAGAGAGTTGATCTGATTGTTGTTGTGATTCCAAATGTGAAAAACAGTTATGGTAAGAGGTCTATTGTATGAATAAAGCACTCTTCCACCCTTGTTTAAATAAGAGGTTCTTTGATTAACTTTTGTCTGTTGAAATGTTTTGGTCTGTATGGTGAGGCTAGCAGGAACTAAATTAATAATTATACGCTTTAGTGTTCCATGTATGTATATAATTTTGGTTGGTACACATTTTGAATATTTTAATTTTGCCTGATATAACCTCAAAGTTTGGAATTGTTGACATATAAACATAAAGATTACTGTCGTACAGGATGTTGTGCTGTATAGTCTGGTAGAACTTTACTGACATTGCAGAAAACTTGCCATGTAAATAACTTTCACCTAGGAAGTTCTAATTAAGAAATGTGTTCTCTATTTTATTATAATTTTTGTGGTCTTCTTGTTTTGTTGTATGAATTAACATTTGTTTTCAACTGTGTTGTAGCCAAGGTGAAGCAAATTGCAGAACTGAATGTTGGAGTCTTAACTCAATGTATAAAGTCAATAACAATGCAACGTATGAATGAAGCTACATGTTCCAATATTCTTCTGAAAGTCAATTCAAAACTGAATGGAGTGAATCACACACTTTCATCTGTGTCAAGGTAAATCTCATTTATGAAGTAACTTTTATCATATTATTACATATTTACATAATATTTAACCTAAGGGATCCATAACTACAACCATAAGATTTAGTTCTTCCTCTCTGTTTGTTTATCTGTTGTACTTTCTCATAAACGTCCAGTTAATTTTCCTTTCTGACTGAAGTAAATATCTGAAACTGAACATTAACTACATTCTGACTAATGTTTTGAAATTACACTGTATTTACCACAGGAAAAGATATTGTACTGTTTATTTCCAATTTCCAATTAAATACTTGAGTCAACTTTCCCTTTTTGATACTTTTGCAACTGCATAGATTATGTAGTGTCAAGTGGTGGGATGATTGTGGTTTGGAAAATGATTTGGAAGTGTTCTGTAGGCTATTTTTAAGGTAAAATACAAAGTGAGCCACCTGCTCTGCTGCAAATGTGAGTAAAACTTTTTTAAGGAAACTGGGACATGAGCTCATCTATTTCTTCTCTGGAGAGATGTAGTAATATTTTTGGGCATAAATAGTTGATTTTAATTAAATTTTAAAATGATTTCTACCTTGTGAACAGAAGGCTTTTTAACATGAAAGTCCAGTTTCAATCCCAAGACAGTCCATATGTGGTAGTATTACAAATTTTGCACTGAGTACTTTGTCTTCTTTCTGCCACTCATTATTTGATCAATGCTCATCTGTTCTGTTGCCGTCTCTGAGGTGTGTATCAGACCCTGGGCTGTTCATTTAATTTGTGCACAATACCTCTCATCACTTTGTTAGTCATTACTGCTTTCCAGTGCCACTTTATTGCCTTTGAGTACCCTCTTTCAGTGCCATAACTTCCCTTCAAGTACTTTATATAAGTGGTAAGTACCTGTTTATAGCCTCCACTTATTACATTCTGAAGTGCTGCTCTTATACGTGAAGATCGTCATCCAAATACATGTCATACCCTTGAAAGCTTTGGAAACAAATGAGAATCATGTATGCCACATTAAGTGTAATAATTTTCACTGTTAGAAGTGTGTGGCCGAACATTATTGTCTTAATACATGACGCAGGTCTTCTTTCACAGGTAGCACATTGAAGTTTTTAAATACAAGATTTTAACTTAGGCTTTCCAATTTGATAACCTTGATTCATTATTTATTCTGGATGAACAGTCTGATTTGAGGTGGTTGTGCTTTGTGCTGCCTTTACCACACAGTGTGCCATGAATTGCCATCCCTTTTACAACCACCTGTGTAAGTGGCAACAGCATTTAAATATCTGCAACATAATATTTATTTGGAGTCTTGTATTTTTAAACTCAGCGCATGAAGTAACAGAGCCTCCCCAGTAATGTGTGTCTAACATGTGTCCATATAATAGCATTGAGATTACCTTTGTTTATGTAACAAAAATTAAGTGTGCTGTAGTGGCAGCTTACAGCCGGCTTTATGATTAAAACTAGTATTTTTTTTGATAAGAAATGAAAGAGTTTTCCTTTGTTCTCAGGCCGCCATTCTTTGAATCTCCTGTAATGATAGTTGGAGCTGATGTGACTCATCCTTCACCTGATCAAAAAGATATACCCTCTGTTGTTGCTGTAAGTATGTGCATACACGGTCTGCATTCTTTTCTTGAATTGAATTCATCAGATTTATATGGGCATTAACTTTTGATTGGTTATCAAAAATAAAGAGTTTTCCCTGTGAATAAAACTCTGGCTCATTTTTGTGGATAAAATTTTTAAGTTGTTATTGAAATCACTGCAAAAGAAATGTAAGCAAGCGGACAAGCATAAAATTCCCTTTCCTTCTACACAGATTCTTATATGCAACACTTGGTTCAGCAGAAATATGAGTATCTTCTTCGAAACAGAGTTAGTGAACCTCTTAAAGAAGTAGGACAGAAATCAGCCAGACAGAAATATATCAAATGCTGCTTTAATGTATTTTAAAATATTTGAATATAATATGCATTTATCTGTTTATCATTACACATTTTATCTTTTAACACCATGTGTTGTGCATTTAAATGGTTACTTGGCCACTTAATTTGCAGTAATGTTATTTTTCTATGTTAATGTTGATTTATATCTTAACTGCGTCATGTTTGTGTTTAATCAATATAATAATTCATTCACCGTCCATACACAAACTTAAAATGTTGTTAAAATTACTTAAGATTACATAAAATTACAACATTTTTTAGAATTAGATCTTGATACATTTCACATTTGACGACATGTTTCGGTGTATTACACCATCATCAGGTCAATCAATATTAAAAACTGTTTTAAAAACTGTTGTACATCCTGCTCCGCGTATATTGATACGTTTGACTGTTTTGATTTTCTTCCTTTTAATGCTTGGATGTTTATATCTGAAAATTACGCGGAGCAGGATGTACAACAGTTTTTAAAACAGTTTTTAAAATTGATTGACCTGATGATGGTGTAATACACCGAAACATGTCGTCAAATGTGAAATGTATCAAGATCTAATTCTAAAAAATGTTGTAATTTTATGTAATCTTAAGTAATTTTAACAACATTTTAAGTTTGTGTATGGACGGTGAATGAATTATTATTATGTTAATGTTGAAGTTTACTTGTGTGTATTATCCAAAAATAAAGTTACAAGATCCACAAGTTTGAAGATCAGAGATTATTTTCATATGCTCCTTGTTTTTGTTGCAAACTTGAACTTGAAGGCTAGGTTATTTAAAAATGATCATAAATATTCCTTAATGTTGCACAGAATGTGTGCTGTCTTGTCTCGTGTGACACACTTGATATTCAAGTGAAGTGGATTAGAAATGAAACTGACATTCAGCCATGCTGCGCATGTAGACTCATTGTGATGATAATGCACTGCATGCAACTTTATGGATGTTTTGAATGTGTACACTGTACGGGGAATATGTTGGCAGGGTAAAATTGATAAATTACAAGAAGATATAAAACCAAATACTGATAAATGGTTTTGCAGTATAGTGAATGAAGATAGGTTATCCAAAATAGAATTGAAATTGATACCAAAAGGTCACTATGATAGGCTTTCCTCCAAGTTCTTGATTTTTCTCTTGCTGATGGTCATTGCACCATTGCTCCTTTCATAATTCCTGACGAGGTAGGCCAAACTAGCCAGGATGTAAACATAACCTTGGTTATGAGATGGAACTTCATTTCAGACCCAAACTTTTCTTTTTAATTTGATGATGCAAGAAGCAAGTGTGCAGTAGATGTTATACTTTGTTAGATCATCAGGGGTCTTGCTGTGATATCTGTAGAAATTCCTTTATTTTAATCTAATCAACTTTTCTGTACCTTTTGCAGGTGTGTGCCAGTCATGATCCAAAAGCATTATTCAAATACAACATTCAGATTCGACTGCAGCCTCCGAAAGTTGAGATCATTCAAGACTTGGAAGCTATTATTAGGGACCAGCTGTTGTACTTCCGTGACGTCACACGTTATTTGCCAAACAGGATAATATTTTATAGAGATGGTGTCAGTGAGGGAGAGTTTGCAAAGGTATATTTCAGAGTTACAGGATTGAGGGGAATTAAATAATGAATTTATATGAGTCCTCAGGTTTGGTGACAATATACTGTGTTTACCTGATGTTATGCTGAGTAGCGAGATCGCTGATAATTTACAGCGCAAATAGTTTCTGTGATCTCTGATAAGTGACAACACGAGTGATAATGTTATCAGTCTTCTGATAGTTATGGCATAAAAAATACAGAACTTCATTAACTTGTTAGCTAGTTTGTATGGCAGTAAGAGGAACCAGAATGTAATGATTTCTTTTTCTGAAATAGCCTTATTGATAAATTATTCTGTTTTTGAGTTTTTGTATTATGTCTTGTTTTCCGAGATATCACTGAATCAATCTTTTACACATTTTTCTTTATGGTTATAATATACCCCTATTTTTAATGAGAATAAAGTAAGAAAACTTTGTCTTATAATTGGGTAAATATGGTATATTGTCTGTTGTATAGTTGTTCCTATTGAGGGGTTGATGTGAGTTTAAGAGAACACGGGAGGGAATTTTGCAGTTGCTACTTTACTTGAAGGTTTAAATCTTTTCTCTTTATATTGTAACCAAACATACAATGTAGAATTAAATGAAATAAGTATTGTTGTATGATTGGTGTGGTCTGTTTTTGATTGCCACAGTGAATTGAATCCCAGTCATTGAGCTTGAATCCAGCCATTTTACTGAGCTATCATGACTTATTCTTAATATGGAGTTTGGTTAAACAACTTTTTTCTCTATAATACTGCTGTCTATGTTGTTTGGCCAAGAAGAAATTTTTACTGAAAAAGCTTATCTGTTTCACATTATTATTTTACAGGTTTTGAATAGTGAGCTGACTGCTGTTAGACGTGCCTGTTCTTCAGTGCAGCAAGGATACAAACCAATGGTGACATTTCTTGTTGTTCAGAAAAGACATCATACTAGATTTTTTCCCACACGTAGGGAGGATGAAGATGGCAAGAACCGTAATGTACCCCCAGGTACTGTGGTTGACTCTGAGATCACACACCCTGTTGAGTTGGACTTTTTCTTAGTGAGCCATGCCAGCATACAGGTAATATATTTATTATTAGTTTCCATTACCAGTATACTTCAGTAACATCAAATTGAACATATTTTAAACAGCAGCCAACTGGTTTTGGCTATTCTTTAGTGATCATTAGGGACTTGTACGCTTTAAGAAGTTATTAACCTTTATTGCATAGAATTTAAATACTTTGTTCATTATCTTACCACTGGTTTAAATTACCATATAAAGGTGTCAAAGTGCAGAATACTATAAAATAAATTGTATTATTATATTTTAAGCCAGAACCTCCACATAAAAACTCAGTTATTAAGAATGATTTTATTTGCCTGTATATGAAGACATAAAGTAACTAGTCTTTTTGTATATCACATAAAATTGTGTTTTATTTGTTGCATACTCCTCTCCCTATGTTACATATATTAGCAGGAAGAAATTGCTAGATTGGGATTTTGGGTGTCAAACTCATTAACTTTACTGTATTCTTTTAAATATCCAGTGTACAATTCAATTAGACCAAGTTTTAGTAAGGGATGCCTAAGCTTTCACATACGGCGGCCAGTATTCTGGCAACAAGTATTTAAAAGGTTAATGCCAAGCTCAAAGGAAAATTGCAGACATATGGTCATCCACAAAGACGGACTAATGATAATTGAAATAAATTATTAAAATTAATGTTTTTGTAATATTCTCACTGGTATTGGAATAGATTGTCAATTACAGTCTATATAACTTTTGCTGTTAATGTGTTTTTGCAGGGTGTGAGTCGACCAACCAAGTATCATTTGTTGTGGAATGATGATAATAATATGACAACTGATGATCTTGAACAGCTTACATATTACTTATGTCATATGTTCTCACGATGCACACGCAGTGTGTCCTATCCAGTTCCCACATACAATGCACATTTGGCTGCATCTCGTGCTCGTGTGTACCTCGATGGGTGAGTATAGAACTGCTGTTATGAAATTAAAAGAAATGAGTAGCTCGAAAAATCTATACATCCTTGGTATAGTTATTATCCACTTTGATTATCAAGGTTAAGTGGGAAAGTGAATGAAAATGGCACGTGATGCTTTATTAACAAATTATTGACATATATAGGATCAAGGTCCTAATATTTATCAGAAATGATTTCCAATAATTTTATTAACAGAGCTCTTATAGGCTCAGTGGTCGGATATTTTTATGTAGGTGGTGTGTAATTGTGGAAATGCCAAAATTAAAGTTTAACCAAGTCAAAATGGACCATTAAATGATATTGCATATGAGGGAAGTTAATAAGAAACACTCCATCATTCATCATCCTTATGATGGAGGCACTAAACACCTCTGAAACATTAGTGAACTTCTAAAAGACTACGTAGTGTAGCAATCCAGATGACAGCCATCTTCATAGTTGCTGCTGTGAGAACATTTAAATCTTACTATGAATAATTTATTTACATTCCATGGATCCATAAGACGGTCAGATGACAATAGGATGTGGAATAAGTGATAATAATACAATACATGTTATACAAGTACAAGTCATACTATTATATAAATGTCACATAATACACAACAAAGTATTCACCTAAAGAAATGATAAGCTACAAATAGATCTACCCATTACACACAAGAAAAAATTATTACTTATTTGTAAACAACATAAATTCATTGAGAGAGTAAAAGGAGTGTGTAATTAAGTGTCTTTTTAATGCTACCTTAAATTGCTCCTTCTTATTTACAAGACTTGTGAGATTTGATGGTAGACTGTTGAAAATTTTGATCCCTGCATAATATGCACTCTTCTGAAAACATGAGAGGTTGGCAACTGGTCTATGAAGCTGATTTTTATTCCTTGTGTTGGCACTGTGTACAGCAGAATTAGTTTGAAAGAGTTCTTGGTTATTTACAATAAAGTTCATTAACGAGAATATGAAATCTCTTAAACAGACTTCTACATGAATTTCTAGGTTTTACACCAGCCAATAATCTAATAATTTTCTTTTGTAAAGTGAATATTGTTTTACTGTTTGATGAATTCCCCCCCCCCCCCCCAAATTATTCCATACTTCATTAAACAGTGAAAATGGCAAAATATTCTGATCTGAGTGTGTCGGTGTTTCTCACATGCAACAGAGATCTAACTGCGTAACATGCGCCACTTAACTTAGGTATCAGTTTATCAATATGATTAGTCCAATTTAGGTGATTATCAATTTGCAAACCCAAGAATTTTGTGTTTATTGACTCTTGTATATACTAAGATACACAGTGACTGATCTGAGTGGAAATAACTATACTAACGATGATGATGACAGTAATAGTGACTCTGCTAGTTACACTGATAGAAACAGTAAGAATATTTTATTAGGAAGAGTATATCTGTTAGAAACCCATGTATTGTATGTGCTGAGAAAAAATTAGTTATATTCTAGTAATGAAGGTGATTTTGTAATTAGTACGAAATATTCCATTGGAATTCCTGCACAGTCTTTAAATCATTTGGGTATAAGGATGTATTCAGGAGTTATGGTTTTATGAAATATTGCTTAAAATTACAGTCATGAGCAAATAAGTGGAATGGTTGAGCTCTCATTGTGTTATTTAGTATCATCAATGATATTATGAACTTTAAGTCTGTGGGTCTTATATTACCTATAGTCTGTTTTCTATAGAACATTTGGCTTTTGATGTAAGTGACCAAAAACAGAATTATTTACTTTATTTTCATAATGCTTCTCTCAGTCTGAAGGACCTTAAGTTCACGATAGTCACACTGTTTACAGCAGTTAAGTAGTCAAGATATCAGACCTATGCCATTTGATTAATTGACTCTGATTCCACGGCCCTGGTTATGTGACTCAGTGAAGATACCCTTCAGAAGAATATTTAGAAAATGTGCCCTAAAAAATTAACCTAAACACCGATCTGCTTTCCTGTTACCATTAAACCTTGGAATTCCCCATTGTGTTATGTCCTCGGACTGGAATATTGGTGGCAGATGAGGCTATCTTTATTCTACAAAATATGAAAGTAATCATCTTGTTTTCTCTTTTCAGGAGAAAGATAACGTTGACAAATCTTGCAAACGAACAGCAGAAGTACTTTGAAAGTTCTGTTTTGAAAGCGATTATAAAGGACTTTCCTATGTATTTTGTATAGAAAGGTAAGTAATATAAATTCTAGATCTAGATTTAAAGTATTTAAGTTATTCCTGTAAGAAAGACATTTGAAAACTAAGATTTTATTCTGGTCGTTGATTTTCTTCACATAAGTTCCCAGGTTTTTTCCTTCCTCGAGACTGGTGGAGATATCGTGAAGTGTCCAAGACCTAGTTTAATTCCTACTACTGTTCTCGGGTGTTTATTATTGGCAGTAATTGGACAAATTGTGGAAACTCGGTGCATGTGAAGACATTATTTCTATAATTGGCACATAATGGAAATTTGCATCAGATTTAATATGAAGGTTCTCATTATGTTAAAGATAGTTCAGTTGTTTCAGTTACAATGGTTTAGCTACAGTTTATACGCTTTTGTGGTTATCATTTAATGAACTGAGAGGACTGTGTAAGGTGAACTGGAAAGAAATGGATGGAAGCCATTCATAGCTTATTTCCGGGTACCATTTGTCTGCATTGGACTAAGGAAAACCATTGCCGAGAATGTCGGATGTGCACGACTAGTCAGAAGTACTTCGTGAATACTTCAGACACAGGACTGCTACAGTCATCATTCTTTGTAATTAAAGTTAGAGGTAACTGCATAGGTTTGACGTCGCTTTATATGTTGTATGGCATTGAAGGGGAGGATGACTGTGACAAACCAATTTATGAAGATTTGGAGGAAATAGTCACTGCTATTTTAAGACATTATCTTAACATTTGCCTGGAGAGACTGAGAGGACCTCAGGATAACCAGACTCTGGTCTAAGAATTGAACCAAAGATGAAGCTGGAATGCTAACTACGTACATAACACCAATGTTTAGAAACTGTCAAGTGCGTTACTGTCCTACATGCCCTTGTGAAAATCAGTTTGAAATTGTATGTGTATTCAAATTCTTTTCAAGCTTTATTAACTGCAATGTTTTGATTTTAATTTCAGATCTGTATCACGTTTGAACATCAACTGTGTATTTCGAAGAAAGTGTTTCTCGTGTATTTTTTTATATGCCAGATTGATAGAATTCCATTAATTCAGAATGTGAAAGGTGCATAGAATAAAATAAAGTCATAGTTATATGTGTTTGTGTAAAAAAATGATTTAGAATGAACTTGTTATGCAAATAAAATAAACATAATATATTGTTATCAATTTCTTTAATCTTTTATACATAACTAGATAGCTTACCGAACCCGAAGGTTCATCACCGAATTAACCAAAGCCCTCCACCAGACCCTGCCCTGGACCAACAAAATCCAGTCTCCTTCAACTCCTATCTCCCATAGATCCCACCTGAGATTATCCTCCCATCTACGTCTAGGTCTCCCCAGAGGTCTCTTCCCCTCAGGCTTCCCAAATAGTGGACCCAACCAACCAGATGGCTTACGGAACCCGAAGGTTCATCACCGAATTAACCAAAGCCCTCCACCAGACCCTGCCCTGGACCAACAAAATCCAGTCTCCTTCAACTCCTATCTCCCATAGATCCCACCTGAGATTATCCTCCCATCTACGTCTAGGTCTCCCCAGAGGTCTCTTCCCCTCAGGCTTCCCAAATAGTGGACCCAACCAACCAGATGGCTTATGGAACCCGAAGTTTCATCACTGAATTAACCAAAGCCCTCCACCAGACCCTGCCCTGGACCAACAAAATCCAGTCTCCTTCAACTCCTATCTCCCATAGAATTTATAAGAATGTTGGCAGCTTTGTCAGTTGGCAAAATGTTTTGGGAGGAATTTACTTAAGTACTTTACTGGAAGAGAGAATGTACAAATTTGTCAATTAATGTCATAATTTCAAATATGTACTCATTTAAATTTTAGTGCTGGATCTGTGAATTCACACAATACACATATAGTTTTTCATATACTTCGTAAGATGTAAATCAGTAAATTGCATGGCGTATAGTGGGACAGCTTTACTCACATCCATAAGAAACATTTCAGAGAGCAGTCTGTCAAGAAGTTACATTTTAGGAGGGTTCATAGGAACTTGTCAATATTCCCTAATGTCAGCCAAATTATTACAGTCTTTCCCCTTTGTTTAATTTCAATATACCCCAGTCTATGCCTATCACAATACTTCCAATTTTAGAGATTACTTACAACCACAGTTTGTAACTCTGTGTCGAGAAGTAAGACGGTCCTGAGTTATAGCGGAGCAAACAATAATCACAAACGTGCATGTTAACAGTCTTCAATGTAGTCCATCAATGTTTGCTGGATATTTATGCTCTGTGATCTAATCCATATGTTTCCGTGGAATTTCTACAGTTGTATACACCCCTGCAGTAAACGTGTGACAACTTTGTAAGTAGGTTTTTACGAAGAAATTTTGTGGGTTGTAATTAGTAACGTGCTTTTAGTGTCTTTTTAGTTTTAACATACTTGGTTTTCAAGTTTGCCAACACTGTACAATCTGTGGAACCAACTTCGGTCAATAGAAAACGGAGAGGAAGGATTAGGTAAGAAAGACAGCAAAGGAAACAAGAAAGTGCATGCTATACTGGCATCAAAACTTTCAGCAGTCTACCATTTAGTCTCTCGAGTTTTATGAATAAAGGCTCACAGTTTAAAGTAGCATTAAAAATGTTGCCCTTCACACTGACTACTGATGCATCAAAGATGGCGGTAGCCGCACTGTTATCGGAAGTTCAGGGCGGAATAGAGAGGCCTATTTCGTTCGCTAGCAGACAGTTAAATAAGGCTGAGAGAGCGTATTCAGCTTCAGAGTTGGAAACGCTAGTTCTTGTCTGGGCCACCAAGTATTTTCGATGCTTTCTGTATGGACGAAAATTTTTGGTAATGACAGACCATGCTGCTTTAACGTTCTTGTATAATTTCGTGGGCAAACTTTGTTGGTAATCCCGGAAACTATGATTGAACGAGTAATATCCATGATTCATGATTCCATCTTCGCTGCTCATCCAGGACGAAAGGGAACGTTTGAATTAATCGCTCTTAAGTACTGGTGGCCGCAGATGAGACAAACCATGGAGGACTATGTGATGAGGTGTGATTTATGTCAGAGGAGGAAGGGAGGAAATGAATTTCGCGCTCCGTTAGGGGATGTTGAGGAACCTACTGAGCCATTTGAGGTTACCAGTATGGACATAACTGGCCCTTACCCGCTAACACCCCGCAAGAACAAGTATCAGCTTACATTCATAGACCACATTACGAAATATGCAGAAGCCTTCCCAATCCCTGATCAAACCGCCGAGACATGCGCACGCGTAAACGCCACTCAGATCATCACAAGACACGGGACCGGTTCAACCTTAATCACAGATTAAGGACGTGCATTTGTATCTAATTTCTTTAAGGAAACTTGTAAAATTTTGAGAGTCAGAAAAGTATAGACGTCAGCATATCATGCAATGGGAAACGGAATGGTGGAATCCCTCCATGATGGTCTTTCACACTACATAGATGCAACAGGCACAAATTGGGACATAGTAGTACCATTTTTCTTGATGGCATATAGAGCCACACCCCATAGTACCACCAGGTACGAGGTGCGATCGGAAAGTTTCAAGATTGTGTCAATAGCGGGCGAACCGGATGTAGTACGAGCTTCTGCCTTTAGGGGGTGCGGCCTACATTCATAGTGAATCAGTGTGCCAGCCGGCATCATCGAATTAGCATTTGTTTCTTAGTTACGGGCGTTTTTGTAGTGCATTACACTGACCCTCCTGCGATTTCGGAATGGCGTGTGCATCAAATTTTGCCAGACTCGCCAAATCGGCTACGGAAACCTATGAAATGCTAAAGCAAGCATTTGGGGAGTCCACAATGGGTCGTGCACAAACTTTTGTGTGGCATTAACGTTTTAAAAATGGCCGAACCTCTGTCGATGATGACGAGCGTTCTGGATGATCATCTTCGAGCACAACACCCGAAAATGTTACGAAAATTCGGCAGGCCATTCACGAAGATCGACGTCGTACCATCAACGACTTGTGCGACATTGTTGGGATAGGCTATGGGACCTGTCAGCTGATTCTAAAGGAAGAACTCCACATGCGACGCATCATGACAACGCGCCAGCGCACACCGCCCTCAAAGTTCGGCAGTTTTTGGCCTCAAACACCATGGCCGTCATCCCGCACCCTCCTTAGCTCCGTGTGACTTCTTCCTCTTCCCAAAGATGAAAATTCAGCTAAAGGGAAGGAGATTTGAGACGATAGAAGAGATTCAGGCAGAATCGCAGATGGTGCTTGACAGGCTGACAAAGAAAGATTTCCAGGGATGCTTCTAGGCTTGGCAGCGGCGAGATTAGAGAGCTTAAAATTTAGTTTAAAAAGGCATATGAAGTCGTGAAGGAAAATAACCGGAAGTCTCATGAGAAAAATAAAGAAAACTGTGACAAAAAGGCTAAAGAAAGACACTTTCAAATTGGTGATGTGGTGTATTTGTTTTGCCCAGCTAAGAAACCTGGAAAATGTCAGAAATTCAAGAGAGTCTGGCAAGGCCCGTACAAAATTATAGCAAAACTATCTAGCCTTAATTATAGAATAATCGACAAAAAGGGGAAGGAAAGTGTTGTGCATGTGAATCGACTCAAGAAGTCGCATGACCAAAGGTTATGGGAACCCGCGAGCCAAACCCGTTCCAAAGAAAAACAAATTCGGTTAAGGGAAGTAGACTACGACGACAAAGAAAAAGTCATTCAGTCACGACCCACGTTGAGTGAGGAGGCTCGCGAACCCCAGGGTACAGACGATTCACGTGAGCCAGCACAGCCTCAGTGGACGGAGATCCCAGTCGCACGCAGAGCACCAATGTCGGAAAATTTTGACTCAACTTGGCGGGATCCAAACTATGAACCTTCTAGTTCGCCTCGCTCGAGACGCGAATTAGGGGCGACACCTCATGGACCGCCACTTACGAGAAACCGCGCTAGACTGCAACAACTTGAGGAACGAACATTAGTCCAGAGACACGACACAATTGACGAAAAACACACGTAGTTATCTCTTTGGACAAAGTTAAATTTTCACCAGACGCACATAACCAGTACCGATTCTGCACCTATTCAGGACCTAAAACAAATATAAAATTTGCTAAATGAATTCCAGAATGAAATAAATTCGTTTAGAGGAATTTTGCCCCGTTTGGATAAAAGACGAGCATTGCTGAATGTTGGCACCGCAACGACAGCTGACAGCTTAGAAAGTTTGCATAATACAGTACAAGAATTACACGAAAGAGACGAAAACATGGCACACTCAGTAAACAATCAGCTGACTTATCTGAAAACTTTAGATGCACTAAAGCCGTAGAATTATTGTCGGGAAAAGTGAAAGCAGTGATGTTAGACTGGCAGAAGTGGAAGGATAAGACAGATGTTACTATCCATTGGCTAAGTTCCACTTTTCATAAACAAACCAGTGTGTATACGTATATACGCCAGCTGGAATTTGAAATTTTACAATTACAAATGAAAATTCGTGAAATTTTGGATGGAGTGGAAAGTTCCTTTTATGAAAAATTATCTTTAAATGTGATCCCACCTGAAGTATTAATGAGAATTTTGAAAAATGTAACATTTTTTCTTCCAGACGGATACAGCTTGTTTGCAGGGTCACATAAGAATAATACGTACCTTTATTACGAATATTAAAAAGTAGCAGTTGTAGCTAGTCACCATAACTTGAGGCTAATTATTTCTGTTCCTTTAAAGACTTTTGATAGGGACTACGCATTGTACAGGCTAATCACTTTACCATTTAAAATCGCGGAATTAAATAAATATGTACAATTGATCGCAGAATACCCATACTTAATTTTGGACGATTCTAAACAGCGCTTCCTACGCTGGACGGAAGCCGATCTTGCACAGTGTTGCGGGAATAATTTCGCTATATGCCCCGCAAATTCAGCAGTACTCAGTACCACGATTTTAACTTGTGAATCCAGCATGTTCTTTCAGAAAGACGAAGCCAGAGTTCTATGTCGACGTCGAGAAATGTCTTCACACTTCTCCCCCGCCCTAATCAGAAATCAGCGAGATTGGATATACAGCCTAGGTGATCCAGAACAAGTGAACTTCAAGTGTTTGGAAAACAACACGTGGGAAACAAGCAGCCTAATATTACGAGGAAATGGAGCGTTGCACATTTCCTCTGTTTGCCATATATTTGGACGCGAGTTTCATCTCTATCCTGCACAACAAAGCCACACCAGCATGGCAGTTCCTCATCACACCAACATAGTACTGCAGCACATCGATCCATTGACCTCAGAGGAAGTCCAGACACTGCATCACAGCACCAACACAGATGTCACTCAGTTAGATCATTTAGCATCCGAGGCTGAAAATCGCCTTCATCGGGACATCAACATGATGATTCATTCACATGAAGATCGCATACGAGAACAGAACATCCGTCATACAGCCTGGTACATAGCAATCCCTTCAATTTTCATTATCCTTTCCACCGTAATAATTTGTTACGGAAAACCTAAATTATACATATGATTATCACGCAGGACGAACCGTAATAAATGTAAAAATCCTATCCAAACAAATGTCCCTCATCCAAGTTCCGAGAATCCTTCTGCCGAAATATTTTCAATGGCAAAAAGTACCGAAGATATTCAGATCGAAACAAGAGGTAAAGCTTTTGTTACCAACGGATCTCAGAGTCTTGCGTAATATCTCACAACAAAACAACGGAAAATACCTGAATTTGTCGAAAACGGGAAGCTACGAAGATGAAAAATCAAACATTTTTAAAAAATTTAACACTTCAACACACACTGCACGACAAATGAACTGGTACCTACGCAGACGCCGGATATGAACCGCTAAGAGAGAAGCTACAAGTTAGAAGCCAGCTATTGAAACAGGAGGCCAGCACGGATACCAGTAATCAGAAGAACTGGATGTATAAGAAAGAAATTACAATTTACGTATAAAGCGTGTATGTGAATTCAGAAAATATGGCAGGGAACACAAAACTTTTGTGAAGAAAGAAAGAGTATCATAAAAATGAACTGTGTAATTGAGATTTATTCTGTTGTAAATAACGGAAAAAAATGTAGTAAAATTGTAGAGAATTTAATTATGTCAAGGAATGAGGACACTTTCCATTTTAAAAATGGGGAAATTGTAGTGAATTAATTTTAGTTAATATATTGTGAATTAGGAATGTAGAGATTTGAAGTTACATAGAATTAAGTATAGTAGAGATTTGAATGTAGGAAAGTGATGATGTCATTTCCTGGCATCGAGTAAAGCAGCAAGGCTAGCTCACCTTACTCTCAGGGGATGAGAAAGGAAACGTAGCCATTAGGCAGTCAGCAGAAGTATGGGAAAGTTGAAGTGGGAGACAGATCGCGGTCAGAACGGCCGGAACTTTGAAGATAGAAGGAGGTCACCGAAGCCACGGGCAAGGGACAGCTGATCGGGCTACTGATAACAGGTAAGCGCTGAGGCGAGGACTCCGAGTATAGTACGGGTAGATTATTAAATATTCAAAATTTACCTAACCAGAGTGTGGTTGAGATAAAGTGAACTAACCTCAATTAGGAAGGTAATGTGTAACAGAAATGTAAAATTTCTGTAGTACTTAGGGTTAGAAATAAATGGTGTATAGTCTTAGGGAACTAGCTGTAGCTTCACTGGAAGAAATGCCATATCAGCTGACCACAGCGTCCTTGGGAACTTGCCCTGCTCCATTCCGCGCCACGCTACCAACATTAGTAGGACTCAACCTATTCATAATATAATCGTTAACATTTAAAAAAATCATTACGTGATTGAACCTTTTGTTGCAAAAAGAACAAAAGTGTTAACTTGCGCGTGTGCACACACAGGGACACTTCGAATTGAGGAATGTAAATATTTTCTCTTATTGGACTTTGAACTTATAAATTTTGAAATTCGCTGCCATATGTTATTCCTAAATTCAGTAACTTGTTTATCAACATGTTTTCAGACTCAAAATAACTCAGTCTGCAAAGTGACTAGCTATGGGCTTGCCAGCCAGGGCATTAATTTTTCGTCGTCATCTTATCTACCTTTCCATTCATGGTGTAATGAGTTTTTTCCTCAGAGGAGAAAGCCAGAGAGTAAAACTGACAACCCATCTCCAAGTGGTGACGTTGAGAACACGTGGTTCTTTAACATTACTCTCTATGTGTTCACTTTCTTTTTAAGTGCACTGACTTGTTTGATTTTTCCGGGCCTAATAGAGGCATAGTGTCCCCCATTCACAAAAATATCAATGATATTAACAACCCCATCTTACAACTGTCCTGGTGTTATAATTGCTGAAGGGGCAAAGAGACGAATTCTACACTGAACCTTTGTAACACTATTATTTATTTCCAAGACATTTTGTTCTCAGTTGTGGTACTCCATTTTGATGTAATGATTTGAATATTTGGCATTACGATGTTGGTATATATTCACGTAATGACTCATCACCATCGTCAAGACCTTTTAGATTTGATATACGTAACAGGTATGGACCTGATGTACTTTTTAAATTCAGGAAGTTTAAACACGTAAAAATACAACTGGCTAAGACTCTTAATCATCTTACTTTTCTTATGAAGTGCAAATCTCATGACATTGTTCCTAAAGGCCTTATGCTAAAAGCACCTTATCATAGCCGTCGCTCTTTTGGAATAGCTCTACGAGCAAGTCAGGCTCTTCTGAGGGACAGAATACAATTTTATCGTTCGAAAAAATTTTCCTCGGTGAACAAGTCATCGACCTAGAAGCTTTCTTCCAGAGGACAGTTAATCATTTGGATTTGTGTTTATGAAAATTGCAGTTTGTGAGTGATTTTGGCACAATTCACCTCTTCTTCAGTTCGTGTTGAGGTCAACCATTTTTATATTTCAAAGAATGGTAAAGACCTTTCTTTTTCTTGTACATTTCTTATATTCACAATTTTTTAATGTTTTATTTGCATTTTTCTCGTGCAAGTGTTTTGTAGCCACATCAGCATCAAGAAGATATTCACCTTTTATAGCTTAAAGTCGCCTAAATAATATTTTAACATTTATTGGCAAATCAAAGAAGACAACTCAGCCATTACAAGGGTTAATATTTTTGAAGTAAATAATCGCTGTTTACACTGCAGAACTCTGAATTCTTTATTTTTAAAGCAGATTGTGTTTGTAGGTGTCACTAGGTCTGTTCCGTTTATGTGTTAGAGAGTTGCGTAATGATACTTCAATTAACAAAGTTAACCTGCTTTGTATGTGTTACCTACTCAGCTATGAGTATATGTTCTCGATACTGGGAGTGCCCTGAATAAAACACGTTAAAGAGACCTCTATCTAACATTGTACGAGCCTTTTAAATGAGGTGAATTATGCAGTGACAGTGCGTGTTAATTTGATTTTGCGTATTCAAACAACTTGTGTCTTTGATGTTCGCACGGAATAATTAGTCTGTAGTAACATGATGATACTGTAAGCGTAAGTGAAATATTTATTAGTGTTGTGATTTTAGATCTTGGTGTTTCATAGTGGCAAGTCAGATAATTATTGTTTTATTTCGGTTATTAAATAGGACTAATTTTTTTATATTTATACACACGCAATCCGACTCCAGTCAGAAGTTAGCAGAACACTGAGCTAGGTTTTCATACTTGTAAAAATTGCTTGCATCATCACAACCTCAAATCCTACATAGAACGAAAGATGACTGGTAATAAGACAAACGCAGAGGAGTGCGTTGTTAAACTGTGGGTCAAATTAAGCATGTTGAACATAACCAAAAAGTGATTAAATTTTTAGCCTTCTGGGTTGTTTTGGATCTCCTATTTAGAGGCCGAAGTTTCAGTCTTGTAGCGTAAGTAGCAGCGATCATTTGTTATCTTGAGAATGTTGGAGTGCCTCAGGGTTCCACCGTAGGCCCCTTACTTTTTAATATATTCATTAATGACATCTGCGGCTCCATACATAATTCACAGTGCCTTTTATTTGCTGATGACTTAAAGATGTATCGGAGTATCAGCGATGTTGATGACTGCAAACTGTTGCAGGACGACATCCATTCAGTGCAAAATTGGTGTCTTGTGAATGGGATGCAACTTAATTTAAGTAAAACGACTGTTATATCATTCACCCGGAAGACAAACAGTATTTATTTTAATTACAAATTGTGTAACAACCTGGTGGCACGCTCCCATTGTGTTAAAGATCTCGGTGTTCTACTGGACTGTAAGCTCTATTTTCACCAGCATATCAACTATATATTCTCACAGAGCTTGAAAATGCTAGGTTTGATTCGGTACATTACTTCTTCCTTCTCCACTGTTGATAGCCTTTTGGTCTTGTACAGTACCTTAGTCCGTTCCAAAATTGAGTATGCTTCTGTTGTTTGGAACTCTATTACTAATACTGATTCCTTTAAATTGGAAAGGATTCAAAGGAAATTTGTAGCTCTATGTTACGCGAGATTCTTTAATGGCGTTTGTGCCTATAATTATGACGATATATTAGTTAGATTAAATTTCTTATCGTTACATTTAAGGAGGAGGCTTTTGGATGCTCTTTTCCTCGTGAATATTTTGAAAGGCAAAATTAGTTGCTCATCTGTTGTTGATACAGTTAGTCTCTGCATACCTACTAGGTCTATCAGAGACTATTCTACCTTTACTGTACAACATAATTTCAAGGCCAGTCCCTCTGCCAGATGTGTTTCTGGTGCCAATGCAGTCTGTAGGAGCATCGACATCTTTAACAAAGATTGCGTTTTGCTTACTGAGGTCAGTCAGCTTTTTAAACAATAATCATGGTTTTTTATTGTTTACCTAGTATGACATTTTATTGTGTGTGTTTTTGTCCAATATTAAACTGTTTCTAGTATAATTATTATTTTATTTATCTATAATATTTAGTTTTTTACTTATGAGTTATTTTGCAATAAATCAATATTGTACAGTTATGTTTTCAGTTCTTTGTTTGTTTGCTTTTGTATTGTAATGTCTGTATTGTTGTAGTGCTTGGCTGTTATTGGCCTTTTTGGCTGTTGTCAAGCACTTTAATAAATGAATTGAATTGAAATAAAAAATGTTTCAGCGCACATACTCGTGTATTGCGATACCAAGTTAAAATATTCTCTCTTCCTGGTCTTTTCGAAGTGTGCATTTGTCAGTAGTGAGTGACCAGCCCACTGTCTCCGCACAATTTCTACTCTCTCCTTTTATTGTGTGATAAATGGCCGGCGAATTTTGCTTACGAAACATCTCGTTCATGCTTTTTCGTGCCGTAAATCTACGGCATAGGACCGCCGGCTTTACTTCCCCTCCGAAGGAACTTGTGCTATGGATTTTTATCACCCCTTAAAAATCCATCGACCACGGCCGGGTTTGAACCCACGTACCTTGGGTCCAGTGGCGACCACATTAACCACTAGTGCACTGAGGGCGACAAGTTCATTCAAATATTACTTTGCCAAATTAACAACAGGAATGTTTGTGAATATGTTTTTTATTTAATATTCTTAAATATATTAATCATATTTAATTAGAAACTATTTAAAAAAATTAATATTTTAACTATTTAACAAAAACATTACTAATTTTCTAAAAACTATTTAACTATTTAAGCACTCAACTGTTCTAAAATGGTATTCTCATGATTTCTTCGATGAACAATGTAAACTGAATATCGTCCATTTCTGGAATCTGGAAAAGAAATAAACATTTGGATCAGACTAGGAACTAGAATTATGGGTAAAAAGTATGGAAACACATGCAGCGAATATCTCGTGGTAGGCGATCTCAAAGGATGCAGGTTTTGAAGGAATTTGTGACGAAACTCAAGGTGAAAGACACTGGACTTATTCTATTTACGTGGACCTGATTCAGCAGTTTTTGGGGTGACCTCTGTTTGATCCTCTGTTTCATCTACGTGTCATAACCTGACCTGGTGTTGTAACTTTTATGTCATGCGATTTTGAACCGCATGAAACGTACGAGTCGGATGGAAGGCTGGAAATAGTTCAAATGTTTTCACGAATCGGCGTTGGGCCCACGTAATTGTTGTAATCCAAAGGAGAGTTGACACTAACCTCATTGTTAATAAACTGCTGAATGTCGGCTTCTTCAGTGGCGTCCAGAAATACTTGTTGACAATTAGGGCCAAATTCTGCCGAACCAAAATCTTGCTCAAAAGCTGGAATAGGAACATTTGCGTCTTCTGCACCTCTGGTGACGTCACAAAAGAAATTCAGTGAGCCCGTAATTTCTGCTGTGCTCGACTGGGTCTTAGAAGGCGGTGAATTTTCCCCGATTTGGTTTTGTCCCTCAAATTCAGAAAATGTTGGATTAGTGGGCTGCAAGCAATGAAACAAACTTCTTATAGTATTGATACGACGTGCGATATAATAGTACGATGGAAATTAACTGGTGGATATTAAGCAGATGCACGCTTTCCAAACGGGATCTGATTGAAATGTGACAGAGGATTTTGATGTAAACCCAACAGAAATGGCTAACAGGAATAAACGTTTAATTATAGGAGATTTCTGTGCTCAAGTAGGAAATGACGTAATTCTCGTAGGTCAAGAAAAATGGACAAGTGTGAATATTTAATGTCCTTATAAATATAAACTATTTGTAAAATATCTTTGCTTTCAACAGCCAGTTTATTTTTAAAGAAATACGAGGGCAGATAAATTAATCTTTTAAACTTAGAGTAGAGTTTTAGTGATTTAAATAGTGAAATCCGCTAAATAAGTTCAACTGCAATGCGTTCTTACGAACAGAGGAAGATAAACTTCACGACCAACGCCAATAATCGAGAGTTTACTCTAGTCATCTTTCGCCACTGACTTTCCACACTTGTTTGTTTTCCATGTGCAAGCGACAGATGGCAGGCAAGTGACTTTGTCCAGAGAGTATGACGACGACTTACCTCTGACAAAGCGACAACTTGTGTGCCTCGGAATCTTCCTTCTCTTTGATGTTCTTCGGCAGGCATCGGACGGGCGCTGCTGGTCTGCGCCGTCGTGAGGCGTCTCAATTTTTTACCACGGGCCTGCTCTCGAAGGCGCTTTTGTCTGCGGACCTCTTTTGGGTTGTAGACATAATCTGAAAACGGAAAGACTGACATTCAGGTCACAGCATTCCGTAAACGGTTGTTTCTGATCGCGTGATTTGGCGTCTTTTATTACCGAAAGACAGGAACAATACAATGTCTTTGATCGTGTCTAATTGCAAAATTAAATGTTTAAGTTCCTCCCATTTTAATATTATAATATCTGCTGCATTGACTCGTAAGTAGATGAAAAGGTTTTGGAGAAAATAAATACTCTTCAAAAGTTCTCTTATTAAAATCGCTAGCAGTCAATCCCAAATAAATCAAAATCGCTGATGTTTCTCAGAATTCTCGGGTGCATTTTTTGGAATCTTTCTGCTGCTTGTTGGCATTAAAAGAGAATTAATTACCTACCGGGATATTTCTTCTTGTGCTCGGCGTCCGCCTGACGGGCGAGGGTAAAATACTCGATCTTCTGCACTCCTTCCATTGCCTTCCACATTAAGCCAAGTCTGCAAACAGAAGAAGCAAAACTTGTAAGGTTGTATGACGAACCGGAGGACGAACGTCCAAGGGTTGCAGCTGGGTAAAGGCAAAGACAGTGCCGTACGAGAGCGCACGAAATTTTTCACCTGTTCTCGACGATCAGAACATTTTCAGCAAATGGAAATGAGATATCCAATTACGAATTCACCTCATGCATTCTCTGCCAATTTTGGAGCCTTTTCAATTTTACAGTGAAAGAATAGTTCCGGGCCGACTCATAAATTCTACTTCTCTACCGTGGGCTAGACTTCTGTCCTACATATCATGCGTTCAGTTTATAATGAAGTAAATTTAGATTTATAATCCAGAAATGAAAATCAAACTAGCCTTTAACTTAATGTGCTGAATTTTACAAGAGTCAACCTTTTTTTTTTCAATTATTAGGGCTCATAGTTTATAATAACCACAATCATCAGCGTCACCACGAAATATGTTGTTTGCCTTTTCCTGTCTTTGAGAGGAACAAATTTCTAAGTGCGCGTTCTGAACACGGGAAATCTTACACGTAATTTTACAGGTTCGCACCGGCGCCATGTTTGTAATCGTTAACTTGCGTACAATGGTCTTGCATGTCCGCTGAACTCGAATGCCTTTGAAGACAATTTGTCGTGCACATTAAATTGTTAACAATTAATTGTCCTGAAGTACACTTTGTATTGCAACTTACCTCACGCTGATCTGTCTGTTGCTCTCTCCTTGATGTTTGATCGCCATCTTCTTCCTCCATTCATTCGAGAAGAGCATGAAGGCGATCGGCGGTCGTCGTATTTTCGCAACAGGATGTTTGCAATTTTTCTCTCCGCCCTTAAGTTGACGGCGTCTCTTCGGCCGAACTGCTAATTTCAGATCAGGTTGGTCGATGAGGCTGTTATTATTACCTGAAAAAATAATAGAATCCATTTATAACATAGTTTTCAAATTATAAGGATCAGAATATGGCCAACGGTATAAAGAAACATGGCTGTCTCCAATGTACCTCAAGAGTTACAGACATACGAAGCTTGAGTAATAAAAACGCTGTGTCGACGTTTCTGAAAATGGGTGTGCATTGAAGGGGCGAGGTTCCAGTAACATCATTGTAACAGAGAAAATACGAATTTTGAGTGACAGACAAACAGTTTTGTGTTTCAAATTTCACTACGAATAAAAATGTCTGACACCGCGGAACAGCATTAGATGCATCAGCTTTTCTGTCAGAGTCGTATGTACGTCATAATCGGTAATTTATTATGCCAAAGCAATCTCAACTTACTTTATTTTGAGGCCACATTAAGGAGGTGAGAGCCCCAAATATATTTTGGATATTATGTATATATGATTAGAAACAGTCTTCAGTGTAATTGTAGCTCATCCCAAGTCATAAAGTTGTGTCAAGGTCGAAGGTGGCGATTTTGAATATTTCAGAAAAAAATAATTTATTCACATATACGCTCATAAAGATGTTTGTAAGGACAGATATGAAAATTCATTAATTTCAATAAGTTTCCATGTCAGTGCACCTGCAATGACCATTTCTACTGATGTCTACGAGATTTGCAACATATTTCATACACGTACAAGTCACATTCCTTGCATAAACGAAACCATCTTAATTAAATATTCTTTGAGTACTTCTGCCATTTTGTTTAGAGCAGTGTTACGCAAGCTTTCTACACTCGCGGCACACTAAATATCGTGGCAACCAAACCCATTTTGCATATCACGGGGGGGGGGGGACACAGTTTATGGCATCGATTGGCCACGACAACTTCTTATAAAGCGATGTTTATAATTATACCTACTTATTATTACGCCATTTATTTTAATTATATTCATTAGTTCAAATAAATTCGGATATAATATTTCCTACTGTTTGATCCAAAATGTATTAACTAAACTTAAATATATTGTATAATGTAGATCGCAGAAAAGTACACAGACTGGCAATAAATTCTTACAATTATAAAATGAGGTGGAAATTTCGCGGCACACAGGTTGCGCATCACTGTTCTGAGCTACTGACAGCGTCGTTAAATAAGCAACAGATAAATAAAAACACCAACCATGCATGCCTGTGTACCAGCAGAAGGGAACAAGTTACGGTAATCAGACGAAGGAGAGATCTTTACGGAAAACTGAAAGAAACAGCGAAGAATTTTCATACAAATACCCGGTCGAGATTCGAACACCGAACCTCCGGAGTACGTGGAAGGAATACCAACCCTCTACGAAGTAACGTTTGTTCGCTTTACTTTCGAAAAAAAATTTGTCAGACGAAAGCCTTAGTATTTTACGATAAGAATAAAATAATTTATTTCATACATAAACACGTGTTGGATCTCTTCCGTTATATATTATTAATAACTAATATTAATGGTGTTTGTCTTTGCAGAAAGATGTAATAAAGTTATGAGCTGGACCTCACGGGGAGTAATTGGAAGGCGGTAATTATTAGGCCCACGTAAAACCGGGAAATGTGGGAAAATCTCATTTGCACAAAGGAGACTCTGTTCTTTAGGAAAATCTGATACAGAACGCAAGGAACAAAGGGCAGTCCACATACCAGAGAACGCGATTTCTTCCTCTTTTCCTCCTCCGCTTTTGTGGCCGTCCTCGACTTCAGCGGCGTTAGACGACGCGTCGGTTAAAAAATTCATAAGCCCCGAAAGATCATCTTCACCGAAGTCGCCGGGGTCATTTTTGTCTTGGAATTCTGACACTGGATGCTCCGTTTGTGAAATGGATTCAGAAAAGTCTGCATTGGAATCCGTGCAACTACCAGAAAGCTGCTTTAAAATACTGTCCACATCCAAAAGAGAAATTTCAACTCCTCCATTTTTATTTCCGAGAGTACAAGCCTCGTTCAAGTCAATTTCCTGCGTTGTCGCCCAATGCAAATCGGCAGTGGCTAAAGGAACAGTTTGTCCATTTGAAGTCAAAACTTCGATTGTGGTCGGAAGGCCACAGTTTTCTGTGCCCACACAATCTTCGTTCTTCGAGTTCTTCGCGCGCGTTGAATTAATTTCTTCGAGTAATTTCCTTTTCGTCCCAGAGCCAGCCTGGTGTTCTGCCTGCGTACTGAAGGTCGACATGTCTACGGACGTTTCGGTGTTGATTACTTTCTTCGTCGAAGTCCTCCGTCAAGATAGAATGAACAGAGCGAAATTTGCACAAGAAAAGTACTTGAGTTATTCCGAAAGTTTTCACTAAATACGTCAACACAAAAGTATCTCCTACAACCGGTTCACAGCAAAATTGGTTCCAGACTGACAAAAGTCGATTGTCGCCTGCTGTTTATTCGAGTACAACAATGCTGACGTAACCTATGACGCAACAATGAGTAAAGGAATGGAGTGCAATACGGTTCATTCAGGCGTGCATAAGAAATGAGAAATGAACCTTATGGCATGTCAGCCGAGATTGTTGCAGGTGTTCGTGTTTTATATGAACACATTTTTTGTAGTTAAAGAAATACAAATTGAATTAGTTCAAGTTATAATTTGGTTACATTCCATCATAAATGGAAGAAGTCAATAATTAATCTATCTACTATAAAAATTTCTAATTCCCCGTTGTCGTCAACCAATTTGTCATCAAAAAATGACGTCATCAACAATGTCAACAGATATCTGTTTACACCGCATTGTTGTGGACACAACAATGCCGTGTAAACAAATATCTGTTGGCATTGTTGATGTCGACACAACAATGCCGAGTAAACAAATAACGATTCACAACAAGGAAATTAAATAATATCAAGTCAGTCGCATTATCACTGCTCCAGAAGCAGCAGACCGCATTCTTGAATATTGACTGACAGTTGGCCTAAAACATCAGGAAAGTGAAAGAAGAAGTTATCAAGTATTTGAAGTACCAACTCCAACAAGGTAAACTGATACTCATTACGATTATGAAAACTATTATAAAAACTGACTTTATGATCGATTTTGAGACGAAGATTTGCAAGGGTGGGGCTGGACGTAAAAGGTTGACTGACCTAGAACAATTGGCCTCTGAACAGCGACGTAAGAAACTGAAATATCAGACGTATTTAAGAAATAAAGAAGAGCGAAAGAAGACTTACATTGATAAACGACACCATATTAACGACACATGTAGAGAAACAGACGAAGATTTGCAAGGGTGGGGTTGGAAGTAGATAGTTGACTAACCAAGAACTGTTGGCCTCTGATCAGCGACGTAAAGAACTAAAACATCAGATATATTTAACAAATAAAGAAAAGCGAAGGAAGATTTACATTGATAAACGTAGAAAAACGTATTAAACAAGAACAGAAGAGCAGAAGAAAACAAACAAAGACTTGAAAGGGTGGGATTGGACTTAGAAAGCTATCTGACCAAAAACAGTTAGCCTCTGAACATCGATGTAAAGAACTAAAACATCAGACCTACTTAACAAATGAAGAAAAGCGAAAAACTTATTGAAAAAGAACAGAAGAGCAGAAGAAAACAAACGAAGACTTGCAAGGGTGGGGTTGGACGTAAAAAGTTGTCTGACTAAAAACAGTTGGCCTCTGAACAGCGACGTAAAGAGCTAAAACATCAGACCTACTTAACAAGTAAAGAAAAGTGAAGGGAGATCTACACTGATAAACGCAGAAAATCTTATTCAACAAGAACAGAAGATCAGAAGAAAACAAACGAAGACTTGCAAGGGTGGGGTTGGACGTAAAAAGTTGTCTGACTAAAAACAGTTGGCCTCTAAACAGCGACGTAAAGAGCTAAAACATCAGACATACTTAACAAATGAAGAAAAGCGAAAAACGTATTGAACAAGAACAGAAGATCAGAAGAAAACAAACGAAGACTTGCAAGGGTGGGGTTGGACGTAAAAAGTTGTCTGACCAAAAACAGTTGGCCTCTGAACAGCGACGTAAAGAGCTAAAACATCAGACCTACTTAACAAGTAAAGAAAAGTGAAGGGAGATCTACACTGATAAACGCATAAAATCTTATTCAACAAGAACAGAAGATCAGAAGAAAACAAACGAAGACTTGCAAGGGTGGGGTTGGACGTAAAAAGTTGTCTGACTAAAAACAGTTGGCCTCTAAACAGCGACGTAAAGAGCTAAAACATCAGACCTACTTAACAAGTAAAGAAAAGTGAAGGGAGGTCTACACTGATAAACGCATAAAATCTTATTCAACAAGAACAGAAGAGCAGAAGAAAACAAACGAAGACTTGCAAGGGTGGGGTTGGACGTAAAAAGTTGTCTGACCAAAAACAGTTGGCCTCTGAACATCGATGTAAAGAACTAAGACATCAGATCTATTTAACAAATAAGGATAAGCGAAAGAAGACTTACATTGTTAAACGAGACCATATTAACAACACACGTAGAAAAACAGACAAAGATTTGCAAGGGTGGGGTTGGAAGTAGATAGTTGACTAACCATGAACAGGTGACCTCTGAACAGCGACGTAAAGAACTAATCCATCAGACCTATTTAACAAATAAAGAAAAACGAAGGGAGAGTTACATTGATAAACATAGAAAAACGTATACAACAAGAACAGAAGAGAGAAAAAAAAAGTAAAAACAGACGAAGATTAGCAATGGTGTTGCTGGACGTAGAAAGTTGACTGATCAAGAACAGTTGGCCTCTGAATAGCGACGTAAAGAACTAAAACATCAGAACTATTCAACAAAAACAGAAGAGAAAAAAAAGATTTCCAAGGGTGGGGTTGGAAGTAGATAGTTGACTAACAAAGAACTGTTGGCCTCTGATCAGGTTCTTACTAGACTCGCTAACAAGATATACACCTCCGGTGAGTGGCCCAAGGACTTTCTGGAAGTAACAATGATTCCATTACAGAAGAAAAAGAATTCCAAGAAGTGCGGCGATTACAGGACCATCAGCCTAATCTCACATGCGGCGAAGATAATGACTAGAATACTGACTAAAAGACTAGAAAATAAGATAGAGGAAGTGATGGGAGACGACCAATTTGGATTCAGGAGAGGAAGAGGAACCAGAGATGCCATCGGAGTTATGAGAATAATTTCAGAGAGAGTTCTCGATGTCAAGGAAGAACTTCTCAAGTTGGACAACCCTATATATTGGACACTTTTAATTGGAACCGGCGAATATCCTATAATTTTATATGTCCACAATACCCTATATCTTGAACACCCCTTTTGTTGTAAGTTGGACAGGTTCGTGCACTTAACTTCGATGCTTTTCGAGGAAACTTTTTCAGTTACACAATTTGTTATTTTGAATTATTGACTGATGAATGTGTTCTGTCTGGAGGATTAGCCTATGGTTTAGGGCAGGGGTCGTCAACCTTTTTATACCTACCGCCCACTTTTGTATCTTTGTTGATGGTAAAATTTCCTTACCGCCCACAGGTGCCGCACGTACTGCCCACCACCATGAAAAAGGTATAGCTCGAAGACAGAGTGATGGCCGGTGGTAAGACCCCTCGTCATGCCTTTGGCTACGAAGCTCATTCGTTGCTGCCTCGTCCACGAGTATACTTCGAGAAGTGTCCGGTGAATTATTATTTATATTCAAAGTTTAGAGATGGAATTCAAAAGTAAATTGCAAAAGCATATTCTAAGAAGTCAAACTCGCAAAGTTGTTAGCAATGTATTCGATATATGGAGGAAGAACAAAATTTGTAACAACGGACAAAAACCCCACCGCCCACCATGAACGCTTGAATCGCCCACTACTGGGCGGTAGGGACCAGGTTGACGACCCCTGGTTTAGGGGGTAAGAGACGTGAACCCATCGTTGAAATGCAATTAAGGTGTTTCGTTATTCTTTCTTTGAACCCTCCACTGAACTCCGAAATTGCAGATACAGTTTTAACTCCACTAGCACTGCGCTTGCATTTGAGTTCAATCTTTGTTAACAGAAACGGGATTTTCTTTTTGTGACGGGGAAGGAAAAATTAATGGAATTAACTTTATAAAATTTCACTGAGTCTGGGGTGTAATGTGCAATGAATGGGAATGGATTTCAAAAGATTGTTGCTATTGCTACTTTTGACGGGTATTTCTCCAGTATATTTTACATTAGGAATCAAGCAGCGCTCGCAGAATGCGTACAAAAAATAATGTACAAAATTATGCACTATAATTGTGACAGAAATGTGAAGCATCAATGGAATGTTTGAAACAAATATTCAGTTTGGCTGTAATATTGCGTCCTTCATAGACCTGCATTGCAAGTCGCAAAACGTTGACAGCCTTCCACATTGCAGTGAAATATCTGGTAATCACAATGTCACTAAATCACCTCCTCTACTACGCGCAAACAACAATAGTTAAGCTTCTAGCTCCTCGGAGACTAATCTTTCAATGCCCTCTCAGCGCCTGGCCCACGCCCTCCTCTGTAATGCACCGGTGTATGCTGCGCTGTTGTCACGCGCATGCGCAGTGGCGCCAATTTTAAATATATACATACTAACTTTGAGCAATTTTTTCGCACCCTTGCACAACGCATCAGTAGCTGAAATTTTGTGTACAAGCATTACTGGATGGACTCTGTAGATGAGCAAAATTTCAGGTGAGGTTTCGGCATGACCAACCTAACCATTCCCTTGTAAGTTTAGTTCTTCCTTGTGGTCTCTTTTCTTCTGGTTTGCTCACCAAAACCCTGCGTATTACTCTTCTCTCCCATGCAGGCTACATGCCCTGCCCATCTCTTCCTCCTTTAATTGATAAGTCGAATTATGTAACTTCAACTCATGAGGTACCTCATTATACATCTTTCTCCACCCTCTGACTATTTCATCCCTCTTGGGTCCGAATATTCTTCTCAGCGTCCTGCTCTTATACACCCTCAATCTACGTTCCTCCCTCTGTCACAGAAACTAAGTTTCACACCCATACAGAGCTACAGGAAGAACTACAGATTTGTATATTTTAATCTTTACGTTTTTAGACAGCAAACGAAAAGAATAAATGTTCTGTACTGAAGTGTAGCGAGCATTATCTAGATTTAATCTGCTTCTAGTTTCTTTTCGATTAACATTTTGATTTGTTTCTGTCACTCCCAAATATCTATATTTGCCACATTTTCAAAGTAACCATTACCTGTCTTTATGAAACGAATTTGGTGGTGAGACATCAACACAGTTCTCTCTGCGTTTACTCCCGGACCAACCTCCTTCCTAGCGCCAATTAGACCTTCTTCGTCTTCTCTTTATACTATTCGTCTTAGCCCCCAATAGATTTACCTCGTCAGCAAAGAACAGAAGCTGACGTGTCCCATTCAATTCCAGTCCCTCCTGGTTTCGTTGGACATTCCTAATTGTGTGTTCTGTAGTTCAGTTGAAAAGCAGCGGCGATAAAGCATCTCCTTGTTTCAGAGCACTTTTAAAACGAAATGTGTCAGGCAAATGTTTATCTCGTGCGCAGATATGGTGTCACCTAGGTAGGGACGATGCTTGCGCTTGCGCAGGACTCCGCCCTCAGTTAGCTTTTTTGGTTGGTTGGTTGGTTTGGTTGCTTTAGTGTGGTTTGGAAAGGGAGAGTGTGGAAGAGTGTGGAAAGAGCTGAGGTGTGAGTCAGGATGTAGAAGTGAGTTGCAAGCGATATGCTGTTGCGGACATTGGTGGCAAGCGATAAGCGATGAGTGTGGAAAGAACAGAGCTGTGAATCGGGCGTGAGAGAATGCGAACAGAAGTGTGGTAGAATCGAGAGAGTGGAGCCAACGAGAGGTCTGGTGTGGCGCTGAGAAAGGACAGGTCGGCTGCGTGAGCAAGCACCGGGTACGTGGACCGTGGCGGCCGAGGAGCCAGCGTGTGTCCAGTGGGGTGCTACGGGCCGATGTGTAAGCGAAGAGTGTGAAGAGCGCCGAACTCGAGGGACCAGATAGACTCGGAGGACAGTGTGTGTGTGTGTGTGTGTGTGTGTGCAGAGAACAGAGACACGAAGTGTGTTGTTGTAGAGAGTTGACTGTATGTGCAGACCACTGTAACTGATTTAATGTGACGTGAATCAATTAGGGTTGACAATCCAGGTCGCAACGCCGACCCACGTTACAATACGTTACTTGAAAACATACACTGATCATCCCCGATAATTGTCTCCTCATGGCTTTAACCCCCAGGGAAGTTTGCATGATAGGCCTCTAAAATTACCGCAGTCAGTTTCATTGCCCTTCTTGTAAGTTGGTACAATGGTAGACTCCTACCACTGCTGAAGCGATTTATGCTTATTCCAAGCGCAATTAAAGAGTTTTAGAATCTCAGAACGTAATGTGTCACCTCGTGCTTGAATCACTTCTGTCGGAATTTAATCAGTGCCAGGCGGCTTAAACTTTTCAAAATTTGCAGCGGACGTTTCAGCCTCAAAAACACTAGTCTCAGGTACTAAGGGCTCAGCCGAATGTTGCATCCTCTGTCCGACATCACTAACCCTACGATCATTTAATGGCTGAGACAAGTAATTCTTTTCGGCTGTTCACAATATTGTGAACGCTACGCAACGTACTCCTGAAAATGAGATTCTCCTTCGACGTGGCAAAAGTTCCTACCCTAAATCCACTGCCTTTACTGATTGCGCGAAAATTCCTGTTCCAGAATGTTGCTTTAAAAATATTTTCTCCACCTTCTCTGGCACTGAAATTTCCTACCAAATTTTTCATGTGTTACTTCGGAAATTGGTTGAACACGTGATCTAGTTCCTCGTAGAAATGTTCCGTTGTATAATAATTTCTGTGCTCCGTCGGTGCATGCACATTCATAACAGCAACTTCTTGATATTACAAACTACACCCTCCTAACTGCTGATACGATTCTCTCATGCACAAAAATCCTCTTTGACAATTCGTGATGCTCATTCATTCCTCTTTCCGCAGAAGAAAGTGTAATCGCCTATGAGCTCCTGTATTCCCTCTAAACACAACTTGCACCTTATTAAACCTCTCGCAACTGATCCCAGCGAGAAACTCCACGCATTCCACGAGCCAATTCCCCTCCCTTCGGTCGTTGCAAATAATCAGTCCTAATCAGAGGCCACGCGCAACATTTTGGATCAACTTATTATTCTCACGGTCAGGAAATGTTAGCCCCGCGACAATCCACAGGTCGGAGAATCACCGCTTGTCGGCTATCCGCCAATGCTTGTTCGAAAAACTCTGTATCTGGCGGCCATAGTCGATCGCGATCCTGGTTTTGTGTGGACTACGGGGCAAAGTTCCCTCCCTCTCTGCGGCCAGTCTGTTTCTGGGGCTCAGCTAGCCTCGTATTCCCTGACCACCGAGGGTAAAGCAGGCCGCAGCGTGAAGATGACGCCTGAGCACAGGAACAATTATCGTATCAACGAATTATCTGACGCAGAATCGGAATCAACTCCAGAAAATTCTCTAACTTAACGAAAGTAAAAACACGAAGTACTCAAGACAAAGCTGACAGGTTATCCAAGCGATATTCAGTTCGAATCTTGTACAACGACACAATCCCCATCTTGTCGAAGGCAAATTCCTTAGCAGTTCCTCAAATCCATTTACACATTCACCCTGTCCCATCAACAATTCATAACAAACTTTGCATCCGCCATTTGAAGCCGCCTGTGAGATTAAAGAAACTCTGTGGCACCAAAATCTAAAAGAAGAAATCGATCCAATTCGTGCCCCCTCTTAAAACACGCCCAAAATATCAGCTTCATCCAATCGCAGTAGACTAACATGTTGGCATCGGCTAACCCCAGTTTCCTGGTTCTTCTCAGTTACTTTATCATTCATAACCATCCCGTCATATTTAATTAATGGATAGGCAACATTATCAGTTGACAGAGTGTTGTAGAAACAACAACAAAACACTACCTTACAGGTCACAGTGAACGCCTTCTAACGGGTTTACCCATCAAATTACGTGTATCTCAGCCCTCGTGTCTATTGTCCGCAAATGCCTCAAAACAGCGAAAGAGGCCATGGGGATAAAAACTTCGAAGTCCTCCCTCTGAAGGCCTTATCTCCGCCTGGACCAGCAGCTGGCCTCAGCTTCAGGGCTCTGACGTCACCCCAGAGATCAAGGCCTCCTGTCAGCCTAATTCCTCGATTTTGCATTTATAGGTCACGCTTGAGGTGGAAAACCAATTGTCGGGAGTTGGTGGTCAGTCTAGTGCTTTAGAAACATTCCTGTGCACAAGAACTTATCAATGGGGCACATTTTCAGAGACTGTTTATTTCTATCTGCCAAACTACGCGCTTTATTCAGCCGCCGGTCGAATGCGGTACATTATATTACCACAAAAACTTTTCCGATATTTGGGTAACATTACAAATTGTACAGCACTTTACTTTTGAGACATCTGGTGGCATCCGTGTTGGTCGACAGTAATACAGAATGAAGCTAGTTTTTTCCAAACAATAAAATTATTTACGTACAAGGATTTATCAATGGATTTAAGGCTCCTGTGCTACTGAAAATGCGACGTCAAATAAACTATGAATAAATAAGAAACATGGTTTATTATAACAAAATATCAGCATCTTAATTTGGAGACACCCGGTAGCTTAACGGCCTAATCAGTAAACGTGTATCGTTTAATACACCCGTAAAAATTACCCCAGAAACCAACATCCTAACAGAAACTCGAACCGAGGACTGTGTATTCGAGTCTGTGACCTTAGACCCCGTAATTTCCTCTCCGAAACGAAAGAATTTTGCCTTGGCGTCGATCTGTTTTCGCGGTTACGTTCCAGTCAACAGAAACCATCCTTGTCGGGACTCGAACTCAGTGTCGAGGCCTTCGTTTCCGTAATCTCCTCTTCGAAGCAAAAATCTCTGATCCTGGGGCCCTTTTTCTGTCTCGCTTAGTTTCGGAGCAAAAGGAAACGCCCTTGAAGGAAATCGAACTCAGGACACTTTTCCCAGAGGTATGACTTTCCTGTGTTCTCTCACTGATCAAAATGAATATTCGGGATTCGAAGGGAAAAACATTTTCCCTCGCCCAGGAGCGATGGGCTCAACACTGCCCGGGCCCCTCAAAAACCGAATTTGAAATGAAACAAGTTTAAAAAAACACGAAGTTATTTTTAAACAAGGGCAAATTTAATTCAGAATTTACTTCAAGCCTCTTCTCATTGCTTTTAAATTCATTTGCTATTACACAGAAAATATTTAATATTAATTATTGACTTCTTCCATTTATGATGGAATGTAACCAAATTATAACTTGGAGTAATTCAATTTGTATTTCTTTAACTACAAAAAATGTGTAAATAAAAAAACGCAGGTGTTCATATAAAACACGAACACCTGCTACAATCTCGGCTGACATGCCATAAGGTTCATTTCTCATTTCTTATGCACGCCTGAATGAACCGTATTGCACTCCATTCCTTTACTCATTGTTGCGTCATAGGTTACGTCAGCATTGTTGTACTCGAATAAACAGCAGGCGACAATCGACTTTCGTCAGTCTGGAACCAATTTTGCTGTGAACCGGTTGTAGGAGATACTTTTGTGTTGACGTATTTAGTGAAAACTTTCGGAATAACTCAAGTACTTTTCTTGTGCAAATTTCGCTCTGTTCATTCTATCTTGACGGAGGACTTCGACGAAGAATGTAATCAACACCGAAACGTCCGTAGACATGTCGACCTTCAGTACGCAGGCAGAACACCAGGCTGGCTCTGGGACGAAAAGGAAATTACTCGAAGAAATTAATTCAACGCGCGCGAAGAACTCGAAGAACGAAGATTGTGTGGGCACAGAAAACTGTGGCCTTCCGACCACAATCGAAGTTTTGACTTCAAATGGACAAACTGTTCCTTTAGCCACTGCCGATTTGCATTGGGCGACAACGCAGGAAATTGACTTGAACGAGGCTTGTACTCTCGGAAATGAAAATGGAGGAGTTGAAATTTCTCTTCTGGATGTGGACAGTATTTTAAAGCAGCTTTCTGATAGTTGCACGGATTCCAATGCAGACTTTTCTGAATCCATTTCACAAACGGAGCATCCAGTGGCAGAATTCCAAGACAAAAATGACCCCGGCGACTTCGGTGAAGATGATCTTTCGGGGCTAATGAATTTTTTAACCGACGCGTCGTCTAACGCCGCTGAAGTCGAGGACGGCCACAAAAGCGGAGGAGGAAAAGAGGAAGAAATCGCGTCCTCTGGTATGTGGACTGCCCTTTGTTCCTTGCGTTCTGTATCAGATTTTCCTAAAGAGCTGAGTCTCCTTTGTGCAAATGAGATTTTCCCACATTTCCCGGTTTTACGTGTGCCTAATAATTACCGCCTTCCAATTACACCCCGTGAGGTCCAGCTCATAACTTCATTACATTTTTCTGCAAAGACAAACAGCATTAATATTAGTTATTAATAATATATAACGGAAGAGATCCAACACGTGTTTATGTATGAAATAAATTATTTTATTCTTATCGTAAAATACTAAGGCTTTCGTCTGACAAATTTTTTTTCGAAAGTAAAGCGAACAAACGTTACTTCGTAGAGGGTTGGTATTCCTTCCACGTACTCCGGAGGTTCGGTGTTCGAATCTCGACCGGGTATTTGTATGAAAATTCTTCGCTGTTTCTTTCAGTGTTCCGTAAAGATCTCTCCTTCGTCTGATTACCGTAACTTGTTCCCTTCTGCTGGTACACAGGCATGCATGGTTGGTGTTTTTATTTATCTGTTGCTTATTTAACGACGCTGTCAATAGCTCAGAACAGTGATGCGCAACCTGTGTGCCGCGAAATTTCCACCTCATTTTATAATTGTAAGAATTTATTGCCAGTCTGTGTACTTTTCTTCGATCTACATTATACAATATTAAAAAAGTATATTTAAGTTTAGTTAATACATTTTGGATCAAACAGTAGGAAATATTATATTCGAATTTATTTAAACTAATGAATATAATTAAAATAAATGGCGTAATAATAAGTAGGTATAATTATAAACATCGATTTATAAGAAGTTGTCGCGGCCAATCAATGCCATAGACTGTGTCCCCCCGTGATATGCAAAATGGGTTTGGTTGCCACGATATTTAGTGTGCCGCGAGTGTAGAAAGCTTGCGTAACACTGCTCTAAACAAAATGGCAGAAGTACTCAAAGAATATTTAATTAAAATGGTTTCGTTTATGCAAGGAATGTGACTTGTACGTGTATGAAATATGTTGCAAATCTCGTAGACATCAGTAGAAATGGTCATTGCAGGTGCACTGACATGAAAACTTATTGAAATTAATGAATTTTCATATCTGTCCTTACAAACATCTTTATGAGCGTACATGGAATAAATTATTTTTTTTCTGAAATATTCAAAATCGCCACCTTCGACCTTGACACAACTTTACGACTTGGGATGAGCTACAATTACACTGAAGACTGTTTCTAATCATATATACATAATATCCAAAATATATTTGGGGCTCTCACCTCCTTAATGTGGCCTCAAAATAAAGTAAGTTGAGATTGCTTTGGCATAATAAATTACCGATTATGACGTACACACGACTCTGACAGAAAAGCTGATGCATCTAATGCTGTTCCGCGGTGTCAGACATTTTTATTCGTAGTGAAATTTGAAACACAAAACTGTTTGACTGTCACTCACAATTCGTATTTTCTCTGTTACAATGATGTTACTGGAACCTCGCCCCTTCAATGCACACCCATTTTCAGAAACGTCGACACAGCGTTTTTATTACTCAAGCTTCGTATGTCTGTAACTCTTGAGGTACATTGGAGACAGCCATGTTTCTTTATACTGTTGGCCATATTCTGATCCTTATAATTTGAAAACTATGTTATAAATGGATTCTATTATTCTTTCAGGTAATAATAACAGCCTCATCGACCAACCTGATCTGAAATTAGAAGTTCGGCCGAAGAGATGCCGTCAACTTAAGGGCGGAGAGAAAAAGTGCAAACATCCTGTTGCGAAAATACGACGACCGCCGAACGCCTTCATGCTCTTCTCGAATGAATGGAGGAAGAAGATGGCGATCAAACATCAAGGAGAGAGCAACAGACAGATCAGCGTGAGGTAAGTTGCAATACAAAGTGTACTTCAGGACAATTAATTGTTAACAATTTAATGTGCACGACAAATTGTCTTCAAAGGCATTCGAGTTCAGCGGACATGCAAGACCATTGTACGCAAGTTAACGATTACAAACATGGCGCCGGTGCGAACCTGTAAAATTACGTGTGAGATTTCCCGTGTTCAGAACCCAAAGAGAGGAAAAGGCAAACAACATATTTCGTGGTGACGCTGATGATTGTGGTTATTATAAACTATGAGCCCTAATAATTGAAAAAAAAAAGGTTGACTCTTGTAAAATTCAACACATTAAGTTAAAAACTAGTTTGATTTTCATTGCTGGATTATAAACCTATATCTACCTAATTATAAACTGAACACATGATATGTAGGACAGAAGTCTAGCCCACGGTAGAGAAGTAGAATTTATGAGTCCGCCCAAAACTATTCTTCCACTGTAAAATTGAAAAGGCTCCAAAATTGGCAGAGAATGCATGAGGTGAGTTCGTAATTGGATATCTCACTTCCATTTGCTGAAAATGTTCTGATCGTCGAGAACAGGTGAAAAATTTCGTGCGCTCTCGTACGGCACTGTCTTTGCCTTTACCCACCTGCAACCCTTGGACGTTCTTCCTCCGGTTCGTCCTACAACCTTACAAGTTATGCTTCTTCTGTTTGCAGACTTGGCTTAATGTGGAAGGCAATGGAAGGAGTGCAGAAGATCGAGTATTTTGCCCTCGCCCGCCAGGCGGACGCCGAGCACAAGAAGAAATATCCCGGTAAGTAATTAATTCTCTTTCAATGTCAACAAGCAGCAGAAAGATTCCAAAAAATGCACCCGAGAATTCTGAGAAACATCAGCGATTTTGATTTATTTGGGATTGACTGCTAGCGATTTTAAGTAAGAGAACTTTTGACGAGTATTTATTTTCTCCAAAACCTTTTCATCTACTTACGAGTCAATGCAGCAGATATTATAATATTAAAATGGGAGGAACTTAAACATTTAATTTTGCAATTAGACACGATCAAAGACATTGTATTGTTCCTGTCTTTCGGTAATAAAAGACGCCAAATCACGCGATCAGAAACAACCGTTTACGGAATGCTGTGACCTGAATGTCAGTCTTTCCGTTTTCAGATTATGTCTACAACCCAAAAGAGGTCCGCAGACAAAAGCGCCTTCGAGAGCAGGCCCGTGGTAAAAAATTGAGACGCCTCACGACGGCGCAGACCAGCAGCGCCCGTCCGATGCCTGCCGAAGAACATCAAAGAGAAGGAAGATTCCGAGGCACACAAGTTGTCGCTTTGTCAGAGGTAAGTCGTCGTCATACTCTCTGGACGAAGTCACTCGCCTGCCATCTGTCGCTTGCACATGGAAAACAAACAAGTGTGGAAAGTCAGTGGCGAAAGATGACTAGAGTAAACTCTCGATTATTGGCGTTGGTCGTGAAGTTTATCTTCCTCTGTTTGTAAGAACGCATTGCAGTTGAACTTATTTAGCGGATTTCACTATTTAAATCACTAAAACTCTACTCTAAGTTTTAAACATTAATTTATCTGCCCTTCAATTTCTTTAAAAATAAACTGGCTGTTGAAAGCAAAGATATTTTACAAATAGTTTATATTTATAAGGACATTAAATATTCACACTTGTCCATTTTTCTTGACCTACGAGAATTACGTCATTTCCTACTTGAGCACAGAAATCTCCTATAATTAAACGTTTATTCCTGTTAACCATTTCTGTTGGGTTTACATCAAAATCCTCTGTCACATTTCAATCAGATCCCGATTGGAAAGCGTGCATCTGCTTAATATCCACCAGTTAATTTCCATCGTACTATTATATCGCACGTCGTATCAATACTATGAGAAGTTTTTTTCATTGCTTGCAGCCCACTAATCCAACATTTTCTGAATTTGAGGGACAAAACCAAATCGGGGAAAATTCACCGCCTTCTAAGACCCAGTCGAGCACAGCAGAAATTACGGGCTCACTGAATTTCTTTTGTGACGTCACCAGAGGTGCAGAAGACGCAAATGTTCCTATTCCAGCTTTTGAGAAAGATTTTGGTTCGGCAGAATTTGGCCCTAATTGTCAACAAGTATTTCTGGACGCCACTGAAGAAGCCGACATTCAGCAGTTTATTAACAATGAGGTTAGTGTCAACTCTCCTTTGGATTACAACAATTACGTGGGCCCAACGCCGATTCGTGAAAACATTTGAACTATTTCCAGCCTTCCATCCGACTCGTACGTTTCATGCGTTCAAAATCGCATGACATAAAAGTTACAACACCAGGTCAGGTTATGACACGTAGATGAAACAGAGGATCAAACAGAGGTCACCCCAAAAACTGCTGAATCAGGTCCACGTAAATAGAATAAGTCCAGTGTCTCTCACCTTGAGTTTCGTCACAAATTCCTTCAAAACCTGCATCCATAGAGATCGCCTAACGCAAGACATTCGCTGCATCAGTTTCCATACTTGTTACCAATAATTCCAGTTCTTGTTCTGATCCAAATGTTTATTTCTTTTCCAGATTCCAGGAATGGACGATATTCAATTTACATCTACTTTGTGAAATATCATGACAAAGCCAATTTAGAATAGTTAAGTGCTTAAATAGTCAAATTGTTTTAGAAAATTATTTAAATTATTTATTTTTTGTTAAGTAGCTAAATTGCTTATATTTAACTAATTAACAAAATGTAAGCAATTTAGCTACATAACAAAAAATAAATATTTCAATTTTTAAATAGTTTCTAATTAAATATGATTTATATATTTAAGAATATTAAATAAAAAACATGTTCACAAACTTTCCTCTTGTTAATTTGGCAAAGTAATATTTTAATGAACATGTCGCCCTCAGTGCACTAGTGGTTAATGTGGTCGCCACTGGACCCAAGGTACGTGGGTTCAAACCCGGCCGAGGTCGATGGATTTTTAAGGGGTGATAAAAATCCATAGCACAACTTCCTTCGGAGGGGAAGTAAAGCCGGCGGTCTCATGCCGTAGATTTACGGCACGAAAAATAATGAACGAGATGTTTCGTAAGCAAAACTCGCCGGCCATTTCTCACACAAGTCTCTCCTGATTCCTACTAGATGGCTCTAGCAGACAAAAATAAGGACAGAGTAGAAATTGTGCGGAGGCAGTGGGCTGGTCGCTCACTACTGACAAATGCACACTTCGAAAGGACCAGGAAGAGAGAATATTTTAACTTGGTATCGCAATACACGAGTATGTGCGCTGAAACATTTTTTATTTCAACATTCTCAAGATAACAAATGATCGCTGCTACTTACGCGACATGACTGAAACTTCGGCCAGTGAATAGGAGATCCAAAACAACCCAGAAGGCTCAAAATTGTAATCACTTTTTGGTTATGTACAACATGCTTAATTTGGACCACAGTTTAACAACGCACTCCTCTGCATTTGTCTTATTACCAGTCATCTTTCGTTCTATGTAGGATTTGAGGTTGTGATGATGCAAGCAATTTTTACAAGTATGAAAACCTAGCTCAGTGTTCTGCCAACTTCTGACTGGAGTTGGCTTGCGTGTGTATAAATATAAACAATTAGTCCCATTTAATAACCGTAATAAAATAATGATTATCTGGCTTGCCACTTTGAATCACAAGATCTAAAATCACAACACTAATAAATATTTCACTTACACTTACAGTATCATCATGGTACTACAGACTAATTATTCCGTGCGAACATTAAAGACACAAGTGTAAACAGCGACTATTTACTTCAAAAATATTAACCCTTGTAATGGCTGAGTTGTCTTCTTTGATTTGCCAATGAATGTTCAAATATTATTCAGGCGACTTTAAGCTATAAAAGGTGAATATCTTCTTGATGCTGATGTGGCTAGAAAACACTTGCACGAGAAAAATGCAAATAAAAATATTAAAACATTGTGAATATAAGAAATGCATAAGAAATATAAAAATGGTTGACCTCAACACAAACTGAAGAAGAGGTGAACTGTAACAAAATCACTCACAAACTGCAATTTTCATAAGCACAATTGCAGTGACGTAAGTTTATGTGTTTATAAACGGTGGAAGACCATTTGAAGTTTGTGAGTTCGCGGAAACTAGATAAAAACGCAATTCAATGTTTTTTAGAAAAAACTATTGGCAAGAAGAACATTCATGGAGAAACTAAAAACTTTAAAATATGGGAGACACTACCAACCTATATACAACCCTAAGAGTGAATATAAGGAAAACAATACGTACACTGGGAACTTTTGTTTTGCAAAATCATTTTTATCCATGGTTTACAGCTTACAAAAATCTGAGAAAAACTGATTTGCTGGCAATGCTTCATGTTTAAAAAAAGTTGAATGTTTTTAATATCAGGGGCCTTTAACAAACTTATGACTTACATGCTTCATGAAAAGAAAAGCATGAATTTTCCGTAAAACATTTACAGTACACGCTGGTCATTCTTTATTTAAGTCTCCAAAGAAATTACGAGCTTCTGGAGATTCAACTTACATTTAGAAGTTTAGAGTTTGTAAAAACTGAGAAATATTGAAATGGGTGACACGACTTCCCTGCTGCCAGATCAAGAACTGCCATTTAGAGGTCATGAATAATCTGAGTTGCCCCTTGACAGAATCTTTCAAACCGCTAGAACATAATGATCCTCTGCTGAATGAGCACTGTTTTCAAAGGCACATCACTGGCCATTCAAAAGGATTTGTTAAAAGCCCTCCATGAAGTGATGCTAGGTGGCATTTCAAGACAAATTCAAGAACCACCTAAGATTGGATGAAACTTCTGACTTTCATTTTGTCGTGATGTACATTCATGATAGTAACAGACCTTACTTCTAGAATCCTTTCTTTCTGTGTTCACAAATTCTTGTATTTTGTTTCATATATTACAGACAGAAGGTCTGGGTATAGATTTTATTCACAAAATAAGAGAAATTCAAAGTCACGTGCAAATTGAACATGACATAGGAAATTCTGCAGAAGCGAAGTACAGAAAACTTTTCTACAAAATTATTGATAACCAAATCATTCATCCATCAGCTTGTCTCTAAAGTACAGAAACATGAATTTTGCTGCTACCACGTAAGTGAGAAATTAAAGATACATAAGTTTAAGGCTGCCTTTCCTGAACAGGATATACAAAAAGTTGCCGTGTACTTCTTACATTCTCTTCTTCATTAAAACCTTGAAACAAACGTAGTCCGAGCTACTGATATTGTTGAAAATAAACTCAGAGCACTGAATGGGGCAAACCAATTGAAAAAGCACAAAATATCATTGCTGGGTAAAAACTCAGAGCACTGAGAAGTAAACAGCCCAATCTTCTCTGTCATACCAGCGCATGACGGCACAAACGTTGTGTTTTGAGTCACTACATTCACCAACGGATACTGAGACTGTTGAAACCATGCGTATTGCAACTGTGTTTGTCGGCATAACTGTAAGTAGTTATACAGGGGGTTGAAATTAACGGAGAATGAAAAATATTAAGAACAGAAGGTTTTAAGAAGATGAAACTAATGAAAAGCCATATAAACTTCTAAGATAATTGGAACTTAAACAAATGAGAGGCCTCTGAAACAGCGAAGATGCCCTTGGAAGGACATCTGACACAGTAAGGAAGAGACTGGAATGATGTTTCACGTTTCTGAATGTGAGATTACATACTGCAGTGCACTTTTATGCAACACTGCAAAGGCGCATTAGTTTGAAATGATGTACACAAATTAGAGGAACAGAGTTTAACTGCGTGAAATTTGAGGCTCTCGCAGCCTGCTGTTAAGTCTTGCAACTAGAGTCTTTTTCAACTCACTGCTACCAACACCTGTGGCCATTTCACCTGCTTCAGTAGTCGATCTGGAATATAATTTAATGATGAACTCAGCAACGAAGATTTGGTTCAGTGAGACTACCAGGAAATTTCAAGTCTGGTGTGACCTGTTTTGGTTGAGTTTCAATTGCTTCAGTGTGAACACTCCCTAGATACTAAACACCAATCAGAAGTTACTTTCAAGAAAGAGAATGGAAAACAAGAATCTAACAAAATATACGTGGCAACACAGCTGTTCCCTGGTCTTTTATTCACTCCCTTAATTCACTGTAGTTTATGACAATACTTTATAAGACTTTGGGTAAACTGCTCGACATCTTCCTGGTGCATTCAAACTGCATGCTCTACCAGTGAGGGAGGGCTTGCAGAATTGCATATATCAGTGCATGGGTGTGACCCTCCACATGGCTGTTATGGGCACTATCAAATGATTATTGCAAAAATTTTATAGGATTAAGGTAGAACACGAGTCAGGAAACCAGGAACTGGCCCATTATCACAGAATACCACCACAGTTAAAACAGAACTAGGATATCGGTACAACGCTGATGATCACAACACACACTGGGCCAGTGGAACAACTTTATATAAGCAAACATTAAAGATAAATTACGATAATAAATGGTCACCGCATAATAATAAACGTTTAATGCTCCATGTAAAGCTGGTCCCAAATTTTCTTTTAGCATTGATAAAGGAGAAACATCAGAACCACATTTCACATGACAATACATTTTATATAATCCACAGACCATTCTGTATTTTAAATTATTGATTTCAATTGCGTAACATTTTTATTTTAATACTGCAACATTCTGCATTACTGTTATTATCGTGAAGGAAGGCAACTGCCTGTCTGGAAATGTGTCCGATAGAAACCTGATATTACAGCCCACAAATAATGCGGAGCAACGGACAATAATAATCTAGTGTCTAAGCGAACCAAAGATCTCTGAGATGAGTGTGTCCCAGTGTCACTTTGCCCACCATAAATCCTACATGGACTGCCTTGGGTTTCAACCCGGGCTCCCAAATTGGGAACTCGGCAACTAACCACATGAGCTGTGAACTTTGTGCAAGGTCAGTTGATGTATACAGCCTGCCATGATGGAATTATACTTTTGGGAATAAATTCAAGGTTGCAAATATGACCTAAGTGCATCTTTAATCTTAATCTGTAAATGTAATTAACATCATATAATTTTGTTCATTCATGTATGTTACTGTGACAGACAACACATAATCCATTCCATAATAATGTTTAGTAGAGCCTAATACTGGTTAAATATGGTTGAAGCCTGTAGCCATTTATCTTCTAAGTAGCTTGTTAGTTTCCATTCCCTAACTTTATAATTTGCAACGCATATATCAGATACAAGCTTAAAAACTAATGGAGGTTGTTATCACTGTGGTTGGGTGCTGCTTGTGGATTTCGTCCAGAGGCAGTGACACAAATGAGAAACTCTGCAATACATATTACAGAAGTCAAATGCAAGCAGGCAAATTAATATGTACCGAAATGTCCTTACTGCAGTGTTTATAATACAAGACAAATGTTAAGTCTCTGAAAACATGATGAAAAAATTGTACCTTCACTGTAAAACAAAGACCAAGCTCATGGAAATTAAACAACTCTCTGTGTTGAGTCTGACTCTGAATGTTCAATACAGCCTATCTCAGTGTCCATCATCAGACCTCACTCGCTTCAGCGTAGTCCACATTATTCAATTCAATTCATTTATTAAAGTGCTTGACAACAGCCAAAAAGGCCAATAACAGCCAAGCACTAACAACAATACAGACATTACAATACAAAAGCAAACAAACAAAGAACTGAAAACATAACTGTACAATATTGATTTATTGCAAAATAACTCATAAGCAAAAAACTAAATGTTATAGATAAGTAAAATAATAATTATACTAAAAACAGTTTAATATTGGACAAAAACACACACAATAAAATGTCATACTAGGTAAACAATAAAAAACCATGATTATTGTTTAAAAAGCTGACTGACCTCAGTAAGCAAAACACGATCTTTGTTAAAGATGTCGATGCTCCTGCAGACTGCATTGGCACCAGAAACACATCTGGCAGAGGGACTGGCCTTGAAATTATGTTGTACAGTAAAGGTAGAATAGTCTCTGATAGACCTAGTAGGTATGCAGAGACTAACTGTATCAACAACAGATGAGCAACTAATTTTGCCTTTCAAAACATTCACGAGGAAAAGAGCATCCAAAAGCCTCCTCCTTAAATGTAACGATAAGAAATTTAATCTAACTAATATTTCATCATAATTATAGGCACAAACGCCATTAAAGAATCTAGCGTAACACAGATCTACAAATTTCCTTTGAATCCTTTCCAATTTAAAGGAATCAGTATTAGTAATAGAGTTCCAAACAACGGAAGCATACTCAATTTTGGAACGGACTAAGGTACTGTACAAGACCAAAAGGCTATCAACAGTGGAGAAGGAAGAAGTAATGTACCGAATCAAACCTAGCATTTTCAAGCTCTGTGAGAATATATAGTTGATATGCTGGTGAAAATAGAGCTTACAGTCCAGTAGAACACCGAGATCTTTAACACAATGGGAGCGTGCCACCAGGTTGTTACACAATTTGTAATTAAAATAAATACTGTTTGTCTTCCGGGTGAATGATATAACAGTCGTTTTACTTAAATTAAGTTGCATCCCATTCAGAAGACACCAATTTTGCACTGAATGGATGTCGTCCTGCAACAGTTTGCAGTCATCAACATCGCTAATACTCCGATATATCATCATAAATTTAATAACATATAATTTCAGGTTCTCACAGCAATGACTATGGAGATGTGTTTCTTGTGGGTTGTAATGCCATCATGTGGTGGAAGTTTACCCACATTTTGGAGGTGCTTGCTGCCTCCATCATAATCTCCCTGATGATGGAGGTAGAATTCACCTCTGAAACGTCTGTAATCTTCTACCATATAACAGCATTATAACCTACAGGACAGCTACCTTCTTAAAAGGTACGTTTAAACATTTTCAAGACGTTGAGTGGCCCATCACTGGGGAATGAGATGACGCCCAGATATATTGGAGCGCAGGTGGGTGCTAGAAGCATCTCACTGGAAAAGTTCTAGTATGTTACAAAATGTCAGACGTGGCTAATGTCTGGACTACTTGAGTAAATTCTGAGCTTCTAAAAAAGACTCTACTTCAAGGTGTTACTGATATCAGTCTACAGTTCACAGTCATGACCATTATTTTGCTAATGCCCGCCACCTTCATGCATTAAGCAAGTTAATAAATAAGGCAGTGTGAATGTTGAATCTCACTTTGTGCACCATACCAGAGTTACAGTGCACAAATATCAGCCAAGGCCTAATAAGAACAGCAACATTTACATTATTATGTAACATGAAGGCAACATGGCCCTCAGGTTCAGCACCTTTTCTAAAAGTAATAGAAGGACCAGATATAAACTTTATTCTCATGCAACACAAACTAAAATGTTGCAAAATACTTGTGCTGACACTGAAAGTGAGACTGAGCGCCTGTTAACTGAAGGTGAGGATCCACGCCAAACTGGTCTTCATCATCATCGACAATGTTGTCATCGAGAAGCAGGAAGTACGGCAGAAGTACCGTCTTTGCCCTGATGTCATCCCACGTGGTGTCCTGTAGTAAAAATCACAAGCTTTAATGGTATGGAACAGCGTGCTTAATGCAAACTGAAGCCTGGAAAAGCAGACACGAGAACACCTCAGTTAAAAACACCCTTCAATTGTCAAGAGAGTATGTACAAAGACCATGAAATGAAATCTTCTGTGTAAATATAAACTGTGCTTTGTAATGTCACATTTACTGGGAGGGAAGTTTCAAGTTGTCTGGTCACATATTGAGAGGTTTCTTCTGAAATTCTGACCTCCCAGCAAGTACTGCAGTTTCTTCCTAAGCCTGTTAATGTAATTCCACTGTGTAACTGCCAGTATTTCCAGAATTATTGCACACGAGATGTTTCATTAGGAGGAGCCATTCCCAGAGGGGCACAGAGCCTGGGTAAAGCAGTCTATGTGAGTCCATTCCATAATATCAGCATCTGTAAATTTTAGTTTACTTAAACTGTACATGTACTCTTGTCTCTATCCTATAACTACAATTAAACTAATATGCCCTGTGTTTATTTTGTATCTACAGAGTGCTTAATTTATTCAGCATGAAATATATCATGCTTCACTCACCCCACCCTATGGATAGCCCGCTGCTGGGAACATAAACCACACTCTTCATTTATTTACTGAAGTTCAAAAAAATAATACCTAGAAACATTGCTGAAAGCCTTAAAACTGCACACTGGGTTTACTTATTAATACAGTACGGTCCCAATTATCTGACCTTCGGTTACCTGACATTCCATTTTATCCAAGTACCATCTCAGAATGTTTCATTTTACCAGCTGCCAACTCAGTACGTAGCAGAATAAATCACACTTCCTGAGCAAGCCCCTTCTACATTTTGTGAAATCAGTTTCTTCAGAGTGCCTTCATTATTGGATTTCAAAAGAATATGGCGTTAGCAGCGCTACCCTCATCTCTTTCTTCAAGCTTCTGGATTATTTGACATTTTTAATTATATAATCATCCTTACATCCTGTTTAGATTTGATAATCAGGACTCTAATGTATTAGATCCATGAAGAAGGCAGTTTAGAACTGAAACATCTATATTTTATGGTAACAGTTGTGGGTGGAAAAAAACTTAGTGTTGAATGGACGCCTCTTCATTTTCCTCGGCACTTGTTTTTCCCTCAAATGAACGTAATTTGGTGTCACTCACTACGAGATTTGCCACTCCCAGTACAAAGTGTTCAAGCACAACCACATCTGTTTTCAGATTTTGACTGCAAAAGAAGACTTAATTCATTTCTCTCCCATTAGAAAGATTCATCTCAAATTACATTCCAAAGAGAGTTTCTCAGTTTTCTCACTTTCATGATAATTGGCTATTTTAATTTAGGTTTCCAAAGAAGCAAATATTGTTTTTAGTGTTTTTCACTTTGGGAACCATTTCCTTCCCTGTCCCACACATTGCTTATTCCCTGTATAACCATAATTACTCATTTCCTGTTGGCTATCAGGTAGTTTTCCGCCTGCATTTTGTTTTCTTTCCTAAAGTTAACTCTCCACATGTAAATGCACCTACTTCACTGGCATTAAAACAGACATATATTAACTGGGTCTTCGTTAGGGGCAAACTAATCCAAATTAGGACGTCTGAAACGAGCCAGTTTCATTTCTTCACACCTTCCATCACAGACGCTCACAACGACCTCCGGAAACAGAAAAATTAAGAATAAAATCAAGCAGAGTTGTTTATTTCTTGCATCCGATGTTAACTTGAACATTTCTAAGAGCAAACAGTTGCTTTCTTTGTAAATCAAGTATTGTAGCCTGACATAAACTACGCTGAGTTTTCCTTGGTTTTTCTTGTATATTTCTTATTCGTACATTAAAAGTCACTTTCTTAACTTTACTCTTATATTGATATTACAAAATCATTCTGTATTTACATTTGGCATTGATGCCCTCAGCAAATGAGTCCGCATTATTAACAAATATAATGAAAATCTGATCTCAGGTTCTTCAATCTGGACGGACAGACAAATATGCATTAGCCAATCCACCAGATATCAAACAGGCAACTACACCAGATACAGAAACCACTGGTGGTTCAGTTAAATTAAACTGTATCATTAATTTTACATCCTCGTGGAATGAAATAATTACCATGCTTTGCCCTGAGCCCTGTCCCCTCATTGCTTCAGGGGCCAAGTACTGTGGAAAACCGCAGATGGAGTATGTTAGTTTACCCTGCTGACATAACATTTTACATGAGTTACGTGTGACAGGGCTTGAGACACAGAGATGCTACTCACTAGCTGTGGTACTAGAAGAGGAACACTGAGGATTGCTAGCACTCAAGATTGTCAACGGAAGCAGCACAGAGCCAGTTCAGTCCATCACCTACCCTCACAACCTCTTTCTCTAACATCCAGCTTAATGTGTATTCCTGTCTCTTTCTAGGTCTTAGTGATTATGTCCTTGAAAACATCCATGATGCTGAAGAGTGTCACTCAGGATCTTGATTTACGCCCCCTGTAATTAGTCATGAATCATTCATAACGTTATGCACAGGATTAGTGATAAAATAACAGGGTAATGATTAAGAATCGGAAACACTTTGCTTTTGCCAGACCACTGTTCTGAGAAGGCTTCAAGAATGCAGCGAACCGTCACAGAAAGATCGATACTGTTGGAAAAAACATTTTTGATTGCCTTAGTTTAAGGATAAGAAAATCTGTGCCTTTTATAATTTTCTTCAGCCATTTGTTATGAATTCTTGAAAAAAAGAAAAGATCTCCAATAATTCTGATAAAAGAATCTTATGCAACATCAACAAAGACTTGGCTGGGTTTATGAATTTATAGTTAGATTCAGCTATTCATAATTGTTAAGGTTTGTATACAGTCAAGAATAAGAATAAGAAGAAAATGATAGTGAACTCGTGTTGGGCTGCTATCATCTTGCTTCAGTAACAGCCACTGCTTAACGGCTCAGAAATCAGGTGTTTTATAAGCTGGAAATGCTAATTGTACTTACCACCTACATACAGAAGGTTAGTCAGAGTGGGGGAATCACATCACCTTAAAGGAAAATTTAATTCACTTTCTTTATGAACATTGTTTACATTAGGTAAACGCTTAATTTTAGAGAGTAATTCATCATGAAGACAACACATAGAGAATTTTGTAATAATTTCTGCTCTAAAATGTAGAATTAAAGTAGTTCCACTATGCACCATATAGGCGTTTGGGGGAGGGGAAGATATCGGCAATAGACGGGGGTGAGTGGTCAGCATCATTTCTGCTATACGTTTGATTATTTGACAGAATTTTGCGAAAACACATTTGACGGAATTCCCCCGGCATACAGAGTAATTCTGCCATGTGCCTGGGGTAATACCACCTTATACAAAACCCAAGACAAGTTAACGCTTTTACTTAACAGGTGAATTTACTTATTCACCGTATTTTGTATGTTAATTTTAAGTATTTTAATGTGTAATCACAAAACATAACCACAAAATATATGTTACAAGACAGCAGATTCAGGATAGACATATATATTTGTACTTTTAAATCTAATCACTTTTATTATGAATAACGAACACTCAGTTACACTTACCGTGCAATCTTCTAACTTTAAAACTTAGAAAACATGCGCCTACAACGAAATTTTTCTTCACCATACACAAACGATTCCACTCAGACCGCCATAATAGCTCTGGACGGTTAGTATGCGCTCACCAGAGATGTCAGTGCGAACAGAGCGCGCTGAATTCAAATCGTTCTTCTTTAGTCATTATCCTCGAGGTACACATTCATTCAGTTAATCCTATTAGACCTTCCATCTCCAAATAACTCAAACACATAGAGATGCCGGTAGATAGATGTGGTCTATGACACACTACATCAAAGCAAAAACTAATGCATGCCATAGGTATTATAATCATATAATTTGCAAAAAGTACATTTCTTTGCTGGTTTTCATCACTATATTGTCTTATACTCATAATTAAATGAGTGGTAGAGGGACATTCCCCTCTCCTTGGGTTTTGAATTTGCATAAAACTTTCCAATTTATGGTATGAGCTGACAAACAAGAAATATTATCAGAATATTTGTTTTCAGGCAAAGAAGTCAGAAATACTGAGAAGACAAAACAAAAAGTCATAGAAAAATTTAAGTAATTGAATTCATAACCAGAAAAAGGACTACTGTTCTGATGATTCTGTTGACTTCCCACTCTTATTGAGGTGAGAGTTATTGAAGCTTAATTCTTATAGAGATGCCTATACACACTGCAACAAAAGTACGGAACTTGAAATCTCCTCAATTAGTAACACATTTAAACAGCTTATCAAAATCCTACTGCAAACCTGTAGATGGACATTTTTTTGTTTATCTTTATCTTTGGGACATTATGCTTATTTATAGGAGCCCAAATGAATTTCATTGTTTCTTATGTTCTGCTCATTTTATAATCCTTCTAAGGGACCTTCTATGGATCTCCATTGTTTGGACTCTTGTTTGCATTTGCTGTAATTAATTATAAAATTTTGACAGTCACTTCATTAATTTCCCTTTCTGCTTCCCTCATCCTAACTTCATAAACGTTTTTAACAATATGTGAGCTCTGACGTCTTTGTGAATGTATTCTACACTAAGATGCTGGCATCTTAAATGAAAACAGATCGTTTACATGTTAGATCAGACTTTGCAACACATCAACACATCACACTCTCATCAATCACAAAGTAATGACAATGTCAAATGAGGGAGGAGTCAGAATATGAGACAAGTGAAAAGGTGTTATTACTCAGAAGTAGGTCTGCTGGATGTACCTTCATTTAATTTCTGATGGAAGGATTGTGAAATAATATTCACATACTGCTCTTAATTGACTGCATCATAAAATATTTTTCTTCTCATAATTTTAACACATCACAGACCAACTGTCTGGTCATGTAACAGGTCCTTATGTTTGAGATGAGGATCTTCACTGTACAAATGACATGTCAACAAAATATATAAATGCACCAATAATATGAAATCTATCTTTTGATAAAATTATCAGCAACAGAGGTGTTAGTCAATATATAGGTTGTCCAAGAAAGAGTGCACACAATTATAACATTTTTATTGAGAAAATAAACAGAGCTAGGAGCATTCAGTCTTCACGGCATGAAACAGCAACTCACAACATTTCCTGCAAGATAGAATAGAAGAGGTGCATGACCTGCAAGTTCGCCGGAATTAACATCGATGGATTTCTTCCTTTAGGGGCATACAAATGACCAGGTGTACTGCACACAAATCACTTGTTTGCAAGATGTGAAAAACTGCATCATCCATTATGTTGAAATTTGTGCCAACACTTTCCAGTCTTTTGAATACCAGATTTATATTGTGCGAGTAACAAAGAGAGCTCAAAGTTGAAGTACAGTGAAGTGGAAAAAAACTTCCTAATTTGCTGTTTCATGTGGTGAGAACTGTACTCCCCTAGTTCTGTTTATTTTCTCAATAAAAATGTTTAAAATGAGACCACTCATTCTCAGATTTCCAGCAAAAATGGCTCCAAGCTTACACACTAATCCAATAAATTATCACAGTTCATTGTTTCTAGTTAAGGATGCTACCTGTATACTGTCAGAGAATACATTTGAAGACAACTGGTGAACTGCATGATGCAGAAAAAATTAACTCTTAATAACTAATTCTTCATTACCGCAGTGTTCCACATACCGTGAACAGTATGTTTAATGCAGGACACAAGGGTCAGCAAGATTATTTGCACAGATGCTGGCAGGAATAACCGTCTTCAATGTGTGTATAAATGAATGGAAATCTTCTGCATGCCAAATAAAGCCTGTTTTATGGTTAACAAAAACGGTGAAGAATCTAGTCACTGTATACACTAACAGGAATAAAAACAACAATTTGAAATTGGATGTTCCTTCAAAACTAGACACATAATGGTAAAAACGATGTTTTTCAAAGGTTTGTAGAACTGTCACCATACCCAACAAAGATAATTTGCTGCAGTTTTATGACCTGTATATGCTACACAACTAACATTAAATGGCTTTAATGTCTTTCAGATTTCACAGATGCAGCACACAGCAGTGGTATGTCAAATCACATCTTTGTATATGGTGACACACATAAAATGTTAATGACTTCACATTTTAAAGTGTCTGTATATTAACCAAGAATCTAAAGCTTAAAGTTACCTGCCTACATGATTTGGGTCCAGAACAATTAAACATTTTCTAGGATAATTCATGCTAAAAAACATCCTTCTCACCCCTAATATTTGAACGATTAGTTGCTTGATTGGCTGGTTTAAAGTTGGTTCATCCCCAGATAATGTTCGGAACAATCAAGACATCAAATTATATTTAAAAACAAAAATTAAAAAACTTTAACCTAATTTTTGTACCATAATAGCACATTTTCTGTTTCAGACCATTAGTTATGTCACTATGAATTACTCACCAGAGCATTGCCGCGGACCATGTAAAGATGTGTCCTTCTCTTTACAACTCATTAGCGCGGTTAAACAGCCTTGCCACGAATTTAAGGTCTTGTATGGGTAATGACCATAATTTTTTTCTTTCTTTGTCAAACATTGCTATTGAATTCCTAGCCCAAGATAACTTGTAAATATCATAAAGGGTATGAAAGAAATATCGGAAATATTCTTGCAGTTGATGACCACATTTACCTGTTGTTGTTTTTGGGGGTTTATTTACTTTTACTAAGCCTGTGAAACTATTTCAATTGAACTAACTCACCTAACCTGCCACGAAGTTGGATTTTTACTTGTATTTACTTACTAGTAACACACACCATTTGAACTTACCACATGCAATTAGTCACCAAAGTGTAAAGATTTGTCCAGATTCATTGAAAGCATCAGGAAGAAACAGACATGCTTGATGAATAGTAGGAAGTTTTAAGGTTAAGAATCCACAACTCCTAACTTTGTATATTTAAAAAAAAACATGTATTCAACAGGAAAGCCACCTTAAATGCAAATTAAATTAAAACACTGAAATTTCGTCATTATAATACAATTGCAGAACAGAAGGGTAGGTCATGACAAAGAGATCTATGTTCCAATGCAACATTGTCGTGAAGATGCTGTGATAAAGCTCCTTGAAAGCTACTGAATAATACAGTAAAGCAACTATATACACCGACCCCCATATCTCAAAGTAGGAGCCTGGATAAAATTACGCTGGGCAAGAAAGGTAACTGGGATTCCATTCATGAAAACAGCAGGAATTCTTTTCACAGTATAAATCAGCTGGAGCATGAAGCTGATCACTCACTTCCATCCACTGCTGAGATAGGGTGCATTGAGTGTTACATCCCTTCTTCTAGACACCTTCAAACCATGATTCTTATGCAAAGAGACAATTTTACATTTACCTTTACCTAATGGAATGGGTTACCAATGCCAATTGGGTAAAAAGAAAAATATCATTGTCTGATAGAAAGGTTGATTCATAAGTTATTACATAAAATTTTATTTATCTCGTAGGCCAAATTTCTCCCAAGAAACTAAAACAAGATGGATGAAAAAAATTAGTTATTTCTGTTGTTGGGGCACTATTACTTGCACCAAATACAGCAAAACTAATATGTTAGTTGCTTTTGGAAATAACTTATCAGATAATTCAGAAAAATACTGAAATACAAAAACTTTGTCGAGGTCCTTTATTACTCATTACCATTACCTCGTGTGTAACTGAATCTACATCTGAAGTCGACGTGTCCTTCTGGTTAGTTATTCCGGAAGAAGGCGGCAAGGAAAGTGACACCAGGAAACATTCCTTTGTATTTGCTTCTCCAGGTTAGAAAGAGCAATGATTTTGGCATGTTTCCTCTGTTATAAATAGCAATTAATCAAAATGGTTTTATTATTCAAACTCATCTTTAGGACATTTTGGATTCTTCGACAAATTTGTGCCTTCAGTACAAAAGTTGATCAAAATCAGTCCATTGATTTTCAAGTCATAAAATGACAGCATGAGTCAACCTTGTACTCCATTTATCTCTGCAATTTCTGCTAATAATATTCTTGCATCAATGAATGTCTACTTGGCAATTTGTGTTCAACTTGCTGCATGAAAAACACTTTTGATCCTGTAAAATATCCATTATATCCCATTGGCTCGGGGCAGGCTACACCATTCACATTCCGGCACCTATAAACCTAGCCCCACACACCCTATTGGCATATTCATCGCCCTGATGACGGAAGCAGCATAACCTCTGAAACGTTGGTTAACATCGACCAGACTATACAGTGCAACAACCCAGAAGACAGAAATCTTCATACTCACCGCTGTGAAAACCTCAAATCTTACATATCCATTATAGTTGCTTAAGATGTCTGTAATTCTTCAGAAAAGAAAAAAGTTTGGAAACAGGCATGTTTTTTATACTGTTTCCCATATTCTGATTCTTATAGTTTTAAAACTGTGTTATTCAAGAATGATAAATTGTCTTCAAAGCCATTTCAAATTCAGTGGATCTATTATTTGAAGTTTCTAATGTGGTGTGGGTTTAGCTTTTGCTTTTGTGGTGATAGATGCCAACATTATTTCACAAAATCTTTTACTTGAATTGCTATGCTATTATGCTATCACAGGAAAACAATTTTAAAAGTTAAGATAATTGAAAAGATATCATGAATATAAATTAGGTACTTATTTTCATGATTTTATTGACTATGGCCTATAATGAATTCTTCTAGGGCTACCAGCCGTGTAAGGTAGTTTACTGGAGTAAACACCGACATTTCGAGAGTACAGAGCACCCTGAGCAGGGGGAGGATGAACCTTAAAAGGAACAGCTTTTGTATAATAACTTAAATATCGACCTTAACCAAGAGTGCCACATAATTCACTGTTACATTTGTAGTCTGATTGATACACTACATGAACATTGGATGATGGAGAGCTGCTTCATTCACTTTTGTGAAAAGCACTAAATATTTTCATGTTTTTATGAATCATTCACTTACAGAGGCAATAATGTTGTAAAAAAAAGTTCTGCCACTCTCATGGTTCTCTTTTATAAATCCAAATACATCAATAAATAATTTACTTACATTTCTCCTTAAAATCTTCCTGGACTTCTCCATTAGGTACTTTTGGCAGCAACTTTGGACATGTCACATAGCCCTCCTCTTCCAAAAAGATGAGTCCTTCCTGAGAAGACAACATTTATCCAGTCACTCAAGAAATTCCAAACATTTTATAGAACCTTAAGGTTCATTACCATGTTCACAAGGGCCTGCCACTGGCCCCAATCTTGAGCCAGATGAATCCAGTACATGCCATTCCATTCTCGTCTAGATCTTCTGGTTGTCTCTTTCCAGTTGGTTTGCCTACCAAAACCCCGTGTGTCTTTTAAATGGGGGCTACATGCCCTGCCCATCTCTTCTCATTGTGTAACTTTCTCCAGCCTCCTAGCATTTCATCTCACTGTTCTCAAACACCCTCAGTCCACGTTCCTCCATAAAAAACTATGGGCAAAATCAGGGTTTTGTATATTCTTAATTGTACAATTTTATATAGAGAAAAGGTTCTGAACTGAAAGGAATCTACTTTTAGGTTATGTTATGGTCCAACCATCAGTCCGCACTACCTCGGCTGAAAACGGAACAATGATCCAAGATGGCTTCCTGCAAAGTGGCCAACTTCGCAATATCAAATCACCGAAAAACCGTGCAGGCTGTAAAATGGTTCAACAGATGGCGTATCTATTTAGCTTTCAGGTAGCTGTGGTGGTCGTAGTAGTACTTAAATTGATTGATAGGTGTGTCAGTGTGTTTCCGTAGAGTCTAGAATTAATTTTATGGAACTCCCAAACTCTGGTGGTTGCTATGAGGCCATTAATACATAAGGCACAACGTAGATAATCATTTACGGTTTTTCGGTGATTTGATATTGCGAAGTTGGCCATTCTGCAGGAAGCTATCTTGGATCATTGTTCCCTTTCCAGCCGAGGTAGTGCGGACTGACGGTTGGACCATAACATAACCTAAAAGTAGATTCCTTTCAGTTCAGAACCTTTTCTCTATCTAAAATTGTACAATTAAGAATATACAAAACCCTGATTTTGCCCATAGTTTTTTATGGAGGAACGTGGACTGAGGGTCGTGACCTGCGTGCCTCTGTTTCACTCTCTTGAGTTTCGTCCTGAAACTTTTAGTGCAGACAGACAAAAAAAACGTCAAGTAGCCTGACCGCCCACAAAGCTGGAAACTTCTAAATTATTGCCCCTGTGGGACGTCGACCCTACCTCTGCCATCCACCTGGAGTCAATCAACAGCCACTTGGACGAAATTCGAAATGGGGTACCATCGGACTAATGCAGTGACATTAACTTAACGGAGCTCGGGTTCGATCCGGGTGCTCTTGACTGCTTGGGCTCTGGACTGCCATAATATCAATCGTAGTAGAAAATTGAAATCTCTCAACCAAGAGTGTTCATTCCCAAAGCTTGTTATAGGCTGTTTGCTAGGACATGAGCTATGGCCTTGAGATGTGCAGTGCATTTCCACCCCGAACAGTGGATGGGGTGAACTCAGAGCTCAGTTCCAAGGCAGAAGCGGCCGAGTTCACTTCGTGTGGTAAATTCCATTTTAAAAACATTGACCCATTTTTAATAGGCATTTCATATTCATCGCTGTTTCTACTCAGCACGAACAGAATGCAAAGCGTGGGCAGAGGTGTAAAGAAAATAGGGGGACGTAAAGTAATACACAGCCAAAGTAGAGAAATGGTGATAAGTGTTTACAGTTTTATGAAGAAAGAAGCGGACAGCGGCAATGTGATTAACGTTAATCAAATACAAAATCGTGTTTCTGAAGCTACTGGTGTGTCTATAAGTACTCTGAAACGCATTCTGAAAGAGTACGAACATAATAAACGAGTGGGAAAAGAATTCAGCACACCTCACAAGAAACGGCCAAGAAGGAAAATTAAAACAGATGTAGATGATTTTGACAAGTGTGTAATTCGAAGAACGATTAACGAATTTCACACTACACAAGGCGAGCGTCCTACTTTAAAATCGTTGTTGGCAGTAATTAAGAAAAAGATTAACTTCAGTGGCGGGAAGTGGGCTCTTTGGAAAATAATTAGAAATTTAGGCTTCAGGTGGAGGAAATCGGAAAGTAATAGGAAAGTTCTCATCGAAAAGGATGATATTCGTGCAGCAAGACTGTCTTATTTGAGAAATATAAGTCGTTACAGAAATGAGGGGCGACCTATTATCTAAATGGACGAAACGTACATTCACTCCTCACACACGAAAGGACATGCCTGGGGTGATGGTACAAATGCAGGTCTACTTGCACCCGTCTCCAAAGGACAGCGAGTCATCATCGTACACGCTGGCAATGAAAATGGCTTCATTCCAAATGCTTTGTTAATGTTTAAATCGGGGACAAAATCTGGAGATTATCATCATGATATGAATTTTGACAACTATGAAAGATGGCTCAAAACGAAGTTAATTCCAAACCTTCCACCAAATTCGGTATTAGTAGTGGACAATGCAGCTTACCATAACGTACAACTTAATCCGGCTCCAACTTCTTCATCTCGAAAAAGTGCTATGATCGACTGGCTTTCAGATCGTAGCATTCCTTTCAGTGACGGAATGTGTAAGCCCGAATTATATTCTCTAATTAAACTGCGTAAGCCACGATTCAAAACATTCAAAATTGACGCTCTACTGTCTGAACATGGCCACTCTGCCCTTCGCTTGCCGCCATATCATCCAGATCTGAATCCGATTGAACTGATATGGGGATTGGTCAAAGAATATGTCGCCAGAAAGAATGTCAGTTTCCGTCTAGATGATGCTATGAAACTAGCTGAGGAAAAGTTTAGTAGCATCACAAAGGAAGAATGGACCTCGAGGTGCAACAAATCCCGTCAGTGCGAACAGAATTACTTGCGGTTGGAACCTGTTCTTGACGACATTTCGGAACAAATTACAGTTAATTTACAAGATGGCAGTGATACCAACAGTTGTAGCAGTAGTGAGGAAAACGAGAGGGAGGAAGAAGATGCAGAAGAAGATGATGGGGAATTAAGTGGAATAGAAGCTTTGTAAAATGTTCGTCAGCCGCTGTAAGTAATTCAATCTGCACTGATATTTTTGTGTTCAGTAGTACAGAGAAATCTGTTCCCCTACTCGCCCCACTATCACTAGCAGACAGCGTCAGTACCCTCCCTTACGCGCATATCCACAGCTCATGTCTGAGCGAACGACTAATAACCTGGTTAGAAGGATTCTTTGAAACTAAAGCCTCTTGAAATTAACTGCCAATCTAAAACGCGTCCGTCCCGCGAATTTATCTGCCTTCAATTTATTGGGTGTCATGTCGCCACGGCGACAGACGCTGCGTGTGAACTTGGTTAATGACGAGGAGAGAGAAATGCTACACGTTGGTCCTCAAGGTTACTTCGTTTCTTTGCTACTACGATGTGCGATCGGAAAGTTTCAAGACTGCGCGTATAAAAACCCGTACACTTATCTCAGGTATTAAATTCATCCATCACCCTCGAAGTAGTTCCCCTGGGAGTGAACACAACGATCCCAGCGCCGCTGCCAAGCCTGGAAGCATCCCTGGAAATCTTTCTTTGTCAGCCTGTCAAGCACCATCTGCGATTCTGCCTGAAACTCTTGCCAAAGACTCGCCAAAACGACTACGGAAACCTATGAAATGCTAAAGCAAGCATTTGGGGAGTCCGCAAACTTTTGTGTGGCATTCACGTTTTAAAAATGGCCGAACCTCTGTCGATGATGACGAGCGTTCTGGACGACCATCTTCGAGCACAACGCCCGAAAATGTTACGAAGATTCGGCAGGCCATTCACGAAGATCGACATCGTACCATCAACGACTTGTGCGACATTGTTGGGATAGGCTATGGGACCTGTCAGCTGATTCTAAAGGACGGAAGCGGCCGTGAAAGTGGCGCAACCACAACTGGCTGCTGCATCATGACAACGCGCCAGCGCACACTGCCCTCAAAGTTCCGCAGTTTTTGGCCTCAAACACCATGGCCGTCATCCCGCACCCTCCTTAGCTCCGTGTGACTTCTTCCTCTTCCCAAAGATGAAAATTCAGCTAAAGGGAAGGAGATTTGAGACGATAGAAGAGATTCAGGCAGAATCGCAGATGGTGCTTGACAGGCTGACAAAGAAAGATTTCCAGGGATGCTTCCAGGCTTGGCAGCGGCGCTGGGATCGTTGTGTTCACTCCCAGGGGAACTACTTCGAGGGTGATGGATGAATTTAATACCTGAGATAAGTGTACGGGTTTTTATACGCGCAGTCTAGAAACTTTCCGATCGCACCTCGTATCACCGTATATTAGCCGTTTCGCCTGCCTTAAAGAATGCAGCACAACAGCGTATGCCGTAATGAGCCCGGGTTAGTTTATATAAAACGAAATACGTTTAACACAACGCGCTCTTACAAATCTACTACAAGTGTAGAACGTTGTCGTCATCACCACGTGTTGATACGTACACAGAAAGCTACTATTAATATGACACACGTGTTTATATTTTATGTTATATCTGCAACGTTAAGAGCGCACGTATTTATTTAAATACGCATTTATTGGTCAGAATGTAGTGGCACACGCTGTAAGATCTACCAAAATGTATCTAGCCCAATAAGGTAGTCATATAAACATATATGTATTAATTAAGTAGTGAATTTTCTGTTTGTAACAAAACACTAACGCCATTATTAACAAGATTTTGTGCTAGACCGTACCTCCTGAGAATGGAGTCAGTATGTTCATCAAAACGTTGGTATCTGCCTACAAGTCCACACGGCGTTACAACCCAGAAGGCCAACTTCAAATACCTCGACATCTGCATATTATGTTGGATTCTACTCAACTCCCTAAACGTCGTTTATGCTCAGTTATACCTCAAACAATGTTAATAATGTCCACCATTATGTTCGAATAATGAGTCACCAATCTCCGCAAATATTGAATTGTTCACGAAGATTATTTTTCTTAAAAGTGTGTTACTTCATTCTATCGATCACGCTATTTTCACGTTAGACCCAATTTCTTCCAAATTACATCCTGGAGACCTAATTTGGCGTTCCTTGCAGAGACGTGAAAATAATTCGCTGTGATGCTCTTCAAAAACTCACATTGTGACGCCATTCCACTTTGTAAACCGATGGCTGAGTCTGTATGAGGCAGTCGAAATACACATCCGCATCCTCTCGAATAGTGTCGGGTTTGAGGGATGAACCCACTGCAGACTCCCTATCGGAATATCTGAAACATAATCACTGTGCGTTACTTTGCAACAAGCTGCTAAAGCCGAAAGCTGCACGCAAATCTCCTGTGACCGTCAAGTTACGTTTTTAAGAAGTAGCAAGGACCTCTGAAACGTCAGTAAACATCCACCAGACTTCACGTCGCTACAACTTCACCTTGTTACGTTCTACAATAGCTGATCTTAATAAGAGATGCATATTTTTCGAAAATCTATTACCAAACAAAATTTCAGGATCGATTTTTTAATAATCAATAGTGTCTTGAAATTTCCGAGATAAATAAATGAAATTACAGTACCAGGTGTAAAGAAACTCTCGAGTTGGCAAATGAAACACGCAAAAGTAGACTGCAATTTACAGTGGAAAACTATTTTTGCTAATCGCCTTATAAAATTCCATCATTCTCGTGCAAAGTCTGTATATTGATTTTATTTTCCAACTTTCTAAGCTTTCTTAGATAAACCTCGTGAATTACAGCAAGGTTACAGAACCTATCCGGGCCGACGATTTGAGAATGCTTAACCACAGTGAAATACAAGCAACCGAAGTGACTTAAAAAGCAACCACCCGTTGATTTCACATGAGAAGCATACGCCCAACTGGTATACATAACTATAACTATACTTTCTCACTCCCTGTCACCTTCTTTGTTCTTGCGGCAAGAGATAGTTATTTCCCGAACTAGAGTCAGTGGGGAACAAGGATCGCCTCAGGGTTGACGTGGTAATTTTTTTTTATATAAATAAACACAGGAACAACAAATTTAATAACACCGAATAATTTTACTTTTGAAATTAAGGATAATCTTATACACTATTTTCCATAACTGGTACAAAAGTTTTGTACACAGGCTGAACGCCCGCTGTCGACTGTGTCCACTCGAGTACTGCCATCTGTTTTGACCTGACTTCCCAGATCCCTTGCTGGCGTGGGAACCTCCACACATGAATTGCAAGCGTGGGAATCTTCACCCATGATCGGCTGGCCAGTTCAAGTTTCAAATCAAACAGTTACAGGGGTTTTGGACTGGTATACATAACTGATACACAGTTAAATTATTTAGGAAACTAAGACATTCAGAAGAATTAACATGTGTACAAATAAATAAATAGACTAATTAATCTTTCAAATAAAATTGAAATTTTGGCTGTACTATGTTCCATTATATCTCGAGGATTATGCTAATTTAACCGAAACTTTGCTTATTTATGCCAAGAAACTAGGAGGAGATTCCTGTTCTGAATAATTGAGAAATGTGACAAACTCTACTTAATAATCACAATATGGAATTTCTTAATGTTCCTATGAGTTAGTTTCACCTATTGTAATAGAAAAACTTATTAAGTTATGATTATGTGAACTTCATCAGAGTGACACATGCATGAGAAGAAAGTTATAAGGGCATACTTAATCTCACTGAAATATATTACTTGAAATTCACAATATGAATACACTAAACCCTTCTAATGTACAAATATTCCTGTAGACTTAAAGATACAGAAATTAAAAATAACACATTCTTCTCACAAAATAATTAGCTTTCTCGTCATGTAAATTCAGTGAGTGAGTTAGATTTTTTGAAGTTCTCACAGCAACGAGTACTTACACGGCTGTCTTCTGGGCTGTAGTGCCATCCAGTCTGAAAGAAGTTTACTAATGTTTCAAAGATACTTGCTGCCTATATCACCATTGCCCTGATAATGGGTGAAGCAAGTCCTACGAAATGTTAGTACACTTCTACCAGACTACACAGTGCTACAACACAGAAAACAGTTCAGTGAATAATTTGATCGATCACATTAATTTTCATACATAAACACTCACGAAGGTCTCCTTCAGAGATGGAAATATTTCAACTCTCTGCAGTATAATTTTTGGTACTCTTGTTAACCTGGAATATCTCTCCATGTTCTGAAAGGAAACATACTGATTACATGAGGTGTTTAAAGATACAAAGTTTAATGGTAAAATTGATTTATTTCTAATAGGCATTCACCCTTCATTCAGACATACTGCAACTTCAATAACTTGACCCTAGACCATCACTTATCAGACTTCTTTAATAATACAACAGAGACTGACATGTCTAATGGATCGGGAAAAAAAGACATAATTTAATATTTATAATAATAATTATCAGAAAGATCATGCCTGAAAAGGAATTCTTAAAAGTTTACAAAATCACAATGAGAAGTGACAGAAAATATGATCTAAGGCGACCAAACTGCATAATACTAAGATTAGTAACATCACACACTCTAAAGGCACTTGCTCCTTACATTTTTGGGTCAAAACGTGGATACAGCTAAGAGATATTTCAGTTATTTGAAGGCTGTGCTAATGCACGTGCAGAAGTGGAAAAGTAAGAATGAACAATATGACTTCTTATCATCTGAAAACTTGTCAATCTAGAGGAAACAGGAAAAACTAACTTCATTACAAAACAGTAACATCATTATAAGTATTAAAAGCCATTAACTTTTTCCACCTTCTAGAATAATGTCCATGATATCAAAACTGACATACCTTTATCACAAACATTCATTAATAAAGTAATGTCTTAATTTTCTGGATATTGCTGATCAAAAATACCCCACTAATAACACTTTTCACAGTTATATTAATCTGATGCATGGTTAACATTAGTCTGGGAGATAAGTAATCAAAGCAGCCACAACTAATGTGCCTACACACAGCACTCACTTTCACAACACCCATCCCAACACAACTTAAAGGACATATCTGTGACTAGTTTTGCTAATTCTCTCTTCCTTTCAAATTTTATAACTACAATATTCTGTGCATTTTTTTTCTCCCCTATCTGTGATACATGACCCTGAAATGTTTATCACAGTAACATTTGATGAACTGAATAAAATAAGGTGATAGACAATGAATAATATCCAAATAAAATATTAGAATAATATAAAGTTCTACATTATGCAATTTGCTCCACTCTCCTGTTACCATCTGACATGTGCCAATGTATTCCTCAGGACTTTGTCCTCAAACACTCTGAAACTATGTGACATTTGAGGTTTTTACAGCAGTGAAAATGTCATCAAGAACGTGTTTAATCACCTGTGCCACTACACAGCATCATAACCTAAAAGCCCAAGTCAATACTATGAATCCAATTTTTTTCCCTTAGGGTGATATTCAAAGACACATTCACATAAAACAAGACATATAACAGTATTTTTATACTTTAACCCTTATGATTTTACACACATATCAGTATTATTTAACAATCTTAACTATGGTGTAGAAAGCTAAAACTTAACACAAAAGTTTACAAGTTATTATGCACCAGCTCAATCAGATGACAAATTACAAATGATGCAGACGAAACACATATTTGCAAATTTATATAAAAACTCCATCACAAATGGCAACATACAAACAGTAACGTTACACCAAATCATAGTCATAACACAAGACAAACAGAATTTATTTATATCCCATAGATCCTTCATAGGCCTAAGCTGGGGATGTAGAACATGTTACAGCACAAATACAATATTTGTTTCTAATACATTTATAAATTACATAGTTATGACAATGATTTAGTCAACTACAGTTTTACAGCAAAAATACACATGCTTACATATATTTATAATAGCTGAGAATTTTTGGTAAATTATTCAATGGAGTACAAGTGATAGGAGAATCTTTTAGTGCTTGCTTGCTTAAACTTCTTTATATTGCAATCTGGACTTTTTATAATGGGAGGAAGATTTCTGCATAGTTTAATTACAGTACAGTAAACTTCTTGCTGATATTTACTGAGATTAGTGTTTGGCACATGAAGGTTATAATTCTATCTTGTACTTACATTGCATAGCATAAAGATGCGTGTCTCCTATCAAACTTAGGAAACGTAAAAAATGGAATCCAGGAGAACAAATACAGTAATTTGGGCATTCATATGCTGTAATTAATACATTCTATGGTATTAAGATTATCACAAAAAAGTCAGGTTACCGCAGTATTCTTATTGAATGTCTGTCGTACTTGAAATGAAAACTATCAAACATTTAGAAACAGTAGAATTAACTTGTTCAGTTTCGAACAACACACAGAAAACCAAATTAATTTATTCACATTATCCTGATATCTCCAACTGTAATTCACGAATACATTGTACAACTGTGGAGTTGTGGCAATCGCGTCGATTAGAAATGACTGCTTTCGTCTACAGTGCACAGTGTACGAGTCACAGAAAATATTTCTATTCTATTGTACCTTCATACAAGCTGATCTGGATGAAAGATGAGCAAGGAATACTTTTTTGTATTACTTTCAATCCAACACAGCGCTAATGGTAGCGCCACACTGAACGCGTTACGCTTGGCGGGAAAGCGATTGTGACCAACGGAAACCTTGGGTATAGTACGCGACTGTAATCTTCGACTTGCAAGGAATACAGGACGTCCGAAGCGTTAAAGGCTGACGCTATCTTTCCTCCTTCACCCCACTTCAATCCTCGCATGATTACAGTCTTACACTTGTAAACAATATTACCACAATACAAGAAAGACTAATAATATCGAGAAGGGCCATCAGAGAACTGGCAAGAAAATTTGGACTAAGGGTTGTGGCTACGAGAGCCGGCACCATGCTGTGGTCACGGTCACGTCATATATAATTACCCTCTGGGGAAATTTTTGTCCGTAAGGTTTCGCGGTTGGGGTACATTATACACCTTCGTCTTTCGACCCGGCTCTCACCGAAAGTTATACACCCTTTGGGAAAATCCAACAGACAGCATAGAGTGTTAGTATTTTCTGTGGCAAGGTTAAATTAAGATTCAAAAGAAAAGAATTTTAATAACTATTTAAGAAGTTTAATAAACTTCTCCTTGGAAGTAAATTTGTACTTGCATCACTGTCTTACGTTTTGAACATATGAAGAAGGCATTGTTATAGGTTTTATCGCTGCGTTGTCTGGTAGAAGTTTACCAACGTTTCTGAGGTCCCTGTTGCCTCCATCATCAGGGCGATGAGAATATATGGATAAGTTATAAACATAAGGCACACAGATGACTTTTATATGCCAAATGCAAAGCTGTTGTTACCAGAAGTGTGCTTATCTAAAATATATAAATTCATGAATACAATTTATTTTAGATAAATATTCAACACTGCAAGGATTTAAGAGGATTGTGCTTGTTAGGATTAAGTAACCATTACTCTTCCATTTGGCATTAAAAGTTAAATTAATGTAACATTAATTTCAGTGTTTAAGGCAGCACTGAAAGATTATCTTTTTTGTCACTCCTTGCACACTAGAATTTATTTCAATTGAAACTTATGATATATGTGTGTGTGTGTGTAGTAAATAGTTGCTACGACTAAACAGTCATATTTGTACAAAGTGTTGGTATTAATATTAAGATGTTTTCCACATCCTTGGCTTGTACTATGAAGGATCTATGGAATATAAACATTGTACCATACTGTTGTATTCATATAAAATAAGCAAACAAACTATTAACAATATAAAAATGACACTAGTGCTATACACGTTTCAACCTCAAGAGGTCATCATCAGCGGCAACAGGGAAATTAATTAATTTAATCAAAATGCAAAGTTTTAAGATTGTTGTATTCATATCTTAATGGTGAAAACAACGGACTGCCATTCAGGTAGTGACTGTCTTAGGTCAGTTTTCGATCATTGCGTTTTATCATTGTTTCTATGAGGTACAATCACCTGTATTTATGCACTTTTTATCCCAATCTTCTATGCCTCTGAAATTTCTTTCATTTTGCCAATATTAAGCAAATAGGTTTTTACTCCATCGAAACAAATTCCAAGATAGAACATTCAATCAGGCTATGACTGTTTTGTTCCATTTCCTTTGTAATTTATTATTAATTATCATATCACTTGACACTATATAACCTGAGTAATTGAGTGTTGTTTAATAAACCCTAAAAATCAAATGACTACGTAATAGAAAGTGACCTTAAAAGAGAGTTTTTTGATTAGTGAAATTGGAACAGGGCAACAAATGGTGAAATCTTACATTCTCAAAGCAGTTAATATGAAATTGACTGTCATCAGAGATGTAGCACCTTGTAGTCTGCGATAAACTGACTGAGATTTTAGAGGTACTTACTGACTTGATAATCCAGGTGACAAGTAAACAAATACCCTAACACCACAAATAAAAAAGCAACCATAGACTGACCTTGACTGCTAAATGATGAACATGTGAGGGTGAGATCATTGTTTTGATCCCTACATGTTCCCAGGTCTTTTCAAGAATGTGTTAATCTCATTGTTTATCTGCATAGTTTCTTTTAAGGTTTGGATGGCTATGTTGGATAATTATTTGGTTGAAGTTTCTAGAGGCCAGTTTAACTCTAATAGATTTTCTGGAAAAGAACTGTATTCCATCTCATCAGTTTTACAATAACTTATATACTGTAATGGCTACATATTCCAAAATTTTAAAAAGAAGTAAAATCTATAGTGTTATGTTACTGAACAAAGCAATCAAATAGCAAAATATAATTTTTGTTCCAACTATATGTCTTCACAGTCAAGAAATGAACGATCCTGGAACATACTCTTATGCACTGCACACATGCATGAGGTGACATTTATTCAGAATCTCAGAGCAGAAAAATATTGTGATGATGACGACTACTACTTTGGCTCTATGTCAAGTAGTCTACACATAGATAAATTGGACAAAACAGTTGCTAAGACTCTAACTCTTCAAGTACGAGACACAAACTCAGTTCTGTCCCTAAATACTGTCTGTTCCCCAAACTCTTCACGACACAGCCCTCGGCTCGCAGCACCACACTGGACTGCTCAATGGCTCCTCAGCCATTCCAGACCACAAACTCAGCGCTCTTCACACACAGCCTCCGGCTCTCAAATTAATTTATTCACATTATCCTGACGGGTTGTCTACCGGCTGGAACTGGACCTCAAGGTTGTCGGCCAGGGCTTCTGCCTTCTCAGAGATTGAGAGAGCCAGTCCTCCCGGCACTAGCAAGGGGGGCGACGGAGTGGGGACTCGCATCACCCGCTTGGTCATCTTCCAAAGCGACTGGTCCTCGCAGTCCAAGGATTCCAGCGTGTCGGTCCACTGTTCGTTCATCTGCTCGTTGAGCCGATAGGTCACCGACCTCTGGAGTCGGTTGACCTGGGCCTTGAGAGCGGGGTCCCTCGTGACCTGCCACCGTCTCCTCAGCCGGTTCTTCAGGCGAATTTCATCCTGAGTACTAGTGGGCAGAAGCGGTCGCCTGTCAATGGGGGGTCAAAGCTTGGGAGTGGACACCGCTGTGGCACTGGTCAGCTCCTCGACGCACTTGTCGATTGCCTCCTCGTCGTTTACCACGGGATTCCCCGGGAGTCTGCTTTAGAGGCAAGCCTGGAATGCATCCCAGTCCATTCTCGCGAAGTCCGAGCGGTCAGGTAGGTTTTGAAAGGATGATCGGCATGTGGTGTCAATGAGGACGGGCAGGTGATCTGAGCTGAGCGTGGGGCAGACAGTCGGATGCACCGTTAGGACGAAGTCCTTGATGAGGACAATGTCAAGGACATCGGGGGTTCCATTGTGTGTATAGGGAGCCGTGGTTGGGGAGTTCGGCCCGTAGATCAAACAGAAGTTTCTGTTGGCATAATCCCGCAGGAATGAACCCCTCGCGGAGATCAACCTAGAATTCCAGTCTGTGTGCTTTGCGTTGAGGTAACTGGCTAATAGGAACGGGACACCCCCGCTCAGGCACTCGGTCAGGTCCGACTCAATCCAGGGCCGCGTGGGCGAGAGGTATGCCGCCATGAGCTTCACTTTCCTGGTTGCCAGCACCAGGTGAATTGCAGTTGTCTCCAGTTGCTGCAGACCTGAGACCGGCACAGGTTAATAATCAATGCCCCTGCGGACAATGATTGCCGTGCCTCCCTCCTGCGTCGGGCGGTCCGTCCGGTGGCAAACATAGTTCGCGAACCTCAAGGCCCGACCCGACGTGAGGTGAGTCTCGTTCAGGAGGCAAACGTCGACTCCGTGGTCACCGAGGAACTGTTCCAGCTCCAGCTTCCTGGCGCGAACACCGTCGGCGTTCCAGTAAGCCAGTCGCAAGGCCTTACCACTGTGTCTCCTAGGCCGTGCAGTCATACTCGGCTACGAAGAGGATAACGGTTTTGAGGACGGCTCGCGGATGGGCCTCCCCAGATGGAAGGGAAGGGGCGGCGGAGAGAAGACGGCGTGTCAACTCGACGCAGGCCTGTGTAGGGAGGTTCTCCAGGAGATCTGAGATGCCCTGGAGCAGAGACTGACCCTTGGGTGGGGTGGGGCCAGTCTTCTTGGGAGCAGGTGCGGTCTTCTTGGGAGTGGGTGTGGCCCTCTTGGGAGCGGGTGCGGTGGGATTCGCCACCGGCACTACAGGATGAGCGGGCTTGGTATTGCCGTCCTTAGGGACAGTCTGCCGCTCAGTCCGTGCAATAGCGCCGGACGGCGTTGGGGCGGGGTTCTTCGTGCCTCAGCCTTGACGACGCGGCCACCACGGACCACGTGGTTCCAGCCAGGGCCCAGGTTCTCCTGTTCCGGAGAAGGCTTAGCTGGCACCAATGAGGGCGCTGGCAGGCGCGTGGAGACACCGTCCTTTCGGCCGCGTTCCCCTCTCGCACGCTTTGCAGCGGCCGCCTTCGCTTCCTTCCACTTACTGCAACCTCTGTAGTTTGCAGTGTGGTTGCCCCCGCAGTGATTAAACCCTAAATAAACACTGATTAACAGTTATTGTAATAGTAATTTAAAAATACTAGTCAGATTAAAGAGGAGCAGTATTAAACTGAATGATAAATAAACAGTGTGTGACAGTATGGATCTGACTTGACTGTCTGAGGATGTGGTTCAGGTTCTAGAAGGTGGGGATTTACGTGACTATTTGAGTGATTATCAGCATCTGAAGAAGTACTCCACTCTGTGGGATTAGCTAATTACGTTTTACATGGCAATGCATATCAAATATTGAGTCTTGCAATCACAGTGTCATTCAGCACTGTGAAAGCAGCAGAATTTCAGTTCTATCACACACAGATAAAAAAAAACTGTTTTACCACGTTCATAGCTGTGAAACGATATTGCTCATTGTCGGTGCCATTCCAGGCTGCAAGAAGTTTTTGTCAGCCACAAGCAACACTTCTGCATACTTGGTGTCTTCTTCAACAGATTTCTTGTCATTAAAATCTGCTTGCATAGCATCTGAGGGTCAACTTCCAAATCAGATTCTCTTCTTTGGCTGTACTCAGATTTTTAAGGATCTGACCACACACTTTCCCAGTCTGCTGAAGAAGAAGAAAAAAATCAGGATGTTTATTTGTAATTTTTATTAAACCAATGACTATTCTTAAAATTTCACTCTCATTGTCACCATAATCATCATAAATCAACCCTTTAAATGCAATGTTCGTCTAAATAGTATTTAAGAATTCAGTCCATACCAGGAAGAAAAACAGCCTTGTAAGGCAGTACTCTGTTTATGTATATCCACCCCTTTCTTTAATTAGTCAACTGTAAAAATTTTTACCACTCACCATCTTTAATCTAAAACATTTAACAGTTCAAAATTGATGGCTATACAACTTTGAAGTATAAGTTATCTTAACAATTCAATATGCATTTCTAAATTGCGGAATGAACCTTCAAACAGCATTCAAGGTTAACTTGCAAATTCTTTTTTCAAGAATCGCAATTTTGATGGCTTCACTTCACAACACACTCAATTTTCTTATTTAAAATTTCAATATGAAGTAAATTTGAAGGGATCATTTTTGTTTTTTGTACAGAAACCTACTATCAGAGAAAGAGACCTCTATGTGTCAAAGTCCAGAGAACCACATAAAGTAAGCCTACTTACTTCCCCATTAAATGCTGAAATATCATACTCCGCATTTAAGAAATATTATGCAAATTTAAAGCAACTTTCTGTAGTATAAGGTAAAACTCAAAGCATTACCGATTCATCGATCTCATTGGAGCAAATTCGCGTTAACGAAACATACGTGATTGCAGAGATGACTGTATTTATAATTTTTATTCAAAATCAGTGATGTAAGAATTACGATTTAGTATAAGAAGCAGTACGAGAAACATTGTAAAACGTTATAAATAATAGTAAAATATTTTTTTTTCACTTTTTGACTTTCTGGTTTCAAAATAGGCGTTATTCTGAATCGACGCAAATCGAGGACTACCTGTATTTTGCAATTATGTTTAATAACTTATGAAGGCTTTGTGTCTAGAACAAAACCACATAAATCCATATTAATTTTAAATTTAAGTTAATGAAATTCTGCCATTCATTTCATCATTGCATAAAACCATATACTTATATCTAAGTTATAAACAACCCTTACTTTCGTGCCACAGAAAGTCCTGATTTGATGATGAGGTCTGTACAAAGGGAATTTACTTTTACTGTTACAACCTTTGCATTTCTGTCTGGAAGTTTTTCATCAAAGTCCTCTTCATCCTCTAAATCAGAATATTCCTGTAATTAAAACTACACATGAAATTAAACTCTTCAGCATCTATACATATCAAAGATTCTCAACACATTAATGGCCACAGTCCATTTCAAAGTAATTCAAATGATAAAAGTCTTTACATTGATATGATAAACAGTCAATAAAATGGAGTGTCTTGCCTCCTACCAGCTAGACAAAATAGTTAACAACATAAAAGAGGTAAAACCCCTAAAGAAAGAGATCAGCATTGAGATCCATTGGTAGGTTTTAATTCTAGACTGTGAAAAGCAAGAAGTTCTAATGTTTCTAATATTGGATACATTTTAGTAACAAAAAGTGTGAGCTTGCAATGGTTTTGATTTATAACGTCTACCAGGTAAATAACAGCCTTTCATAAATAATATTGTTTTCAATACAAAGTCTTCCTCAGAACTGACAGAACTGTGATTACTTAATTATTACAGTGTTACTGGCGATATTTCTGATTCTGCATTGGAGGAATAATTCAATTAAATTTCCTTGATGAATTTCTTGGACAATGTTTCGAAAGTACCGAGTCAAATCGTGTAGAAAACAAATTTTGATAAGAATGAATACATTCATACGGTTTGTTATATTTGATTTATTTGCCTCCATTGGCTGAGTTCATTTATTCCCTGTCTATTTATTTCTCATTTCTAGGTTGGGTTTGTACACTTTACACAAACTGTACCACGCCAAAGCTTTCAGAGCACATTTCAAAAATGTGTCTGCATTTAATAACTTTGAATGTAGAATACAAATATAGTTTTTCCTAAGTGTTCTACAGAAGAGAGAATTGATATTTTAACCTGTACCAACGTATACACATACGAAATCCATGGCGAACAACATGATTAACGTCAGTTCATCATCAGTTTGACCAACATACTTGTTAAGAAAATGACTGGTTCAAACTAAACATGCATTCCAGTGTTACTTTCATGTTTCAACATGATAATCTGAAGCCAGTTCATAATAAATGCATTTTCAAGTGTTCTTTATGCTTTCGCAGAAGCTAGAAACACTTTATGGGCCGTCCACACCAGAGTCTCTACAAAGAATGGGTAATTTGAAAAGTTGGACTGGGTTCCACAGCATGCGGATTTTCCTTCGATTCAGAAAACAACTTTTAATAAATATTTTCGTAATTTGCATCACTGTGCCTTAAGTAAACATGCAATACAATTCACTGTGTGAAATATGGCATGTACATATAAAATTGCTAATGATTTCGATTTTTAGAAGAGCGTCACATTTCCATAGCAAACACGCAGCTTCCTCAAATAAATGCTCACTTAAATATACAAGTACAAGAAACTGAGTTCACAAATCATAACTGTAGCAAATAGTGACGTCATGACTAACAAGGCGAGGGAAATGGCGAAAAGAGAATCCACTACAGAGTCTGAAGGCAGGCTTAAATCCTGCTGTAATATAGGTGTTTTAATGAACATTCTATGGAAAATGCCCATTACACATACCATAACATCCAAAATGTGCTAAAATGCTGTGTGTTCCCATGGCCTGACACCCAGGAAAAGAAGCATTAAGAATTCTGCCTTTAATAACATCATACAATTTAAA